>NC_136958.1:39102082-39114582 GCF_032717465.1 Coenobita brevimanus | reverse complement strand
TCTCCAGGAGCGCTGACTGAGAACCGTTCGGGGATTTTGTTTAAGCTTCTGTTGATTCTGTTTTTTTCTGTTATCTTTTCTGTAATTTCTTTTAGTCTGTCTGAAGTTTGATTTTTTTGGGGGGGTTAGGCTAACAGATTTTTTTTCTCTTTCTTGTCCCCTCTGCCTTCCTGCCTGACTCCTACCGTCCCCCTTTTCTCCCTCTCCCTGCCTCACCCCTATCTTTCATCCCTGCCTTACCTTGGCTTTCCTCCTCTCCCTGCCTCACTTCTACTCTTCCTTCCTCACAACTTTCTTCACCTACCTCACCTTTCCTCTGCCTCTCGCCATCATCCTCAGTTCTCTCCAGTCTGCCTCTCTCTCTCTGCCTCATCCTTACTCTCCCTCTCCTTTCGTCACCTCTCCTCTCCCACTTCTCTCCGCCTCTCTCTGCCTGACGTCTGCCTCGCTGCACTTAGCTTAGCCGCTGCCTCGCCTCCTCCCCTGTCTCTTCCACTTACATCTCCATTTCTCCCACCCTGCCTCTCCATGGCTTTTTCCTCTCTTCCTTTTGCCCCCATCCCCTGCCGCACCCCTGCCTTACCACCCTTGCCTCACCTACCCTGCCTCACCACCCATGCCTCACCATCCCCATCTCACCACCTCTGCCTCACCACCCCTGCCTCAATATCCCTGCCTCATCACCCCTGCCTCATCACCTCTGCCTCATCACCCCTGCCTCACCACCCCTGCCTTACCACCCCTGCCTCAGCATCCCTGCCTCATCACCCCTGCCTCACCACCCCTGCCTCAACATCCCTGCCTCATCACCCCTGCCTCACCACCCCTGCCTCAACATCCCTGCTTCACCACCCCTGCCTCACCCCTCCCTCTCGTCTTGATGTAGGCAACACTTGTTAGAGCAAGAACGCGTCAGTAAGGAAGCCCCCTAACACCTTTCCCTAAGCGACTTATTTTGCTTATTACGCCTGACTTTCCTCTATTATGTTACATGTATCCTTCCAGTAAGGCCACATTTTGCATAAATAACGTATAAAAGGATATTAATCAGCCATATCCAAAAATAAATCGCTAATGAAGAGGTGCAAAGGAGCCTCTTTACCAGACGGGAAAACGGGCTTTCAGTGCTTATATCCATGACGTATATATATATTTTTTATATTCTTTCTGTTTTTAGGGGAATTTATGCAGCCTCCCCTAACACCTTTTCCTTAACGATTCATTTTCCAAACTACTCAATAATGTCCCCTGGTTTGCTTCTTAGGTCTTTTCAGTATAAACATAGATTGCACGAATAACGCACAAGAAAATAGTTACGGAGCAGATTCAGGAATAACTCGGTAAGGAAGAGGTGTTAGTAAGCTTTCTAACTGTACTAGAATGCCGCCCACAGCCTCCTGATAGATAGATGTTAGATGTTAGATAGAATTAAGAATGAACTGAAAATGAGTGATTTGGTTTGTTAAAGAAAAACAAAAACAAAAACGACAACTGTAATAATAACAGTAATGGTAATAGTAATAATAACTGTGGTTGTTGTAGTAGTTGAGATAGTAGTAGTAGCAGCAGCAGCAGCCGCAGCAGCAGCAGCAGTAGTAGTAGTTGTAGTAATAGTAGCAGCAGTAGCAGTAGTAGTAGTAGTGGTGGTAGCAGTAATAGTAGCAGCAGCATTAGTGGTCTATCTATCTACCTATCTATTGCCAGACGCCTCAATCCCGTTTGGGGTGGCCACAAACAAATCGCCTCCAGGTCGCCCTGTCCCCCGCCATTTCACTGCCCTGCTCCCAACTCACACCCCCCTCTCTCATATACCTCTCCACCCCATCCCTCCATCTCATCCTCGGCCTCCCCCTCCCTCTTCCCCCCTCCACCTCACTCACATACACTCTCTTCGTCAGTCTTTCACCCTCCATCCTCTCCACATGGCCAAACCACCTCAGTGTGTTCCTCATAACGCTTCCTGTCACATCCACATCCACACGACAACGCTCCTTTATATCCTCATTCGTCAGCCTCTCTCTCCATGTGACTCCACAGGCTCCTCTTAAATAACTCATTTCCACTGCTCTCACTTTTGACTTGTGTCCTTCCAACAATGTCCAAGCTTCACTTCCGTACGTTAGAGTTGGTATCACAATACTGTCATGTAGTAACTTTTTCACTTCCATGCTCACTTCCTTGTTTCTTATCACTGCTTTCAAAGAACCAGCAACCTTTCTTCCCTGCTGTACCCTTTCAAGCACTTCACCCTCCAAACATCCATCCTTACTCATCACACTACCCAAGTACTTAAACGTACTCACATTTTCCAATTCCTCACCATCCAACCTCGCATTAGTGGTAATGATAATAATAATAATAATAATAATAATAATAATAAAACAAGTAATAAGAGTGAACTGGTTAATAATCATAGCCTGTTCCTGTTATTAATTACAGTACATCCTATTTTTCAGGTAAGGATGTTTATGAGCAAACTTTAATATACAGTTGGCAACATATACACTTGGTACAGCATCAATGTATAGCAGAGGTCTAGCAGGTGCACGTAACAACCTTGACTAAGTGATTTATTTATTGGTGTCACGGAGATGTCAGATATTGGCTGAAATGACCAGTCGTGATGCATGATCGTCGGAAATTGTAGCTAGACCTCCACCTCACACACTGTACCACGTGCGTGTGTAGCCAACTGTACTTTCGTTTATACAGTCTGCCATAAAAGTCCTGCCGTAACACCAGTATTTCTTCCTACTTATTCTTTACAGTCTCATAATTCAACAGCGTATGACATGATTTAATCTGGCTTAGAAAATAATTTTGCCCCCTAACACCCTTTCCTAAACGATTTATTTTGCGTATTACATCTTACTGCCCTAACCTGTGTAAATCTTTCCAGTATCACCATACTCTACATAATAATAACACACAAAAAGGATGTTAACCAGCCATATCCAAAAATAAATCGCTAAGGAAGAGGTGTTAGGGAGCCTCCTTACCCGACGAGAAAGTAAGGAGAGGCGACTAGAGTTCTTTGATAGACTTTACTTGATCTGCGAGGGAATGTGTTGAAGATGTTCAGTAGGCAGTAATGTATCTTTATTTTCGATGCTTTTTTTTTTTAATGCACGGAAGAAGGAACCTAAGGCCAGAAATGCAAGATTGTTCCCTCTAAGAAAAAAAATAAAAACAAAATAAAAGACTGATGTGTGATTTCCACGAGAAGAGTTGGGTAATGGTGTATGTTTTATTATTATTATTATTATTATTATTGTTATTTTATAATTATTATTATTGCTTACTCTCTCTCTCTCTCTCTCTCTCTCTCTCTCTCTCTCTCTCTCTCTCTCTCTCTCTCTCCTCCCACTGTCCTCTTGCCTCTTGTCTCTCCTTTTCTGCCTCACACTCCCTTTGTCTATCCCTCCCTACCTCACACTCCCTTTATCTCTCCCTCCCTACCTCACCCTCCCTTTATCTCTCTCTCTCCCTGCCTCACAGTCCTTTTGTCTCTTCTGTCCTACCTCACTGTCCCTTCATCTCTCCTTCCCTACCTCACCCTCCCTTCATCTCTTCTGTCCTACCTCACAGTCCCTTTGTCTCTCTCTCCCTTTGTCTCTCGTCTCCCTCTGCTCCCTCTCATCCCTTCACCCTTATCAGCACTTCGTTACTGCAGCAATTTCCACACTCTGCCCTACACCTAACCTACCTTTGACGGTACACCTGTCTCTAATGAATACACACACACACACACACACACACACACACACACACACACACACACACACACACACACACACACACACACACACACACACACACACACACACACACACATTCTCAGTTCAGTCGCTTCCCTGCTTTGCTATTCTCCTCTCACAATCGGAGCAAACCTACTCCTCCTCCTCCTCACTATAGTTCCTTCACCTTAACTTGGCCCGGATTTTCGTCCTTTTGCAGCTTATCTCACGTAGTTCAGTGGCAGGAAAAGATAATGCTACGGCCCTACATCCTTTCCATAGCACATCTTCGTGACCAGCATCATATTTTCGTGTTAATCGTTTCTTACCACTGAGAATTCAAGATGGATAGATGGCAATTTAGGGCCAAGTTACTGTGAAGAGAGTATATCATCTCAAACCTCTTCTTGCACCATCCTCTTGCACCGTTCTCTTGCACCGTTCTCTTGCACCATCCTCTTGCACCGTTCTCTTGCACCGTTCTCTTGCACCATCCTCTTACACCATCCTCTTGCACCATCCTCTTGCACCATCCTCTTGCACCATCCTCTTACCTTATCCTCCTTTACTATCCTCTTACACCCTCACCCCAGTCTCCCCCACTCACACGCTCACCCCAGCCTCCCCCACTCTCACGCTCACCCCAGCCTCCCCCACTCACACGCTCACCCCAGCCTCCCCCACTCACACGCTCACCCCAGCCTCCCCCACTCACACGCTAACCCCAGTCTCCCCCACTCACACGCTCACCCCAGTCTCCCCCACTCACACGCTAACCCCAGTCTCCCCCACTCACACGCTCACCCCAGTCTCCCCCACTCACACGCTCACCCCAGTCTCCCCCACAGTCTGGATGGAAGAAGAAAATGCAAAATCACGTCCACGGTCTGCAGGGGTTAATCTGGCACCCTCATTCGCACTCCCAAGCCTCGCTCTCACCTAAGTCCTTCCTCTCTCGCTCTCGCCTCTTTCCTCTTTGCCGTGTATTTTCCTTCCCTTGCCTTGAACGTCTCCTTTCCTCAGCCTGTATTTCCCTGCAGAGAATACATCACTGCAACAACATTATGCAATTCACGTTTTCCTTGCAGACTGATCTATCTGTCTATTGCCTGACGCCTTAATCCCGTAAGGGGTGGCCACAAACAAATCGCCTCCATGCCGCCCTGTCCCCTGCCATTTCACTGCCCTGCACCCAGCTCACACACCCCCTCTCTCATATACCTCTATACTCCATCCCTCCCACATACCGTACTGTAAATTAGTGTTTCCCAATCGTTCTTTCCATTGAAGTTTCCGTGGCAAGATTTTCCATGTTGTACGGTGGTCCTTCTCGCTTTTTCCTGCCGGCATTGGTTGGGGGATTAGTGGTGGTGGTAGTGTTCATGCTGTAATGTCCGAATCTCGACTCATATAAAGGATACCATAGTCGTATTCTGGATAACAAACATAATTATAGTCTGGCTTCCTTCTCGTCGGATAAGGAGGCTCCCTAACACCTTTTCCTTAGCGATTTATTTTCCAAGCAAACCTCTACCACCCGATTTTTTCATCTTATATCTTTTTCTTTTTTTTTTAATGTCGCCATAGATTACGTAACATATAAGAATACAGTAACGGAGCAGAATCAGGAATAAATCGGTGAGGAGGAGGTGTTAGTACCCATCCTATCGGCTCCAGAATAACAAACCATATTGAGAGGGTCATTAGGTCTATTGTTGTTTGCTTTTCTTTGGACTCTCTCTCTCTCTCTCTCTCTCTCTCTCTCTCTCTCTCTCTCTCTCTCTCTCTCTCTCTCTCTCTCTCACACACACACACACACACACACACACACACACACACACACACACACACACACACACACACACACACACACACACACACACACACACACACCTGGTTTCTTTCATCTTCATCAACTTTAACTATTTTCTCACTAATCTTTTTTTTTTTTTACTTCATCCTCTCTCTGTCTCTTTAACTCTCATCTCTCTCTCATTTTCAGTTTTTTTTTTTTTCACCTTTATTTACTCTGTATCTTTACCTTTATTTTCTCACTCTCTTTATTTCTTCTTCAGTCACCCCGTATGTGGCTGCTCTTAAAATCCAACTCTTTTCAAAGCACCAATTTTGTCTTTCTCGCTTTGATATTCTTTTCGCTTCGGCCATTTTTATTTCTCACATTAAATAACTTCTTTTAAATATTCCCGCCACTTTCCTGCTCCCTTCACATTAGCAAAGTTTTAAAAATGAGCGGGCAGGAGAGACAGCGCACAAATGTATTCAGATCAGGAAAACTTCGATTCATTAGTGAGATGGGAAGGAAATGGTTCGGGAAGCGGCGTGGAGCAAGATGGCCACCGATGCAGTAGACCGAGGAAGTTCAAAATATCGAGATTGACAGTTTTCGAAATATCAGCATAAATTGCGTTTAAAACAGAAAAATACCGTGTGAAAGTAGATTCGACAATATTAAGTACTTGTTGGACAATATTAAGTACTCCAAGTTTGACGTAAATATAGAAATAATAAGCAATTTTTCAAACGCCGTGAAAATATGGACGGTCTTCGATATTGTACTCATTATTTTCAGCGAAATCGAAGTGTAATATCATTCAGCAAGTACTTCATAATATGCGAACGTTATATTCACACAATATTTTTTCTATTTCAGCTATTTTTACGCTATTTTTTTCTATTTTTAACGTCATTTATGCAGGTACTTGGAAAATAATCAATGTCGATATTTTGAACGTCCGCGTAGGCCAAAACTCACAAATGGCCTGTGGTGCTATGAGGTGTATTTTGGTTTTAGAAATTTGGCAACAACTCTTTCTTAGTGGTTTATTCTGCACCTGTCACCTAAGTATGCTCCTGCATTGATATATAGCCATGTCGATCTTTAAGCGATATATAAATAGCATACAGGCAAATGTTAAGGTGTAACATTCTTGGTGGTACTTAACACTTCTTCCTCAGCGACTTGATTTCCATATTGCACTTTGACATTCTCGTTTATGTAGCCTATGACGCTTTGTATCAGTGACAGGCAAGAGGATAGACTTGTAATGTTGAGAATGAATAGCAAAGGAAGCGGTGTTACGGACATGCGGTTCCGGTACGTGTTAATAGCCCTACTGCAGTTAGGCTATCCTTTTTTTTTTTATTATTATTATTTTCTCATTGTAATTGCTACTCTCTGTCTGTCTGTCTGTCTGTCTCTGTCTGTCTGTCTGTCTCTCTCTCTCTCTCTCTCTCTCTCTCTCCACCCGTCCCAAATTTTTTCCTTCATTCTTCCTCCTTCCCTTCCGAAACTCTCCTCTGTTTCCCCTTCCTCCCCTCTTTCTACTCTCCAGTCCCTCCCCTCACCCTCCCCTCTCTCTTTCCCCTCCTGTCCGTCCCCTTTCTCTGTTCTTCCCCTTCTCCCATCCCCCCTCTCCCTCTTCACCCCTCTCCCTCTTCACCCCTCTCCCTCTTCACCCCTCTCCCTCTTCACCCCTCTCCCTCTTCACCCCTCTCCTCCATCCTTCTTGTCCATTTCAGTTCCTTCTTCTCTTTTCTTCTCCCTTCCTCCTATCCACTCCTTCCTCTTTCTTCCTTCTCCTCCCTCTCCTCTTCTTTGTAATATTATTCTCCCTTCTTTCCTCTTCTCCCCGCTCCCCCTCCTCCCTCCCTCCTTCCGTCCCTTCCTCCCTCTCTCCCTCCCACTCTCTGCCTCGAGGCCTTTTCCTCTCTTCCTCTCCCTCCCCAAAGTCCACTGTGTTTCTCTCTCTCTCTTTCTCTCTCTCTCTCATCCTCATCATCCTTTCTTCATTTTTCCTCTTCCTTCTGTCCCAGTCATCATCTCTTCCCCCCTCCTTTCCCTCCCTCCTCTCCTCTTCTCTCCTCTCCTCTCCTCTCCTCTCCTCTCCTCTCCTCTCCCTTCTCATCTCTTTTACTCTCCCTCTTTTATCTTCCTCATCCAATCTCTCCCTCCCCAACTTTTCACTTTCCTCTCTCCTATCCTCTCCATTCTCTCTTTACCTTCTCCCTCCCGCTTCCCCTTCCCTCCCCTCCCCCACCACCCTCAATATCTAACCAGGCAGAAACAGGCCCCAAAGATTGGCCTGCCTCTCTCCTACCCTTCCTGCCTGCCTGCCTGCCTACCTTCCTTCCTTACCCGCTGCCTACCAACCTCTTGCCTACCTTGTTTGCCTATAGTTATCCTTGCCCACCTCAGACCTTTCGTGCCCTCTTCCGTATTGCCTCCCTACCTCTCTTTGATCTTGTCTGCCTTCTGCCTGCCTTTCTCGCTGCCTTGTTACCTCTCCCGTGCCCTGCCTGCCTCTTCTGTGCCTTACCTACCTTCTTCCTTCTGTCCCTCTGCTTTTCTTCTTCTCTGCCTCCCCCTCTCAGTCTGCTCCTCTCTCCCTACCTCGTCCTTACCCTGCCCCTGTGCCTCCCTGTCTTGTCACTACCCTTCCTCATGCCTACCCTGCTTCATCTCTACCAAACCACACTCCTACCCTGCCTCGCTGCCTTACACATACTTTGCTTACCTGCCTTACCTCTACCCTGCCTCTGCCTCTCCCTGCCTCTACCTCACATCTACTCTGCTTCTCCCTGCCTCACTTCTGCACTGCCCCTCCCTGCCTCTGCCCCGCATGTACTTTGCGTCTCCCTGCCTCACCCCTGCTCCTTCTCTCTCTACCTCACCTCTACTCTGCCACTCCCTACCTCTGCCTCTCCCTCCCCCTCTCCTTGCCTCTGCCCCTCGGTGTCTCTGCCTCTCTCTTTCCCTGCCTCTCCCTCTCCCTGCCTCTGCCTCCCCTTGTCTCTGCCTCTCCTTGCCTTTGCCTCTCCTTTCCTCTGCCTCACCCTGCCTCACCCCTACTCTGCCTATCCCTGCCGCTGTCCCCTTCGTACTCACCATCTACTTGCCTCCTTATCAAGCAAGCGATCCTCCTTTCTCACTCCTTATCTGCTTCCTTCTTGAATTGTGTCCTGCCTTCCCTTCCTGCCTACATACCTACTCACCTACCTTCCTGCCTGCCTGCTGCCTGCCTGCCTGCCTGCCTGCCTGCCTGCCTGCCTGCCCGCCCGCCCGCCAACCCGCCCGCCCGCCCGCCTGCCTTCCTCCCTCCATCCCTCCCTTCCTGCCCCTGCCTGACTTCCTTTCTTCCTTCTTTCATTCGTGCCTGTCTGCCTCCCTTCCTGACTAATTGCTTCCTTCCGTCCATCCTTCCTTCTTTCCATTGTTCTCTCCTTCAGTTCTTCCGTATTTCCTTCCTCCTTCCTTCCTTCTTTCCATTATTCTTTCCTTCCTTCCTTACTTTCTTCCCTCCCTCCCACCAGTCCGCTCTGTCTTCTTCCTTTCATCTTCTTTCTTCTTTTATATCATCATCCCTTTCTTCGTTCCTCTTGGCTCCATTACCTCCCTTCTTCCTCTATTTTCCTCCCTTCTTCCTCCATTTTCCTCCTCTCTTCCTTTCTTTTCCTCCCTTCTCCCTCTATTTTCTTCCCTTCTCCCTCTATTTTCCTCCCTTCTTCCTCTATATTCCTCCCTTATTCCTCTCCTTTTCCTCCCTTATCCCTCTGTTTTCCTCCCCTCTCCCTCTATTTCCTCCCTTCTTCCTCTGTTTTCCTCACTTCTCCCTCTATTTTCCTCCCTTTTCCCTCTGTTTTGTCCTTCCTTTCTCTCCCTTCTCTTCTTCCCCAGTTATCTTTCCTCCTTCCCTTTTATCTGTTTGTCATTCATAGTCTGCCTTCCTTCCTTCCTTCCTTCCATTCTCTTCTTGCCTGCCTTCCTTCCTTCATGCCTACCTTCCTTCCTTCCTTCCTTTCATTCGGTTCCTGCTTACCTACCTTCCTACCTTCCTTCTTTCCTTCCTTCCTTCCTCTTCCTGCATACCTTCCTTCCTTCCTTCCATCCATCCATCCATCCTCTTCCTGCAAACTTTCCTTCCTTCCTTCCTTCCATCTTCTTCCTGCCTGCCTTACTTCCTTCCATCCTCTTCCTGCCTGCCTTACTTCCTTCCTTCCTTCCTCCCTGCCTGCCTACCCTCGTGCCTGAGCTGCCAGGAAGTAATGGGGAGGAAGGAAGGAAGGGAGTGGGGGGGTCAGTGAAGGAATCTTGGACGTTACTGGAAAATATGTTGGTTTAATTAAAGGTATCCCGACCAGCCTCAGGTGTCTGCTGAAAGAGGCGTAGTGTGTGTGTGTGTGTGTGTGTGTGTATAAATGTTTGTATAGATGTATGTTACAGTGCTTGTTTGTTTATATGTATGTGTTTGTAAGTTTTTGTGTGTTTGTGTGCGAATGAAGCTTGCAGTGTACATGTGTATGATTATGTGTCTTCACGAGTGTATGCATTTCTGTGTGTATATCCTCACAATTAACCAAGGCATATATCAATTTACCCATCCCTCTAATAGCGCTATAGGCCTGTGCTGGCTATTTTTCCTTTATAATATTTCGTTTATTCCACTATTAAAAGAAAGAAAATAATTATCTAGCACGTGAAAAATTACACCTGTCCCAAAAATTGCACCTGTCCCAAAAAATTGCACCTGTCTTAAAAAATTACACCTGTCCCAAAAAATTACACGTCCCAAAAAATTACACCTGTCCCAAAAATGTACCTGTCCCAAAAATTACACCTGTCCCAAAAAATTACACCTGTCTTAAAAAATTACACCTGTCACCAAAAATTACTCCTGTCCCCCCAAAATAACACCTGTCCTAGCACATGCAAAAAAATATCCATTTATTTAAGTAATTTTGCATAATTTTTCATGCTTAAAACACGATTATCTTTGCTCATAATTCACGCCTTTTTTATGCATTTGGGAAAAATATGATGGAAACTTTTTGAAATTTAATGATCAAAAATAGATAGAGATAGAGATAGATAGTTACGTACATACATACATACATACGTACATACATGAGAGAGAGAGAGAGAGAGAGAGAGAGAGAGAGAGAGAGCAATTTTCCTGCACTGGCGGATGTGAAAGATTTCGAAAGATTGTTTGAGTTTTTACTTATTCTGGCAAACGACAGGCGGTTTTTATTCATTTACAGAGACCTCACGTTCATCTGTCTGTCTGTCTGTCTATCTGTCTATCTATATGTCTGTCTGTATCTATCAGCTTGTCTCTATCTGTCTGTCAGTCTGTCTACTGTATATGTCTGTCTCTTAATCAGAGTGCCTGTCTGTCTGTCTGTTTATCACTGTCTGTCTGTCTGTCCGTTTATCTGTCTGTATATATTGTCTGCGTCTGTCTATCATTGTCAGCCCATCTGTCTGTCTTTCGTTCTGTCTATCTGTCTCGCAAGAAGCCTTAATCCTGGAGGGGGGTGGCCACAAACCAATCGCCTCCATGTCTTATGTCCTCTGTCATCAGGCTTCCCTCTCTCCAGCTCAAGCCACCCTGTTTCATATACCTGTCCACCCCATCCCTCCGCCACATCCTCGGTCTTCCTCTCCCCATCTCCCCTTCGTCCTCGGGTCTCCCGCTCCCCGTCCACCTCACTCACAAACAGTAAAGGTATATGAAAACTCACACACGTAAAGGGTCCAAAAATATCCTCCACGATTTAGAGACTCATGCCAAAATTGTGATGTTTCTTAGTGATTTTGGAGAGAGAGAGAGAGAGAGAGAGAGAGAGAGAGAGAGAGAGAGAGAGAGAGAGAGAGAGAGAGAGAGAGAGAGAGAGAGAGAGAAAACAAAAAGAGAAAAAGAGGGGTATCAGAATAGTTGATGTGCCGTGAAGTCCCTGGTGTCGTTTGCCTGGCCCACCCCACTCCCCTCTTTCATCATCCGTCCCCCCACTTTCCCCCCTCTTCCTCTCCCTCTCCCTCCCTCCCTCCCATCACATCACCCCTCGCCCTCCCTCCCATAATTATCAGCCCTTGCCATAAAACACACAGGCTAGGGGAGACCATTTTCGCCTTTCAATGTCAGCGAGTGAATATGAGCGATGATTTTAGCCCATAGTATACGCATTGACGCCCGTGGGGGGGGGGGAGGCTGCGTAGGGCAATTTTTCTTTTTCCCTTTTTTTTTCTTTTTTGAGACTGACAGAATTTTAGTTGGGTTTAAAAATGGGGGAAAGTTCATGGTTTTCATATATAGCTTTCCATTTTGCATTTTGAGTTTTGTTTTCCTGTTTTTTTTTTTTTTTTTGAGCGAATGCAATATGACCTCCACCAAACTCTGATGTTAAGATGCTACAAAGGCCCATATTGTGGTCGGTTCAAGAGGCTCCCTAACACCTCCTCCTAAGCGATTTATTTTGCTTGTTACATCTTGCATCCCTCATTTCTCTTATTTAAATCATTCTGCTGTCCCCGTACACTTCATAAATAACGTAAAACCAGCCACACCCAAAAATAAATCGCTAAGAAATAGGTGTTAGGGAAAAGACAGTGCAACTTATGAAGCTGAGGAAGAAGTAAGGGCATTGGTGTTGAAGGAAGGTGTATGAGCGATGATAATGATGATGATGATGATGATGATGATGATGATGATGATGATAATGATGATGAGTGTGAGGGTGAGGGCGAGGGGGAGGGTGGGGGTAAGGGCAAGGGTAAGGGTGAGAGTGAGGGTGGGTGTGTGGGTGAGGGTGGGTGAGGGTGAGGGTGAGGGGGAGGGTGCAGGGTGATGGTATGGCTGAGAGAGAAACACACACACACACACACACACACACACACACACACACACACACACACACACACACACACACACACACACACACACACACACTAATGACGTGTTATGA
>NC_136958.1:39077082-39094582 GCF_032717465.1 Coenobita brevimanus | reverse complement strand
TATCTACTTTTTTATGTGCTCTTGTCACAGGCTGTAATTACTGTCTCTCTCCCACAGTTACATTACCTCGGGGCAGTGAGAAAAAATGACGATTAGAGAGAGAGAGAGAGAGAGAGAGAGAGAGAGAGGGGGGGGGAGCATGAATCTTTATAACTTGTTCCAGAGGCCATTATTTATGTACGGGGAGGGGGGAGGGGGGTCTGTGCTCCCCCTTCCTTGATGAGAGAGAGAGAGAGAGAGGGAGAGAGAGTCCATCAAATATTTATTAATAATTTAAATTGAAAATATAAATGTTAATACAGACAGAACAGTAGAATAAGTGAAAGAATAGTTATAGAGAGACACGTAAAGATAAAAAAGAAAAACGTAAAGAAAATAAAGAGATCATGTAAAATATATATAATTTTGATAATGTAAATGAAGAATAAATAAAACTTGATTAAAAAGAAAGGAAGAGTGGAAAAAAGGGAGTTAAAATGGGTATAGACAGGTTTCAATAAAGGAGAAGAGAAGGACAAAGGATGATAAAGAAGTGAAGGGAAATAAGTGGATTGGTAAGTGCCAAAGAAAAACGAGAGAGAGAGAGAGAGAGAGAGAGAGAGAGAGAGAGAGAGAGAGAGAGAGAGAGAGAAACACAACAGAAAGTTATAGAGAATGCGGGGGTGAAAGAGAAATGGTGGGCAGATAATGAATGAGTGTGAGGGGAGAGGAACGAGGGAAGTGTGTGTGTGTGTGTGTGTGTGTGAGAGAGAGAGAGAGAGAGAGAGAGAGAGAGAGAGAGAGAGAGAGAGAGAGAGAGAGACTTAAATTTGGCGTGTGTAGAGAGAATGAAGAGTTGATCAGGGCCATAAAAAGTCAAATAAAAGAGAGAAATGAGAGAATGAAGCCAAAAAAGGTAATTTACAAGAGAGAGAGAGAGAGAGAGAGAATGCGGACCTAACGAACCAAAACGTCTACATAACAAAATTCTTTCATTATACAACGAAAAGAAAAAAAAGAGTAAAAAAAACAACAACGGTCCCTCCTTCATCTTCGAGAGGCAGTTTCTCTCTCTCTCTCTCTCTCTCTCTCTCTCAGGGATTGGATGTTAAATAATGACGTGATTTGGAGATTAATATACTTTGTTGTCATCGGCGAGGGCAATGAAGGGGAAATATTTATTGCTTCTCTCTCTCTCTCTCCTTCAGCCCGATGACGCAATTTTTGTTTCAGTTACTTTAGACGCTTTCATTCAATTTGGGACGCATCAGTAGGGGTTAGGTAGCCTGAAACACACACACACACACACACACACACACACACACACACACACACACACACACACACACACACACACACACACACACACACACACACACACACACACACACACACACACGCACGCACTGACAAATTTCCTTCCTAAACTGAACGTCTGAAGGCAGCAGGAGTAGAGAGAAAAACACATCATCGAGCTGAAGGGGTTAAGGAAGGCTATATGTCTGCCCTCTCCTCTAAAAATTCTACCCTAGCATCAAGAAATTCCTCTCCTGAATGAAATCGTCTATAATCCTTTCACCTTAACCTGGCTCAGATTTTCGTCCTTTTGCTGCGATTTTATTCAGCTTTATGGGGAGACTAGATTTACCTGTTTGTGGTCTGATTACAGAAAAAAAAATTATTAAAAGGAATGTACACACACACACACACACACACACACACACACACACACACACACACACACACACACACACACACACACACACACACACACACACACACTCACATTTTAATCAGTGACTTTTCAGGTTGTGAGTAATTGAGAGGCACAGTCTGTTTAGTCAGGGTTAGGCTGGTGAGGGTGAGGCAGGTTAAGGTGAGGTAGGGCAGGGTGAGGCAGGGTTAAGGTGACAAAGGGTGAGGCAGAGTAGGGTGAGGTAGGGCAGAGTAGACCGGACAGTGTGAGGCAGGGTAGGTGAGGGTGAAGCAGGGATGAGTGAGGCAGAGCAGGGTGAGGCAGGGATGGGTGAGAGGGATAAGGGGACGTTAGCCTAGGGTGAGGCAGGACAAGGTGAAGCACGGTAAAGCAGAGTAAGATGAGGTAGGGTAGGGTGAGGCAGAGGAGTTGTGAAGCAAGAAAGGGTGGAGTGGGGCAAGGTGAGGCACGATGAGGGTGAAACACGGTGAGACAGTAAAATGGCACGAGACAGGGATGACTGGGAGGTGAGAAGGGGAGGGAGAGGAAGAGGGGAGAAGAAGGATGAGGGGAGAGGGGAGAGACGAACGAGGATGAAGAGGTAAGGTGCAAAGGAGTAAAAGTGACGGAGGGAAAGGGATGGAGGATAGAGAGAAGGGAATAGAAGACCCAGGAGCAGACAGAAGACAAAGGTAAGGGATAGAAACAAAGGGATAGGGGGACAAATGGATGAGGAACTGGGACAGAGGAGTGAAGAACAGAGAGACAGATGGTAGGGAAAGGAGGGTGGGGTGAGTGACAGCGGAACAGGGGTGAGGAAAAGAGAGGGTGAGGTGTGAGGGTGAGGACAGGGGGACGGGGGTGAGGTGAGGACGGAGGGAGAGGTGTGAGGGTGAGGAAGGGAGAGAGGTGTGATGGTGAGGGCACAGGGAGAGGGGTGAGGATGGCAGGGGGGTGAGAGGTAACTGTGTTCAACCGGGAAAAACAACAAACGACTGAACGAATGAAAATGAAGTTCAGTCGTCCCTTTTGGGAGGGATTAATGTAATCAGCGGCTGTGTGTGTGTGTGTGTGTGTGTGTGTGTGTGTGTGTGTGTGTGTGTGTGTGTGTGTGTGTGTATGTGTGTGTGTGTGTGTGTGCTCTTTCGCTATTGCCTTTGTGAAAATGCATAATTATTTTCTTTGTGACTATATTTCTGATGTGTGTGTGTGTGTGTGTGTGTGTGTGTGTGTGTGTGTGTGTGTGTGTGTGTGTGTGTGTGTGTGTGTGTGTGTGTGTGTGTGTGCTCTTTCGCTGGTGCCTTTGTGAAAATGCATAATTATTTTCTTTGTGACTATATTTCTGATGTGTGTCGTTATGCGAGTGATGTATATATGTTTGTGTGTGTGTGTGTGTGTGTGTGTGTGTGTGTGTGTGTGTGTGTGTGTGTGTGTGTGTGTGTGTGTGTGTGTGTTTAGCATTTCCTTTGTGTGTCTGTGAATAAGCTTGATTTTGTGTATTTATTCATAGATGCCTGTGTGTGTGTTTGACGCCATTGTCAGACTGTGATAGAGAGAGAGAGAGAGAGAGAGAGAGAGAGAGAGAGAGAGAGAGAGAGAGACCACGTTCCTCCCAGCCTTGACCTCCAGCGACTTTAATATTATTCGCCGACACTGCGTTGGCAGTCCATCTCTCTCACTGTCTTATTTCAGTGTGTGTGTGTGTGTGTGTGTGTGTGTGTGTGTGTGTGTGCACATTTGTGTGTAGGGTTGGGTGGGGGTGGGGATGAGTGCCAATGTGTGTGTTATTATTTCTTGATGCTTGTGTGTGTGTGTGTGTGTGTGTGTGTGTGTGTGTGTGTTTGTATGTGCGTGTGTGTGTGTGATCAGCACCCATGAACGCGTTTATGAGAGCGTGTGAGGTTATGGCATTGAAATTACGGACATGATAAACTCTATGACCATAAATCTGCATATATTTCCAGGCAGTTCAGGCACATTAGTTGTTCCATTACCGCCCAGTATGTATCTATAAAAGGGACAACTGAGAGAGAGAGAGAGGGAGAGAGAGAGAGAGAGAGAGAGAGAGAGAGAGAGAGAGAGAGAGAGAGAGAGAGAGAGAGAGAGAGAATTTTGTTAGACATATAGGCAAATTTGTCTGACGATGTGTGTGTGTGTGTGTGTGTGTGTGTGTGTGTGTGTGTGTGTTTGTGTGTTTGTGTGTGTGTGTGTGTGTGTGTGTGTGTGTGTGTGTGTGTGTGTGTGTGTGTGTGTGTGTGTGTGTGTGTGTGTGCCAACCATAACTCCCGAGGGTAACGAGTTAGAGGCTTGAAACTTTAAACATATATATTCCGGGTTCCAAGGATGTGCACCTTTGTACCAAAACTGACCATGGATGTGCGGTGTGTGTGTGTGTGTGTGTGTGTGTGTGTGTGTGTGTGTGTGAGAGAGAGAGAGAGAGAGAGAGAGAGAGAGAGAGAGAGAGACGGTGGGCGTATCGGAGTATTTCTGAATTTAAGTAAATGAAACTGTGGAAGTAAACGCCGTAGACTTTTTTGTGGTTGATATACCGTATGCATCAAAAGTAAGGTCGCATCTCTCCCTCCCTCCGCGGACTCTGAAATGCGTGTGAGTGTACCTGCAGGAAGTGACGCTTATGACACTGATTCCAGGCAAAATGAGTTCATGAGTGTCGGTTGCTGCGGGTTCACCACACTGATTTTCACGGTCCATGAAGAGGAAAGCAGGAGAATGGAAGGATTAATTTTAACAAGGACTGTTATTATTATTATTATTGTTGTTTTATTATTAATATTATTATTTTTATTTTTATTATTGGTGTTGCTGTTCTTGTTATTCTTTTTTTGCTTGGGACTTTGTACAGGAACAACATTTAAAAATATAATTTCACTCTCCACGTAACACAAAGTAACAAATGTTCCTAAATTACGTAACGCCTCATTAGACCCCAGACTCGTAACAGTGTCATTTGTCACGTGTAAATCATTCACGCAGCGCTCGTAAACGTAACTCACTCCATGCACCACAAAATAAACCTGTAAATAATGGATGGTGATAGTCTGACTGCGGAGGTGAAAAAAGGCATACACACACACACACACACACACACACACACACACACACACACACACACACACACACACACACACACACACACACACACACACACACACACACACACACACACACACACACACACACAGAAGCAGACAGAGACAAGGAGAAAGCAGACAGACACAGACAATGAGAAACAGATTGAGACAGACAGAGAGAAGCAGACACAGACGGACAAAGACGGAGGTGCAAACAGACATGAGCAGCGCCATGCACAAAGCCTGCCTATGCTAGCAGTGCATGACATATCGCCCTATTTCTCATGCTGCTGGATATGCAAAGGTGAACTTTCAAATCTACCGCCTTCCCATCCTCACGGTCATGCATTCCTCTCTGACTGGTTGAGAACGAATCGATCTCTGTCTTTTATTCAGGTCGGTTCGCCTCCCTGCATTTTTCACGCCGAATGTATACAGACAGACACATCTATTTCTCCCCATTTCCGTCTGAAGAAATTGTACAAAAGGGCGAAATAGTCTGAAAAGCGTATTTATACTTGTGCGTTTTTCAGATGGGTTGATTTTTTCCGATATGTATTCGTTAGACTTTGGGAAGATTTCTCTCTCTCTCTCTCTCTCTCTCTCTCTCTCTCTCTCTCTCTCTCTCTCTCTCTCTCTCTCTCTCATTTTTCTTATTACAGGAAAGACAGAGCACAGAAAATAAGTATGAAGTATGGGAGGAAAATTGCCACGAGCTTGTATTTCTTTCTGCAGGAAAGACAAGGAGAAAAGACCAAAAATTTCCACGTCACTAGTTCTAAGGCGAAAAAATCCAAGTTTTAAGAGGCGGTTTAAGTGGCTTTGGAGATGTCGTAACTCCTCTTTCTGAGCGCTTTATTCTGCATGTTACACTTTCATATCCTCTTGTCTTGATATAGGCTATGTTGATATTAAATAAGGTTAGATTATGTTAGATTAGGCTGGTTTAGATTAGGTTAGGAGTGGTTAGGATATGTTAGGTTATCTTTGGGTAGGTAAGATTAAGGAATGTTTTATGTGGGTAGGTAGGTTTAGTAAGGAAAGGTTGAGTTAGGTTAAGTTAGGTAAGGTAAGGTAATGTAAGGTAATGTAAGGTAAGGTAAGGTAAAGTAAGGTAAGGTAAAGTAAGGTAAGGTAAGGTAAGGTAAGGTAATGTAAGGTAAGGTAAGGTAAGGTAAAGTAAGGTAAGGTAAGGTAAGGTAAGGTTGGGCAACTTGGATAATACAAATCAATACTCACTTTTCTTCATCTCGACGGCAGCGCAGGAGGAGGTGACGAAGGCGATGGCGAGGGTGAGGGAGAAGGGTTGGCAACACATCCTGAAGGTGGCCACGGGAGGCACGGGGCGATCCGAATCTCAGAGACACCTTATTACACGATTTGAATCTCTGAGACTTCTTATTACGCGATCCGAATCTTTGAGACTCCTTATTACACGATTCGAATTTCCGTGACTCCGTATTACAAGATCCGAATCTCTAAGACTCCTTATCACACGATTTGAATCTCCGAGACACGTTATTACACGATCCGAATCTCCAGTACTTCTTAATACACGATTCGAATCTCCGAGACTCCTTATTACAGGATTCGAATCTCTGAGACGTCTTTTCTCATACTTTGCGATTAGCACACTTCATATCCCGTAAACACACACTTGGTATATTTTTCTCTCATCACTTTTTTAATCTATATTTTCCTTCCATTTTATTGTGCGAACGAAAATTTCCACTAATTCTTTATTCCTGTGTCACTGTTTCTAATCAACATTTTCCATTCATTGTTTCTGTATTGGTAGATTTTCACTACTTTTTATTTCTTATCAACCTAGCCCTGGGCCCCTACGCTACTGATTGGGAGGGAGATAAAGATTATGCATGGAAATATAAATTGAAAGTAGATTGTTATTTCTGCACTTTTAATCCAATATTAATAGTAGAGTTTCCTCTTAAATTCATCTATTCTGTTTGATGGCCTTTCATTTTTTTACTGCAGTCTCTATATACTTTGGAGAGGCTATTAGAACTGGAGAGGTTAGATACAGCCTTCATTAACTCCTTCACCACTAGGGGTCTTTTCAAAATGTAATAAATCATGTGATGTTAGCAAGATAAAACTGTAAAAAAAAAAAAGTGGTTGGACTGAGGGTGTCTCACTGAAATTTTTTCCTAATATAGCTGTTGTGATGGAGAGAGAGAGAGAGAGAGAGAGAGAGAGAGAGAGAGAGAGAGAGAGAGAGAGAGAGAGAGAGAATCTGTAATTGCTTTCGTTTATTCCTTTCTTGCAGCAGTATCAGACGCACACCTCACCTCACCTCACCTCATCTCATTTCATTTCAGTCCCATCTCACCTTATTTAAACTTAATTTGCCTCGCTCTGCCATACCTCACCTTACCTGTCTTCACCTGACTTCTTATCTCACCTCACTTGACTTTACCATATATCACCTTATATTTTACCTCACTTCACTCCATGTTATCTCATCTTCATGGTGCCTCATTTCCCCTCACTTCAATGCTCTTCACTTAACTCCACATCACTGTACCTCTTCTCACCTCTCCTCACCTCATCTCACTTCACTCTGCCATATCCCATCTCACTTAGTTTCATGTAACCTCATTTCCCATCATCCAAACTCACCTCACTTCATTCACCTCATTAGTTCACCTTACCTCACCTCTGCATATCTCATCACATCTCTCATCGCCTCACCTCACTTCACTTCACCTCACTTCTCACCTCTCCTCACTTCCCCCACCTCACCTCACCTCACCTCACTTCCCTCACCTCACCTCACCTCACTTAATTTCACCTTTCCATCCCTCTGCATACCTCATCTCACCTCACCTCACCTCACCTCACCTCACCTCACCGTATTACCGCTCCCCATCACTCATTGTACTCCTCTGTGTATCGGGTGAAGTGAAGCGATGGGGGGCGCTATAATTGCTTTCATTATTCCTTCGCCAGTATCACACACACGAACGCACTGAATTATCCGTGTGTGTGTGTGTGTGTGTGTGTGTGTGTGTGTGTGTGTGTGTGTTTGTGTGTGTGTGTGTGTGTGTGTGTGTAGCAATAAGACCACGGACGATTGATAGTGGAACATGTGTATTGCTTCGCTCACATGACTTGTAGTGACATTTTCTATTGTACGCGTGAAAAAAAAGTCTTTATATAGATAGATAGAGAGGTAGATAAATAAACAGATTGATTGATTGATGCCAAAGGATAGGAGAAGTAGGATCCAGAGAGAGAGAGAGAGAGAGAGAGAGAGAGAGAGAGAGAGAGAGAGAGAGGGACTTACAGGGGAAACTATCCAAAATCGGCCCAGTTTGCTGGACGATACGCACATTCGCACACCATCCAGATCCCTGACATCCTGATTCCACCCCACAGGCATAAATATTCACTGACTCACTTCATACCACCTGTTAGCAAGAGTCAGTGAGTCAATTCCACGACTATCACATCACTGAGTAAAAAAAAAAAGAAAGAAAGAAAGAAAAAAGAAAGAAATTGTCTCATATAGTGGATTCAGTTATACTCTTTTCACTCTAACGTGGCCTAAAATTGCCATCTCACAGTCTCGAATCTTGAGTTCTAACAATGGATTAATGCGACTATGATGTCAGTCACGAAGAAGTGCTATGGCAGGGAGTTGAGGGATGTTTGTATAACCGGGTAGAGGGGTCACTCAGGTCAGTGCCACCACGTGAAGGCGTCCCTCTCCAGCAAAATGGAAGGTGAGGAGGGGGGGAGGGGGGAAATACAGACGGGTTCATGTATAAGGCTCCATTTTCACTCCCTCACTTTATAGAACTTTCTCCTTTATTTATCATGAGGTTCAGAGGAAGGGAGGCTGGCTTGATGGGGCTTAAGGGAGGGGGAGGCTGGTTGGATGAGGCTCAGGGGCGGGGGAGGCTGGTCAGTTTCGAAGGATTAATGGTGTGGGCAATTATCGTTTGCCAGGTGAGTGAGTTTACCTACGCCAGCCAGTGGGACGGAATATCACCTCAGGCTGTTTAGGTGAACTGTCAGTCGAGTCCATAATTTTTTCACGTTATTATGATTTATTCACGTTAGCCATAATTTATTCACGTTATTATTATTCATTATTTATTCACGTTATTATTTATTATTTATTCACTTTATCCATAATTTATTCACGTTATTATTTATTATTTATTCACGGTATCCATAATTTATTCCCCTTTCCTTGGGGGAAGCAGCCTAGGTATATAGATAGATAGATAGATTCACCATATCCATAATTTATTCACGTTATTAATTATTTATTCACGTTATCATTTATCGTTTATTTGCTCCGCCGAGTCCGTCATTTAGTCACGTGAATCATTATTTACAGTGTATTTTTATTGATTTTGTTTATTTTGGAGTATTTCTTTTTTCGCCACTTCTCTACTGCCCACTGCCTGGTTACACAAACGTCCCTCAACTTCCCCATCTTCCAAAAGGAGGATGGTGGACTACTACTACTACTACTACTACTACGACTGCTACTACTACTACTACTAATACTACTACGGAAGATTTTACTACATGGAGTGAGTGGACGATAAGCACTCACACACACACACACACACACACACACACACACACACACACACACACACACACACACACACACACACACACACACACAAAGATCAGGATGTATGTATGTGAGGGTAAAATGACAACTTTGATAATGTATGCACGAGGGTTGGAAATTATCATCAAGCACTACGTTTTCCATATTAATATTTTTCCCCACTACAGTACGAAAGGTTGTACATTGAATATATTCATTTTGGGGCAGAAATAAAATAAACTAATAAAAAATGAAAAGTAAAATAAAAAATAAATAAACAGAAATGGAAGATAGTAGTAATTAAAAAATAAACAAAAATAAATAAAAATTAAATGAAATTAAAAATGAAAATAAAATAAAGGTAAATAAAGTGATAAAATAAAAAAAAATAAATTTAAAAAAAGCTTCATGGAACTAAAAGGAATCATTGCAAGTTTTTAAAATCGGAATAAAATATGATAAAAATAAATAAATAATGATTATGGTAGAACTAAAAAAAATCGGGGGCTTTCAATGACGCTAATTTTAAACGATCTTATGGTAAAAAAAGGGGGGGCTTTCATTGAGGCTAATTTAAAAAGCTCTTATGGCTAAAAAAAAAAATCTGGAGCTTTGAATAAGTGCAATTTAAATGCTGCATCGAAAATGCAGATTGCAATTATCATGATTGCAATTATCATGATTACGTTTGTGTGATTTAATGTATGTGAAGGTGTGTTGGCAGGAGTGTTTGGCCTCATGGAAAAGGGCCATCAAATCCATGTTCAGAGTCTCGACGTGGAAGAACGTAAGAAGAGAGGATATGGGAGGATAAAAAGATATGATACGAGAGGATAAGAAAAGATAAGAGAGGATAAGAAGAGGTGATGAGAGTGGATAAGAAGAGACGTTGAGAGGATAAGAAGATAAGAAAGTATAATATGAAAGGATAAGAAGAGAGTATAAGAAGAGAGGATAGGAGTATAAAAAAAAGAGGATAAGAGAAGATAAGAAGGATAAGCGATGATAAGAGAGGAAAAGAGGAGATGATAGGACAGGAAAAGAAGAGAGCATAAAAAGGGAGCATAAGATGTGAAGATAAAAGAGTATACGTAAGAAGAGAGGCTAAGAAGAGGATAAAAAGAGAGGATAACTGCAGGAGAAAAACACACTGAGGAGAGATCATCGCGCTAAATGAGTTCCATGCAAGAGGCCTTTACTGAAGTTTTAAAAATCGTGAAAAAAGCAGGAACAGTTTGAAGGAAAAAAATCAACACAAATAAGTTCACTCTGAGACGCCTTTGCAAAGTTGGAAAGAAATTCGTTCGGTGATATAAAGAAAAAACTAAAAATAATTGTGATAATATAAATGCAATAACTAATAATATAGACGTTAATTCGTTTAATGGTGTGAAGAGAAAATTACTGAAAATAGCAATGCTAAAATAAAAGATATAATAAGTAAAATTATATTAGCCCTTAATTCGTATAGTGGAATAAAGAAAAAATAACTAAAAATAACTGGGCTAAAATATTAAAAATTATTGTTCGTTTAGTAGTGTAAAGAAAAAATAGCTAAAAATAACTAAGAATAACAATGCTAAATTTAAAAAAATGCAATAAGTAAAAATATAGGCCTTACTTAGGATAATGGAATAAAGAAAAAATAACTAAAAATAACTGTGCCAAATATAGAAAATAAATGTTCGTTTTGTGGTAGTGTATTAGGAAAAAATAACAAAAAATAACAAAATATTACAAAGCAAAAATAAAACAGTGCAATAAGTAAAATTATAGACCTTAATTCGTATTGTGGAATAAATGAATAACTAAAAATAACTGTGCTAAGAAGACAATATAACAAAAAATATAGAAGTGAAGACGTTAATTCATTTAGTGGTATAAAGGAAAAATTATTAATAACTCAAATAGACTCATAAAAAAAAAAACTAAAAAGATTCTTTTAACCTTTATTTCGTTTGGCTACATTTCTTCACCCATTTAGTACGAGAGGTCTTTTATTAATCTGAATAAAATCGTCTGTTGATAGCGAGATTATAATAAGAAAATTCCATGAGCTGAGTGAAATCGTGTGTCGCTGGCTGGGATTGAATATTGTACGATTTTCACTCTAACTTGGCCTAAAAATTCCATCTCTCCATCGTGATTGCTGAGTTGTAGCAAGAGATTAACAATAGAATATGATGCTAGTCACGAAGAGGTGCTGTGGAAAGGATGCAGAGGTACATTACTGTCTAATTCTGCCAGTGAGTTACGTGAAATAAGCTGCAACAAGGCGAAAGTCTGAGCCAAGTTAAGTGAAAGGAGTATAGTCTTGTCGTGGCCATGAGAGCAATGGTAGAGAGAGAGAGAGAGAGAGAGAGAGAGAGAACTATCCACCTCTTAGTATCATATCATAGTCAGGTTAAGGCTTAGAGGTGCAAATTTTTACAAGACATGAAACACACACTCATTGTAACTCCAGTGTTTTTCTTTTTCCGTTTCCTTTTTCTCTTTTTTACTCGCTCCTTGACACCTGAAGGAAGTTTAAATTGGTTACCTGTTCTTTTCTCAGGTAACTACACTTCACACTTTTCTTTTCCTTCTTTTTCTTCTTCTCTATTTTCTTTTCCTTCTTTTTTGTCTTCACTCTTTTCTTTTCCCTCTGTTTTTCTCACCTGGTTGTAAATATTGAGCCTTTTTTTATTTTTATTTATTTTTTTTTGAGAGCGTGAAGGTATGGGCAAACTCTGAATTTTTTATGATTATTTCTAAAGTTTGAGATGATATAATCTGCCTGGCTTTTCTTTATAGTTGCTGACTGCGCTCTGTAATGTGGGATGCAGGATAATGACCTCTAATAACTACAGGTGTTCCTTAAATGACCTTCAGTAATTAACCTGGGCCTGCCTTCACTCTTTCTCACTCAGTTTTCACAACCTTGGTAATTCTACTCCTTTCACTTCAACTTGGCCCAGAGTCTTCGTCCTTTTGTCAGCTTATTTCACACAGTTCAGCGGCAGAAAAAGACAGTATTATGACGCTACATCCTTTCCATAGCACTTCTTCGTGACTAGCATCGTATTCAAGTGTTAATGTTGTGCCATAACTCCGCGCTCAGGATTAACACTGGAATTTAATGCTAGTCACGAAGAAGTGCTATGGAAATGATGTAGAGCCATAGTATTGTGGGAATTCACTTTTTTTTTCCCTTCTTTTTTTACGTGACTTTTTTTTCTGTTATATAATACAGGAAAATAATAACTCGTAAAGCCATCCCGAAGTTCCTTCCCGCGTGCGATTTAGACCGGCTGATACAAACAAGCTTTCACACGCACAGAGACCCGTATTCTCGTCGGTTAAGGAAGCTCCCTAACACTTCTTCCCAAGCGATTTATTTTGCTTATTACATGGTGCTATGATCTGTGTTATTTAAAAGATTGTAATATATACGTATGAGAGAGAGAGAGAGAGAGAGAGAGAGAGAGAGAGAGAGAGAGAGAGAGAGAGAGAGAGAGAGAGAGAGAGAATTATCTGCGAGTTAGAGCATACGACACCACCACAAACTTCCTCTTTTACACAAACTTTCCTTTTTTTTTTTTCTGTTCTTTTTTTCCCAGTTTTAATTACAGAGGCTCATCAGAATCCTGGACTTACCCATCAGAGAGAGAGAGAGAGAGAGAGAGAGAGAGAGAGAAACTGGAAATTAAGTGGGAATCATACCAGCACACACAACCAACTTCTCTCATTAACAAGCACTCAAGCGCCTGTTTTGGGGATGTTATTCATATTACTTATTTTTCCTTACAAAGTCACGTAAAAATCATAGCCATGCGTAAAAAAAAAAAAAAGTGAGAGAGAGAGATGTACGTTAAGTGAGCTGGGACCAATTTTCTCTTTTTGCACACACACACACACACACACACACACACACACACACACACACACACACACACACACACACACACACACACACACACACACGTAAGCACTTCATTTCATCTTTTTTTTACAGAATTCCTCGGTTTTCTTTTACACACGCTTTCATAATTTATTATTATTATTTTTTCTTTTTTTTACAGAATCCTTAGTTTCTTTTACAAACACTTTCAAAATTTCTTAGTTTATTTTTATGGATTTTTTAAAAACAGAATTCCACATTTTTTTTAATTTTACGCAGATAAGCCTCTGTTTTCATATTTTTACTTTTTTCAGAATTCATGAGTTTTCTGTTACACGCCCACCTTCACTTTTTTTTTTTTTTTTTTTAATTTTTACAGAAATCCTGATTTTCTTTTTTTTTTTACACACAAACCTCTACTTTCATATTTTTTAAAGTAATTTTTTTACAGAATTCATTAATTTTCTTTTACACAAACAAGCCTCTACGTTCTTTTTTTTTTTTTTTTACGGAATTTCTGAGTTTTTTTAACGCATATAAACGCCTACTTTTTAACTTTTTTTTTTCCTTTTTTTACAGAATTCATGTTTTTTTTTTAATACACATGCTTGTCCTTTTTTATTTACATTTTTTACGATTTTTTTTAGGATCGAGTTTTTTTTAAATACCACACAGACCTCAGCTTTCATATTTTTTTTTTTTTAACGATTATTTTTACACAATTCCTGAGTTTATGAATGAGAAACAGGGAACCCAATGAGTTTTTTTGTTATGCAAGGAAGAAGGAACCAAAGGCCAGAAGCCCGCCAGACTGTTCCTTCCAAGAGAAAATAAAAGCAAGATAACAGAGCGCCACCAAGTTCCCCTCCAATGCACACAGACGCACACACAGAAACGCCATCTTTCTTAATATTTCCAGATTGTCTTAAAATTTTCTTACGTAGTCTAGGAGGAAAACTAAGTGCGATGTAGACAGGCGCAGAGACACGTATTCTCAGGCTCCCTAGCACCTCTTCCTTAGCGATTTATTACCCAAACGACCCATTCATATCCTTAGTTTTGCCTCTTGTGTCCTTTCATTATCGACACATTGCATGAATAACACACAGGAATGTAGTAGCGGATCTGAATCTGGAATAAATAGGTAAGGAAGAGGTGTTAGTGTCGAAGCAGAATCAGAAATAAACCGGTAAGGAAGAAGTGTTAGTCATGGAGTAGAATAAAAAATAAACCGGCAAGGAAGAGGTGTTAACGGAGTAGAACAGAAATAAACCAGTGAGGAAGAGGTTTTAGTAACGGAGCAGAATCAGGAATAAACCGGTGAGCAGGAGGTGTTAGTAACGGAGCAAAATCAGAAATAAATCGCTAAGGAAGAGGTGTTAGTAAGCTTCCTAATCGCACAAAATACCTCTCAAAGTTTCCTAGATTAAACAAACCCATAAACACGTCCATCCTGTAACTTCATAAAATCTTGTAAAATTCTTAACTCACATAATTATAACAACAATATATAAAGTTTGAGTGTTCATTTCGGATTATTTTTATTTCACTTTTTACCATATTATAACGACAGACAGACAGACACACACACACATGGCGAGTGAGATAGGGGTGGGAAGGTGCGTGCGTGGGAGTGAGCGAGTGACAGAGTGCGGGAGAGAGAGAGTGAGCGAGGGTGCCACACCACTGTTCGTGCCAGACTGGTGCCACGATTCTCTCTCACCCGGCATACTCGCTCTCCATGGTGCCTTGCCCTTACCCCCCTCCCCCCAGCTCTCTCTCTCTCTCTCTCTCTCTCTCTCTCTCTCTCGCTGAAAATTACACAAAAATGCATAAATATCAGTGGAATTTCTATGTAATTTGCGTTTGACTTGTTCTTGTATTCTTCAGTCGATTATATTTAGTTACCTATTTATTTAGTGTCTTTAGAGGTGAGTGAGGATTTCTGAAGGTAGAAAGAGTGAGATGAGAATGAAATGTTTTTTTTTTTTTTTTTTTTTTTTTTTTTTTGTGACCGACTCTGGACATAAGCTTCACAGCCTGCTTTCAAGGCCCAGTAGTCCTCCTACGTACCGCACACCTCTTCATGTCACCACTTCGGCGCTAACACCCACCGTCCATATTGAATACATTGTGTGTGTGTGTGTGTGTGTGTGTGTGTGTGTGTGTGTGTGTGTGTGTGAGAGAGAGAGAGAGAGAGGGAGAGAGAGAGAGAGGAGGAGAGAGAGAGAGTCATTTGGACGCAGGTCAGTGAGAACGGGGATAAATATGTAAGGGAGAGAGGGATGGGAAGGACTGGCATCAGAACTGCATAATAATAATAATAATAATAATAATAATAATAATAATAATAATAATAATGATAATAATAAATGATAGGCGAGAACTGAAAGACAAAATAATCTGCGGAGTTTTCACATCCTTTTTCGCTGCCTCAAGCGATGGCGAGCGATTATTTCTTGGAGACCCGGAAATTTGTCGTGCAATTTCGGATTATTTTTTTCGTTTTCCTTTGATGTTGCAGTACTATCCTTCTAATTGTCTGTCTGTATGTCTGCCTATCTTTATCTATCTTCCTGTCTATCTGTCTACCTATTGCCAGATGCATTAATCCCGTAAGGGGTGGCCACAAACAAATAACTTCCACGTTGCTCTTTCCTCTGCCATTTGACTTCCCTCCCTCCAGTTCAGTTCACACACCCCACTATCTCTTCTATTCGCTTCATCCTTCGTCTCATCCTTGGTCTTCCTCTCCTTCTCTCCCTCTCCACCTCACTCACAGACACTCTTCTAGTCAGTCTCTCCTACAGGGAGGAGAAAATACTCAGCCTTTTGACTACTAGGATTTCTCTCAACAACAACAACAACAACAAAAAATGTCTTGCAGCGAAAAGTTTAGTAAAAGTGTTTCTCTTTCTCTCTCTCTCTCTGTAATTAGTTTTGCATATATTTTTGTTCCTTTTCAGCTTATTTCCCGTAGCTCAATGACAGAAAAAAGTGCAATAGTTCGACATCGTTTTCGTAGCACTTCTGCGTGACTAGCATTCATATTCTAGTGTTTATGAAGGGAGAGTAATATTAAGCCAAGTTAGAGTGCAAAGAGTATAGGATTCTTCCATTACTGTATTATAAAAATCATTAGGTGTTACTTTGAATATACTGCCAAGATGCGCTTCGGGCAGCGAAAATGTTAAGAAATGCAAAATATTAATAATGATAATGATAATAATAATAATAGTAATAGTGGTGATTGTGGTAGTGGTAGTAATAGTAGTAGTAGTGGTAGTAGTAGTAGTAGTAGTAGTCATAGTAATGATTAAAAATAACTAAGAGTAACAGTTATAACAATGGTGATAACAGCAATAATGACAGCAGCAATAACAACAGTGATAATATCAGTAACAACAATATAAATAATAATAATAAAATAAATAATAATAATAATAACAATAATAATAGGTGAAACTGCAAAAAAGACATGAAAGATAAAAACAGAAGCGAAAAAAACATCAAGGCCTGTAAAAAAAAGACCATGTTAGGTATGAGAGGAAGAAACGAGAAAATAAGTGAGGCCGCAGTCAAGGGGAAGAGAGTCTGCATGTGGGGTAAAATGTGGGAAATCAGTGAGAGAGTGAGAGAGAGAGAGAGAGAGAGAGAGAGAGAGAGAGAGAGGGAGGGGGATGAAATGCAGAAATGGGAGAGAACATGTTTTATAAAAGGTGTGGAAGAGAAGACGCGAGATGTGATTAAGTTGGATGAGTAGAGAGAGAGAGAGAGAGGGGATATAGACCGGTAAGAGGACAGAAGCGTCAGGAAAAGATAGCATACATACTTGACATCGATTGGGGGAGAGAGAGAGAGAGAGAGAGAGAGAGAGAGAGAGAGAGAGAGAGAGAGAGAGAGAGAGAGAGAGAGAGAGAATCTTCTTAACCACATGAGTAAGATGACACTTTTTTGTTGTTAAGATTCGACGAAACACACTCTCTCTCTCTCTCTCTCTCTCTCAATTATCCTGAAAATGCAATCTCTCCATCTTGAATCTGTAGTTGTGAATATGATGATGATGATGATGATGGTAATGATGATAAAGTTAATGATGCTGAAAATAATGATGACGATGATAATGGTGATGATGGTAGTGATGATGATGATGATGATGATGATTATGGTGATGATGGCAGTGGTGATAATGATGATGATGATGGTGATAATGATGATAAAGTTAATGATGATGAAAGTAAAGATGATGATGATGATGG
>NC_136958.1:39052082-39072082 GCF_032717465.1 Coenobita brevimanus | reverse complement strand
CGTGGCCTGATAGTGACGGACATAGTTTTGTTTGCGAATGATCTCACCGTAGTCCTGTTAGTTAAGAAAGCTCCCTAACACCTTTTCCTATGTGATTTATTTTTCTTATTACACCTTACAACCCTCTTCTGTTATATAAATCCTTCCAATAAAAGAGCAAGTAGGACAAGAGGAGAGAAAAATTATGGGGGTGGGGGAGGAAAGATGGAGAACAGGAGAGAAAAATGACGGGGATGGAGAGAAGACGGAGAAATGGAGAGAAAAATGTCGGGGGAAAGGAAAGGCGCAGGAAATTACACACCAAAAAAAATAAAAATGATGACGGAGGAGTAAGGAAAGACGAAGAAAACATACAGGAAAAATGACAGAAGGGGAAGGAAAGGTCGAGTAAAAGATGGGAAAATGACGAGGGGATAAGGAAACAGCGAGAAAGGGGACAGAGAGACGTAATGAAGAAAAATAGGGAGGGATGTGTGTGGCGTCAGAAGAGAGTAACCTGATTAGGTGGACACACTCACTACACACACCAAGATTTACGGCAGCACTCACTAGGACATGTGGAGAGAGAGAGAGAGAGAGAGAGAGAGAGAGAGAGAGAGAGAGAGAGAGAGAGAGAAATAGGGAAAAAAAAATAATGACATTGGTACCGAGAAAAAATACATAATCCAAGAAGGAAAGGAATGATGGAGTATGAGAGAGAGAGAGAGAGAGAGAGAGAGAGAGAGAGAGAGAGAGAGAGAGAAAACTCTTTTTAGATATATAGATCATTCAGATTTTACTGCCCCAAAGGGAAGATCTGTCCATAAAATTAATAGAAAGTTACATAGATACTCAGACATCCCAGATCTTACGGTCCCAGTGAGGCGATCCACTCTTTATATTTGAGAGAGAGAGAGAGAGAGAGAGAGAGAGAGAGAGAGAGAGAGAGAGAGAGAGAGTTCGTGTTACTGCTAAAAACGAGAGAAAAAAAAGTGAAAAAAAGGAAAAATAAGAAATAAATATGTCTTGTTAGCTGGAACTGACTGCAAGAGTTCTCCTGCCCGTTAGAGGTACACTGGTGGTTATATCCCCACATAACTAGTACCTTATACTCGTTACACCCTTAATGATAACTTCCCAATATACCTTTTTAAACCTCCCAACATACCCATTTCCACTCTCCCCCGGCAAACAAGCTCACGATTCACCCATGGAAAAACAACTGGCTGGAAAACAAGGATGATAACCACTAATTGAAAGTGGCAACTGGAAAATCTGAGGTTTATAAAAGTACCCCCCTCCCTCCAGTCCAAAAAGAAAATGGCATTCGGCTTTCTCAAGATATCCCACTTTTTTGTTTTTCTTTCTTTCAATTTCCAGTCAGTTCTGTTTATCGGATAATAGGGCTTTAGAACTGGAGGGGTTAGATCTAGCCTTCATTAACCCCTTCTCTACAGATGGTTCCTCTAAGCTTCAGAAAATCGTCTAAGAAGTAGCAAGAATAAGACCTAAATCAAGACATCGCGCTCCTGAACCCAACTTGCAGTCTTTCTCGTCCCCCACCAGTGTGCACACCTCTACTCTCATCAGCAAAACTCCTCACTGCATCCATAACCATCCCTCTCACACCACATTCATATATGCAACACTTGCCAGAATCAATCCATAGACTTATATTTCTTTATTATACAGCAGTCGATTATATATTTGCAGTATTGATAGATAGATAGATTGATAACACACACACACACACACACACACACACACACACACTCCATCTTTCGCCACTTATAACTTTGCCACCACGTTTCCTCAGCTGCCTTCACTGCATCCCGCATTTTCCACCGCTACCTTCATTTCATTTTTTTCGTCATTAACACCTTCACTATTTTATTTTATTTTTGCTTTGGAGGGATCACTATTAGGAGAGGGAAGCCTTCGCGTGGTGGCACCGATGTGACTGGGCGGTGGAGCTGTCCGGTTGTACAAACATCCCTGAACTCCCTCCCGCTCCCCTCAAAAGACGATGGTGGACTGCAAGAGGAAAGCAGCTACACGTTTTTGTCACATATGCTATCATTATCATCTAAAGCAATATACAATAATGCTGAGCAGAACGAAGTGAATATACTTATCATACAAGGTCTCCATTCATTAAGTAATTACAGTCATACATATTCTCATTTATCTATAACTTATATATCCTCACAGTCCTCCAGACTTCAGTAGTACTCGGTGCAGTATTTCATGGATATCTCATTCAGAACAACACTCCTTTTACTCTAACTTGGCCTAAAACTACCATCATCTCCATCTTGAATGCTGAGCCGTAACAAAATTAACAGCAGAATATGATGCTAGTCACGAAACAGTGCTACGGAGACAATGGAAGAAAGGAGACAAAGGGAGAAATGAGAAAACGGGGGAGACGGAAGAGACGGGGGGACAAAGGGGAGACAGGGGAAGACAGGGAGACAGAAGGAAGAGAGGGGACGGGGCGAGACAGGGGAAGACAGGAAAGAGACAGTGGGAGATAAGAGAAGACAGGAAACAGACAGGAAAGAGACAGGGAGAGACAGGAAGGAGTCAAGGAGGTACGTGGGAGGCAGGGGAGCTTGGGGTGGAGGGAGATGACCTATAAGAGAGATTAGAGGATTAGTTCAGGCAGGGTGTAGGTAGGGGTAGGGGGAAGGGTGGGGGTGAAGGTGGGGGTAAGGGTGAGGGTGAGGGTGAGGGGGTCTGAGTCCTTATGTATATGCTAATCACGCCATGGCACTGCACACAATAATATACCTATTAACGTAACACACAGCACGTAACAGCATACAGCACTTCTCAACACATAACAGCACTGTCTACGTATCATAACACATTGTACACAACACACAACAACGCTGTCATATCACAAAACGCAACACAGCTTGCAGCATAATATAGCACATTCTTCACTACATATACAACACATCACAACATGGAGCATAAGAAAATACAGCACAGACCACGCATCACAATATATACATTCTACACAGCAATGCGCCACACGTTTAGCTCATCACAAAGCAACACAGCATATAACAGCACATTTTACACAGCACAACACATTCCACTTAGTATACTTCACACATCAAAGTGGGCTGAAAGGGATATATATCTATCTCTCTCTCTCTCTCTCTCTCTCTATATATATATATATATATATATATATATATATATATATATATGCAAGAAAAAAGGAACCAAAGACCAGGAGCCCGCAAAATTGTTCCCTACAAGAAAAAACAAAAACAACGTAGCGCTTTTCCATGCTTTCTAGGTGACAAAGGAGGCCTCGTAACACCTCTCCTCCAGCGATTTATTTTGCTTATTGGACCCAAACACTTTCTGGTATGTTGTTTATATCGTCCGAATGTCGACATGGTTTGCATCAGTAAAATACAAGATGATACTGAAGCGTAATATGCAGAGCAAATTTCTAAGGAAGAAGTGATTGGAAAGCCCCGAAACTAACAAGAATACAGTCCTATTTTCGCCGAACTATGAAAAAACACTCTGTTTTTTTTTTTTTTCCTAACTGTGAATTTTCAGTGTATTCATTTTATCCTAACCTGACCATATTTTCGTCCTTTTGTCAGGTAGCTCATTGGTAGAAAAAAAAAAAAATTATGGCTGTAACTTCTTTTCCATACACTTCTTCGTGACTAGCATTATGTTCTTGTGTGAATCTCCTTTTACAGCTCGGCATTCAAGAGGGGGAGATGGCAGTTTTAGGCCAAGTTTAAGTAAAAAGGGAGAAATCTCACCACCATCTTCCGCGTCTTATCTTTCCCTTCACGATAACAAGGCAGGGTAGGTTACCGACGTGTGAGAGACAGGATCAATACGTGTTTCCTGTCAACTGGCTTCTTCACTTTCGTTCAAGAGACGTTCTGTAGCCTGGAGGAGACAGACTTATGCTTCGTTATTTTATTCTTTGATATATATAATTAGGACACATTTTTCTATTCATATTAGAGTTTTTTTTCACCTTGGATGGATCGTAAGGCGTGTGTGTGTGTCTGTGTGTATGAATCTCTCTCTCTCTCTCTCTCTCTCTCTCTCTCGTAATGTTGGTGGCCTACCGATTCCCCTGGGGCAAAGCTGGTTCGTCCCCCTCCACACACACACACACACACACACACACACACACACACACACACCATCGAAAATATGTTACGAGATCTCCAAAACGACTTAAAATAGAATCCAGTACTACAAGGCCTCGTCCTCGTCCTCCATCTCTTTCGGGCTGGAGTATCAGAGACCTTGAGCTCCTTCAATCTTGAGACGCAGCAGGTCTTAGACTAAGCGGGTTATACTTTACTACAGACTGTCATACTGCCTTCTCTTTACTCCACACCACACCACACCACACCGCACCACACCACACCACACCACACCACACCGCACCACACCACACCACAGTACACTACACTACACTACACTACACTACACTACACTACACTACACACCACACCACACTACACTACACACCACACCACACTACACCACATTATTCTACACCAAACTACATTATACTACAGCACACTACGCCATATCATGCCATTCTGCACCACGCCAAACCACACCACACCACACCACACCACACCACACCACACCACACCACACCACACCACACCACACCACAGCATGCCATTCTACACCACGCCAAACCACACCACCTCATACTACACCACACCACACCACACCACACCACACAGCTCCAAACTACGCCATGCCACACCACACCACACCACGAACCGGAAATGCTGGCATGGAGTACTAGAATTATCCCGACCGTGAAGGGGGCTTAGGCGGACAGAGATTGATCACCTTTCACGTATGAGTTCAATTTAGCCTGAGACGCAGCGAAGGAGAGGAGGTGGAAGGCGAAATGGATTAGAGATCAGCGATTAGATTAATATTAGCAGAAGGAATGATTAGCAGGCACAAGGGACGATTAGGGAGGATTCAGGGAACGGGGTGACTGGTAACTTAATCCCTTCATCGCGATAACGCCTCCTTTATTGCTTTACTCCTTTTAACACTCAACTGCTTTTTTTTTTTTTTATGGCAATTAATTGGTCACTGGAAAACACAGAATCAATGAGTCGATTTTGTTTAATTTTTGGATGGCTTTTCGAGAAGAGGACGTTGAGATAACAGCTTTTATTTACCCCTTTGGTACGAGAGAACCTTCCAAAAATTTTATATAATTGATGGTAGCAAGAATAACAAAGAAACCTCCATCCCCACCTACCTAACCTCCCATCCCAGCACCCATCCCTCGCCTAACCTTTTAATGAAACCTAACCTAACCTAACAACCTACCTCACCTCTTACTCATTTACCTAACCTTACCTTATATGGCAATCTGTCCTAAACTAACCCCACACCCACCTAACCTAGTCTAAACTAACCTAACCTATCCAAACCTAACCTTACCTAATCCAGCCTTCATCCCTACTTACCTAACCTCCCACCCCGTCACCCCTTCTACCCACTCTTATCCATCTTCCTCACTTTTTAATCAAGCTACCTAAGATCTGATCCTGTCTAAGCCTTCCTAAGCTTCGTTTCCCTTGCCTTGGCCTGCCTAAATCACCCTGAACCTGCCTAAGCTGCCTCACTCCTCCCTACCCACACAGAAGCCACAAGACGGAAAGGAGACCCACCACACCATTACCACATCTCTACCACAGTGCTACCATTTTACATAATACCTCACCACACCATCCTACGCCACACCACACCACACCACGCTATACGACGCCACACCACACCATCCTACACCACACCACTCTGTACCACACCACATCATCCTACACAACATCACACCACCCTACACCTCACCACACCACCCTACACCTCACCACACCACCACACCATCCTGTACCACACCATACCACCTTAGTATTACACACCACTCCACACCATAGCACTGCCTCACCTCACCACTAGACCCCCACCACACGGTTTAATACCACAGCATAGTACTACACACCAGAAAACTACCACACCACACCATAGGACTGCCACACCACACCCCACCATTTCCATTGCACATCGCATCACACCACACCACACTTCCGCCAGTTGATGTCTGTATCTGAAACATTACTTTCTAATATGGTGTGTTTATACCGTCTACGAACATGGTATGGAACGTGTACCATGCATGAGAATACAGGTGTGCAAGAGTCAAGGCTTGTCATTTTCGTCAGCTGAAGTGTTCTCGCAGCTCTTCCTTGCCAGTTTAGTAACGTTATTACACCTCATGACTCCAGTGCATGTAATTTGTATATTTTCAAACTAGCTTTCATTAGGTTGCCACACTGACTCATCACTTGCAGGAGCTCAACCAAACTAAATCCTGACTTAATCTTCCATGCCTTTTATGTTAATTCATCAACAATGTAGTTATTTGTTGTGAGAAGGAACTATGATTGACGGAGTGTTTTTAATATTTCACGGATAACTTTTTGATACAATAGACTATAGGACTTGTACCCACAGGAAAAGGCGTAACTCATCAAATTTTTGAACTTAGCAATTCAGGCACATTTTGCAGTTCTTCAGATTTGAGATCTTGGCAGTTGAAGCAGGTTTCAGATTTCCAGTACCTATAGCATAACAGTTTCTCTTATATTTGGTTGACAGAAAAATTGCAAAATACCCGAGATATTCAGCAGAAATGTGAGAAATACTCTAATTGCAGAATTGATAGCAGTGACAAGTCTGTTTATCGTTAATGGTCAATCTCGGTCTTGCAAAAACACGCCGATTTTTATAAATAGTTTAATACAAAAAAAAATCAGCAACACTGGTTGAATACGTCCATCACTGCACTCAGTACAAGTTAAATAACATCCATTCATGAGAAAAAACAAGGAAAAATCAGATGTTTACTGTGGAGGAATTTAAATGGAAGGAGATTTAAAAAGATAATTAGCAACTTTTGTCCCCGACGTCGCGTCATCCCGTGCCCACATCGTCAGTGTTTGTTTTGAAGAGGTGGTGGTTACATGTGATTTTCCTCATAGCATGCTGACGCTAATCTCTGCCCATTTAAATTGGAAAGCTACTCAACACAGACCAGCTAGTGATAGATAAAGCTTGTTCAACTACCGTTAAATGCAAAATGTGCTACTGATGATGAATAATCGTTGGTATTAGTGGTAAATACAGTTTTTGCAGTGAGTATGTGAATTAAAGTTCCTGGTATGTTTACATCTGACGCAGACGCTAATCATTGGCTCTTTAAATTGGTAGACTCTTCAGCTCCTTATTGCTAGTGATTAAAACACTCTTGGCTACAAATAATACTGTAAGTCAGATATCAAGTACTAGTGATAAATACACCGTCGTTTTTCTTACGCGGTCGTGAAGGAAGTAATATTTGGTAAAGTTGCTGCAAATTTCAATATGAAGTTTCTCGAATCTTCCAGAATCGGGTCAAGGTCCTACTTAGGTGAAATAGCCATAACACTGTGATAATTTGTTGCGTTTAACTGTGAGTGGGTTATAAATATCCAGTATTCGTGGCAGCGTCCGCATTGGCTACGTTGCGGAGTTCAGTGACCAAGGAAACAACAAAAACGTGCAATTTCAAGAGTAACCATCCGATTCATGGCTACGTTCGCCTAATCACTTAGCCTGAGAACATGGAAGCTGGAGTAATCAGAGTGAAAATAGTCAGCCATAAGCCACTTTGTTAAAATAGTGAAAAGGGAAAAATAAATCAATAAGAAAAATAAAGCGAAAGCTGCCACAGAAAGCGAATTATGGGCTTCCAAGTCATGACTATATTTACTTAAAACATTTTGTGAGCCAGAGAACATGGGAATATGCAAAAACGAAGTGAAAATAGTGAATTTTTGGCCGTTTTGTCAAACCGGTGAACAAGGAAGCAAACCGAGAAGAAAAGAAAGAAACCAAAAGAAAACAAATCGACCCCAGAACACAGCTTTTGACAACGACACGAAGAAAGCAGAGGTGAAGTGGGTGAAAATTTAACTGATACATCTGCCTGCAACACTTCAGCTTCAGTCAGTGCAAGGTAAAGACTGCAATTCTTGTCTTGGTTCAGCGTTTTGTGGTATTATTTTACAGGTTGCTAATACAGGACAGGAACTTCCGTCAGTAGTATGTCAAGGTGTAGTTAATATATTGTATGAACGTGGATATCGCATTAGACATTTCAGACATACACAGTTTCAGTTGATAGCAGGTAAAAGTGCACTACTGTTTCAACACTGATAATGCTTCAGTTCTTTCAGATTTTAAAAACTTGTCTAAATCGATAATGCTTCAGATATTTCATATTTAAAAAAATGGCTAAATCGATAATGCTTCAGACATTTCAGATTTTAAAAAAGGCTAAATTGATAATGCCTCAGATATTTCAAATTAAAAAAAAAAAAAAAGGCTAAATTGATAATGCCTCAGATATTTCAGATTAAAAAGAAAGGCTAAATTGATAATGCCTCAAATATATCACATTTCAAAAACGTGACTAAATCGCCTTTGCAATTATCTCAAGGTATACTTGCCTGGAATTGAGTACGGGAGAGCATATCCATTTTTATATAACGATTTACATTTGTTTTAAATCAGGGTTCATGTTACTTATAAATTGTAATGTTATTCATCTGTTTAGGCAAAGTGGTAAGTGGAGGCCTTTATCCTGCTGTGGGTTGACTCATGTTGATAATAATAATAATAATAATAATAATAATAATAATAATAATAATAATGACAGCTATATGAAGGTTGTTAATGTCAGTACCCTTTGCATTCTGTAAACTATTTCGATGCCGGAAAGTACTCTCAAGAAAATGAATCTATTTCCTTTAATTTCTTGAAAGACATGTTTGTAAGTTATTAAAATGCTCACTGTTAAAATGCCTGTATCAGAGGGGTTAATCCACAAGTTGCACAAAGGAATAGTAGTAGTTTTACATTAAGGGTGTTATTACCATTTTTATCCACGGTGACTTCGCCTTTAAGAGTAGCAGGCTTTTATTATTTGCTAGTACGGCTGAGTATCTTATTAATGGCCACGGATTGAATTGCTGATGATCTTAGCAACATCTCTGCCTCTAGTGGGTTAATATTGAAGCGTAGAGGCAGTGATTGAGGCGTGGGAGTGTTTTTGAGTGTGGGTTGAGTGCGGTGGAGCTGTAATTTTAACTCTCTCTCTCTCTCTCTCTCTCTCTCTCTCTCTCCAAAAGGTCAGGATGATAAAATTATGTATAAATAGACATCGACAGACTGGCTGAACCATTGCTTTTAGCGTCACATTTACTGAGGTTTAGGATATAGACTCTCTCTCTCTCTTTCTTTCTCTCTCTCTCTCTCTCTCTCTCTCTCTCTCTGACGTCCATAGGGGATTAGCCGTCGTTCAGTGTAAGGTGAAATAAAGTACAGTACTTGAATTATCCCGAGGATGAGAGGGGTGTATCGACTGTAGGAGCGAGTTATCATAGGGTAGCTAGTGAAAGTGTGAGAATCTGCATGGACCCTTTCAGTCCCCTGTGTGTGTGTGTGTGTGTGTGTGTGTGTGAGAGAGAGAGAGAGAGAGAGAGAGAGAGAGAGAGAGAGAGAGAGAGAGAGAGAGAGAGAGGCCATAGCTAATCCCTCCAGCCCAAAAAATTAAAAGAAGGCGATGAATAAAACCGTCTGATAGTGATGATGATGATGATGATGATGTGTAAATTACATCCTTGTGCTGAAGGGGTTAATCCAGCACTCAGCAGCGTCCATTAACACACTTCCGGCGCCCCAGTCAGTCAGGTGACCCCCGCTGCTTTGCATAATCCGGAGTTAGTTGACTGAACCCATTTTATATGATCTCGGTGAAGCAGGGCATTTGTCAGGATTGTGAGTACCAAGCCAGAGTATAAACCCATGGAAAATATTTATCTATCCATCCATCTATCTATCTATCTATGTCTATCTGTCTGTCTGTCTATCTAGCCTATTTATCTATCTGTCCATCTATTTGTCAGGATTGTGAGTACCAAGCTAGAGTTTATACCCTGGGAAAATATTTGTCTATCTATCCATATATCTATCTGTCTATCTATCTATGTCTATCCATCTATCTTTCTATCTGTCTATTAACTCTCAGGCTCCTATGACTCACTCTCAGCTGAATAAAATCGTCTGGCGTCAGCTGGAAGAGAATGGTAGAGTTGTCTCGGCCATAATATGGTTAATGGCACTTGTATTAACACTATTAGGATCGAGAGAGAGAGAGAGAGAGAGAGAGAAAGGTTGAAGGAAGGAAGAGGGAGAGGAAGATTCTGACTAAGCTACTGCCGTACAGTTTAACTCACCTGAGAGAGAGAGAGAGAGAGAGAGAGAGAGAGAGAGAGAGAATTTTGACTACCTCCGGCCAATTTTACTCACCTGAGACTCTTCCTTTAAAAGGTGAATCTCAGACAGCTCACTCCATTAATAATAAAAATAATGATAATAATAATAATAATAATAATAATAATAATAATAATAAAAGATTAACATGCTTTCCTTCCTAATAAATCCAGTCGCGGGGACTTCTTTGCATAATCCTGAATTAATCTCCTGAAATCCATTTTGTACTTTCCCCTGAAGTCTGAAAAATGCGAGGTCGGAATGATGCCTCACGGAATATATTTTAGGACATAGGATATATAGAAGACAAGGAAAATAATGATGATGATAATAATAATAATAATGGTGATACCGGTAGTAATAGCAATAGTTAAAAAAATAGGAAATAAAAGCCGGTTTGAACGCTTGAGGATTTCATCATTTTTTTCATTTCATACAATGTTGTACAATTTAATAATAGTCATCACTGAATATCGGTATCAAATATTTAGAGTGGCGTGTGACATTTTACAGAAATTATTGAGAGAGAGAGAGAGAGAGAGAGAGAGAGAGAGAGAGAGAGAGAGAGAGAGAGAGAGAGTCTTACCTGACCCCCAGTTGAAGAGTAGGGTCCCTAGGCTAGGCTAATGTAATCCAGTCCATACAAGGGTAGATGACCAGCCTGCTTCCCCTTATGGCATTACAGGATCGATACCTCTCCTGTCACCCCTTGGTATTCGTTCTGTCCTCAAATATTCCTCACCCATACATTCTCTTTTCCAGTCACATTTCCTCCCCCACAAATTCTCTTTTCCAGTCACCTTTCCCTCCCACAAATTCTCTTTTCCAATCACATTTTCCCCCACAAATCCTCTTTTCCAGTCACTCTTTTCCACCTCAGATGATCTTTTTCAGTCACCTTTTTTCCCCACAAGTTCTCTTTTCCAGCCACCTTCCCCCTCACAAATTCTCTTTCCCAGTCACTTATTTTTCCACAGATTCTCTTTTCCAGTCATGTTTTTTCCCACAAACTCATTTCCAGTCGTCATTTTTCCCACAAATTCTCTTTTCCAGTAACATTTTTCTTCACAAATTCTCTTTTCCAATCATCGTTTTTCCCACAAATTGTCTTTTCCAATAACCCTTCTCTTCACAAAATTCTCTTTTCCAGTCACCTTTTTTCCCCACGGATCTCTGCCAATCACCCTTTTTTCCACAAACTCTTCCAGTCACCATATTTCCCACAAATTCTCTTTTCCAATCACCTTTTTCCCACATTCTCTTTTCCGCTCACCTTTTTCCCACATTCTCTTTTCCGCTCACCTTTTTTTTTCTCACAAATTCTCTTTTCCAATCACCTTTTTTTTCCCACAAACTCTTTTGCCATCACCTTTTTTCCAGAAATTCTCTTTTCCAATCACCTTTTTCCCACAAATTCTCTTTTCCAGTCTCCTTTTTTTATGATAAGAGGAAATTTGTTATTCATTCTGTAAAAGTGGGATGGAGGCGAGATGTTGTAAGCCTTGAATGATGAATGGATGGAGGCGTGGGACATTCTAACAAGGGACTTAGCCTAATTTTTCTTATTGTCTGTTTTTTCCCCCTAGTTTTTATACTTTTTTCATGCGATGTGTTTTTCGTCCCTACTTTGTGTGTGTGTGTGTGTGTGTGTGTGTGTGTGTGTGTGTGTGTGTGTGTGTGTGTGTTCCTATTGCGCGTCGAAAAAACGTGACAGTCAAGCCAGAATTATATAGGCTAACCTTTTTCCATGCTAGCCAAGAACGGATCCGGTGGGGCATTTGGAAGAGAGAGAGAGAGAGAGAGAGAGAGAGATTAAGGGGGGGGGTGAGAATTCAACGCTTTTTATTTCACAACTCAGCTCACAGCCTCTCTACTGTCTTGTTTCACACATTTTACACATCGTCTTATTGGGTAACTTAGAGAGAGAGAGAGAGAGACAGACAGACAGACAGAGGACGAGAATTCACTGCCTTTTTCACAGCCTTTCTCATGTCTCATTTCATACCATATTTTACACCTCCCCTCGTGGAGTAACTTTCATCAGGCTTGGCAGGGCATGTCATCTGGTTCTTTTGTTTTGAGTTTCTTTCGAAGGTACGATTTTTTTTTAAGGCTTAGATCCCTTTATTTTTATTTTTACAGAAGCATTTATCGGGTGTAAGAATACCGTAGACATTGGGTAATTTCTCTCTCTCTCTCTCTCTCTCTCTCTCTCTCAATATATCTGTCTATCTATCTCCGTAATATATAGACACATCATAGCCATAACATGTCTGAATCGTCATCACAATCAAGGTGGGCTTTCTCTCTCTATTATTCCATTAACGTGCAATTAACCACACTGCTTCACAGGTAATTAGTGGCCATGGGTAGTTCAGTGGGGAGGGACGCCTAAATTGGGCCTATGTTCACCACGGATAATCAACAGAGTAATTTGAACCACCACATTCACCTGATTACCTGTTGATGTATGTAAATTACCTTTAACCTGTACCTACACCTAATTAGCGTTGCCGTGTACACCTGCCCTAATTTGATATTGTATTATTATCGGAACAGGGAGTTGAAGTCTTTGTTGAGGGGTGGGAAGGGAAAGAGGGGAGTTTGGGAGTCAGTGGGAGGGGGGGATTGAGGGTCAGTGAGAAGGAAACGTGGGGAGAGGGGACGGGGGAGACCACTGGGAGAGGGGAAGGGGAAGGACGAGAGGTTTAGGACGAAAAGGGAAGGAAGAGGGAGAAGGGTAAGACCATTGAGAGGGGCGGGAAAAGAGGGCTAGTGGTCGGAAATTAGTACGAAGGGAGCACTTAGGTTATAATAAATATTGAGGAGGTTGGATATAACGGTAATGACTGTATGAGCCCGAGGGAAAGGCTAACAGCGTAATATCCTTCCACGTTTATGAGAATACGAGAAATATTACCGCGCGTATCCTGCACAAATATTTCCTTGCCTACCCCTTCCTATCCCTCATTTATCCCCCCAAAGCTGAGTAAATCGACTGGCGGTAACAAGAGCACAGCTAGATTAAAGAGGACAGGTAAGAGTTCTTTCACCTTGACCCAAATATTAGTCCTTTTGCAACTTATTTCACGTAGTTCAGTGTCAGAAAAAGACAATACTACGGCAGTACACCCTTTTCAGTAGCATTTCATTGTGACATGCATCATATTTTAAAGATAGAGCGATGAACATTTTAGACCAGGTTAGAGTAACAAGAGGATAGATAGCAAACGTCATAGGCTAACTCCTAACAACTAGGCCTAATTGACAACATGGATTTGCAAAGGTTTTATAGATAGACAGACCGACAGACAGATAGATACATAAATAGATAGGTAGGTAGATAGACAGATAGGTAGATAGATTTCTACGAGTATATTTGCACCGGTACTTAATACCTTCGCTTGAATTGCTTTGTGGTTTATATAGCCATAAGTCCTCAGGGTACGTTTGGATTAAGAACAGTGGATGTAGATAATTAAACCCCTTCACTCTGATGATGTATTTCTTGTACCTCCAGGCGGCTCCTTAAGACGTAGGAAAAATCACTAGTACTGAAGGGGTTAATGAAAGCTGCATCTGACCTCTCCAGTTTGAAAATAAACCGTGAAAATATAACCGTGTGAAGATATACCCTGTTCACTTTATTTTGACCTAAAATTGCCATCCCTCCATTTTGATTGCTTAGGTGTAACAGTTCATTATTGGAATATGATGCTAGTCACGAAGAAGGGCTGCAGAAGGAATGCGGACCTTTAGTACTGAACCCGTGTTGTCTTTTCAGCGATTGAGCGACGTGAAATAAGCTGCGTAAGGATAATAATCTGGGCAAAGTTAAAGTGAATGAACTGTAGCGGGAGCACTTAGCTAGAAAAATATCTGCCTAGTGAAGGAGTCTATATCTGTTCTCATTGGTTCAGAGTACGTTGGGATCAGGATAATCGGATATATATAGGTAGATAGATATAGATATTTAGATAGAAAGGTAGAGAGAGAGAGAGAGAGAGTAATGGAAGGAGAGAAGGAAAAATAAAAGAGGAAGTGGATGTCGGGGAGAAATACCGTAATTCAATTTCGTAACTATAATCAGTTTAGGTGGCACAGTCCTTGATCTCTCTCTCAACACACACACACACCCACCCACACACTCACACACCCACACCCACCCACCCACCCACCCACCCATACCCACACCCACCCACCCACCCACCCACCCATACCCACACCCACCCACCCATACCCACACCCACCCACCCACACACACACACACACACACACACACACACACACACACACACACACACACACACACACACACACACACACACACACACACACACACACACACACACACACACACACACAATCTCTCTCTCTCTCTCTCTCTGTTATCAGCCATGCTGTTCCCCACCTTCTCTCCTAATAGCCAGCAGATTAGTGTCAAAGCCTAATCCCTCTTGTCTTCCTTCTGCTTTTCCTCTTCTTCCTCCTCCTCTCCTTCCTTTTTCCTCCGCGTCATCTTTCTTTTCCTCCTCCTCCTCCTCCTCCTCATCATCATCATCATCATCATCATCATCATCATCATCATCATCATCATCATCACTGTCATCATCTCCATGGCGTAATATTATGAAATCATGATAGTCCTCATTATTTTTTAAGACATATTAATACTACTAGCCTGTTATATACTACTACTACTACTGCTGTTACCGCACCACCACTACTACTACTACTACTACTATTATTATTATTATTATTATTATGAGGTGATGATGATGATGATGATTATTGTTATTACAGGTACCTATTATTGTTATTTTCACCATATTATAATTATTTAAAAATATTTTCCTCCTCCTCCTCCTCGTCCTCCTCCTCCTGCTTCTCCTCCTCCTGCTCCTCCTCCTGCTTCTCCTCCTGCTTCTCCTCCTCCTCCTCCTCCTCCTCTTCCTCCTCGCAACCACCAGCCCATCCATGATTAATGGTTACGAACAATACGTGGATGTGGCTTACCCTGCTTTAACAGTCTTTCCCTCGTGGCCTCCTTTATTATTCTTCCTTAGTCTTCTTTCCCTCATTTTCTCCTTTATTATTTTTCCTGGTTATTTTCCCTTCTCTCATTCCTCCTTTGTTATTTTTCCTAGATATTCTCCTTTCCCTGATTCATGCCATCATTATTTTCCTCGTTATTCGTCTTTCCCTCATTCCCTCCTATATTACCGGGTATTTTTCCTTTTTATTTTCCTTTCCCTCATTCACTCCTTTATTATTTTTCCTTTTTATTCTTCTTTCCCCCGTTCCCTCCGTTATTTTTCTTGGTCATTTTCTGGTTTATCATCGTATTCCTTTCAGTTTATTCATTTTTTTCACTAATTTCCTTCATTTACCATAGCTCTCATTTTTCCACCTTTTCTTGTATTCTTCCCTTTCTGAATTAGCATTATTTATTCTAATTTTAACATTCTTCCTTTTTCCCTTCTTTTTTATGCTCTCTCTCTCTCTCTAAGAATCCCCCAAGGAAGAGCCAGGTGACACTGTTTATTTTACCTTAAAGTCGATTCGGAGATGTCGTTACCCCCAGTGCTCTCTCTCTCTCTCTCTCTCTTTCTCTCGACCTACTTTCCCACCCCCAGGAGTCTTATTTTTGACCTCCTTTAGCCTTAAGTTGTGAAGAAAGACAGTTGTTAATCGTCCTTTAATTTTTTACTCTCTTTGGTCTGTCTTTCTCCCTTTACTGTTTTTATGCTGTCACTCTTCATGGTCTGCCTCTGTTTCTTTACTTTGTTTACACTTTACTGTCATTCTCTCCGGTCTGTCTGTCTCCTTACTTTGTCTTAATACTTGTTTATACGATACTTCTTCCTTTACTCTGTCAGTCTCAGTGGTCTGTCTTGATTTGTATTTACGTTTGCTAATACTCCTCCCTCTATTTTTTTTATTTTTTATTATCTCTGTCCCTTTTCACTTTGTCGATGGTCTCTCTTTCCCTCCCTCTCTCTCTCTCTCTAAACCGTCCATTTCTCTTCATACTCTGTCATTCTCTCTTAGGACTGTCAGTAGTGGAGAATTAGCCGACCAAAGCATTGCACCCTAAGCCCACAAGACCCTCACATCCCCACCTTTATATCACCAAATCCTACTCCCTCGTGGACACAACACAAACCTACCGTATGACCTGTGTGGAAGGCCAAAGGTGAAATATACAAAGACTGTCACCTTATCGAAGCTGTTTGTGGAGACTTATTAACCCCTTACACTTCATCCTGCTCCCTTTAAGTGGGCTAGGGATTGACATGGTAACAGTGACTTACATACACGTTGCTCTTTTCCCCTTTATTGGCATGGAATTAACGCCGTAACAGCCATTGAAATATAAACAGATTGTTACCTAATCGAATTGGTTTGTGGTGACCTCTAAACCCCTTACACTTGACCCTGTTCCCTTTAAGTGGGCGTGGAATTGACGTGGTATCAACCATTGAAATATTAACAGACTGTCACCTTATCGAAGTGGCTTGTGGTGACGGTTCTAAATTCTTACGCTGTTTCCTATACTTTAACTTGGCGTAAAATTACCAGCTCTCCATCTTGAAAACTGAGCTGTAAGAGATGATCGATGCCTTTTGTTATATATTCTTACTCTTACCCGGATTTTCGTCCTTTTGTGGGATAGCCAATTTCCAGTAGTTCAGTGGCAGAGGACAGTGCTACGACTCTGCACCTTTTCCATATCACTTTTTATTTATTTATTTTTTTGCCAACATCAAATTCTAGTATTACTGTAATCTATTGTTGCAGCTCAGCATTACGATGAAGGGATGGCAATTTTTAAGCCAGGTTAGAGAAAAAAGAGTATAGTTACAATACGATACGCTGTTCACTTTTACTGGGCGTCAAATTACCGTCTCTCCATCTTGAATACCGAGTTGTTGCAAGAGATTAACACTAGGTTGTGGTTCTAGTCACGAAGAAGTGGTAAGGAAAAGATGTAGAGCCGTAGTATTACCTTATTGTGCCATTGAGCTACGGGAAATAGGCTGCTAAAGGACGAAGGCCTTTGCCACTTTAAAGTGAATGAACTATTGAATGAACTGAGCTAAGTAAAATTGTGTGTCTGGTTTTACAACAATAATAATAATAATAATAATTATAGTCGTAGTAGTACCAGTAGTAGTAGTAGTAGTAGTAGTAGTAGATATAGTAGCTAGTATAGTAGTAGTAGGAGTAGTAGTAGTAGTAGTAGTAGTAGTATATGTAGTAGTAGTGGTAGTAGTAGTAGTATATATAGTAGTAGTAGTAGTAGTATAAATAACATTACCAATAATAATAATAATAATAATAATAATAATAATATTAATAATATAATAAAATAACACGCCGTAGGGAAGGGCTTAAGGGGTCCCACAAAGCCTCACACGGGATTCCCAGACCAAGGAGAGATTACAGTGTGGGCAAAAATCTTTAAAATTGTGGGTAAAGAACGATGAGATACAGGGTCGTACTCTTAGGCGCTTTGGAGATCCGCAACACCTTTGTCTTAGCGATTTATTCTGCACCTTACGCCACAATATCCTCTCGTTTGTTAGAAGTGTAAATTTTGTCGATATGAAAGTGATAACAATGGGATACAAAATAAGGTTTGGTGGTGAAATGAATCGCAAAGGAAGAGTTGTTACGAAACCTCAGTACCATCTTGAATACAGTCCAGTGGCATAGAAGAGAAGGTTAAGTTGTAATATGTAGAATTAATCGCTAAGGGAGAGTTGTTACGAAGCCTGTGTCATCACTAATACGTCCAAAGTTGCTGTAGTGAATATATGCAAAACAAATCGGACTGGAAAAAGTGTTACGGAGCCTCCCATGCCGTGTAGATTACTGATACAGATTACAGTCGTTGGGGTGCAGTTCTGTATAGCCCAAAAGCCCCGGCATAACTGAATGTAATCCCCTGTCCACACAAAAATAATAACAAATAAATACCGTAGTCTGTGAAACAAAGCTCTGTACAGAAAATGGGAAGGTGTAGAAAATGGATGTAAAGGAGAATAAACAATGATGGAAAAGACCAATAAACGTAAAGTGGAGGGAGAAAATATGGAAATTGTAGGGAAGGAGTAAATGGAGAAAAAGTTAAAGTGAGCTAGGAAGGAGAGAGAGAGAGAGAGAGAGAGAGAAAGAGAGAGAGAGAAATGGAGAAATGAATTCCCGGAGCTAGGCAACTAAGGCCATATAGCCCCGCTGGGTTACGGGAGGGCGCTACCCCTCCCGGCAACGGTAGCCCGGGCGAGGCTCGAACTTGCGACCTCCCGATCACAAGCTCAGCGTGCTACCACTGTGCTACCGCGCCCCCAGAGAGAGAGAGAGAAATTGAGGCAGCTGTAAAAGTGTTGAAAGTTAAATAAAATGTCTGAAAACTTAACAAGGTTAAAGGAGAGAGAGAGAGAGAGAGAGAGAGAGAGAGAGAGAGAGAGAGAGAGGTGACACTACTGTATATAGCAACATGATGGGGAGAGAGAGAGAGAGAGAGAGAGAGAGAGAGAGAGAGAGAGAGAGAGAGAGTATATAGCAACTTAACGGGGAGAGAGAGAGAGAGAGAAATATATACGACATTTATAACTGCTTAACCCCTTCAACCCAACGACGTCTTATATATTTTAGTCCCGCTATTGCAAAAAAAAAAAAAAAAAAAAAAAAAATCAGCCCAGATGAGAATTAGGGACCTGGATGTGAACTGACCACTGTGGGTCTTTTTCAAGGGGATAATCAGGTCTTAGAAAAATTAATCGTGAGCCTTTAGTACCCACGTTCAGTCAGCAGGCATAAATCCGATGCTTAGTTTTTCGTCTTCTCCATACTTCTGTACTTTCCTTCCCTCCTCCCCATTCTTCCCCGTTCCTCTCCTTCTCCTCCCCATCTTTCCCTCTTAATACCACCTCCCTACATCCCTCCCTGCCATTTTGTCTCCCTTCTTCCTCTCTCCATATCCTTTCATCCCCTCTCATGTCTCCCTCCCTTGCTTTCTCCATGCTTCCCTCCCTTCTGCCCCTCACCGAACCCTGTTATCCAGCCCTCATCACTTCCACAACTTCTATCTCCCTGTCTGTTATCCTTCCTCCTCTTTCATTACCATTTTCCTTCTTCGGTCCCTCCTTCCTTCTTCATTCAGTCGTTCCTCTCTCCACTCTTCGGTCGTTCCTTCCATCCTCCAGTCCTACCATCCTACCTTCTTCAGTCCTTCCATCCTGCCATCTTCAGTCCTTTCGTCCTGCCTCCTTCATTTCTTCCTTCATCCTTCTTTCAATCCTTCTTCAACCCCTTCGTTCTTCCCCAGGGCCTTCCTTCCGCCTTCAGTCCTTCCTACTTCCCTTCTTCAGTTTGTCTTCCCTCCTTCCCTCAATCCTTTCTCCATTCAGTCCTTCCTTCAACCTTCAATCCTTCCCTCCTCACTCTCCCTGCACACTCAGTCCTTACCAAAGACGCAAGCCATGTTTTTGTCGTAAGCACAGAGCGGATCTGGAGGGCCGTCTGGGAGTTACGCTCGGTCACATAACACAGTGTGCCCTCAAAACCGCGGCCTCTCCGGTAATGGCACCTTGCTTTAATGT
>NC_136958.1:39042082-39049582 GCF_032717465.1 Coenobita brevimanus | reverse complement strand
CACTTTTTCCTTCTCTCTTCCTCGTTTCCCATCCTTCCTTCCTCTTAATCCCTCCCTTCCTGGCCCTGATCCTTCTCTGCCCTCTCTCATGTTTTCCCCCATTTTTCCTTCCCCATCCTCTCTCTCTCTCTCTCTCTCTCTCTCTCTCTCCACTTTTTCCTTCGTTTCTCTCTTCCGTCTTTCCCTCCCTCCCTTCCTTCCTTCCTTCCTTCCTTCCATTCTTCCTTCATTGCCTCCTTCCTCCCAGCTGTGGTGCCCTGTACAAAATATCGGTGGGTAGTATGGGGACTTTGTATTATAAATGAGGGCTCTATGGGGCAGATTTAGAGAGAGAGAGAGAGAGAGGGAGGGAGAGAGGAAGAGAGAGAGAGAGGGGGGGGGCTAGAAAATACAGGTGTTTGGAGTAGGGAGGTAGACACAGAAGCTAGGAGGGCTGAGTAAGGAAGGAGGGAGGAAAGAGGAAAGCACAGAGGGAAGGAGAAGTTAGAGAGAGGAGGGGGGGGGGAGAGGTTTGCGGAATCGATGAGGAAGGGAGGGAGGGAGTGCTGAAGTAGAGAGTCAGGGATACCGATGGAGGGAGGAAGGATGGACAGTAGAGAAAGAGGTAAGGAAAAGAAATGAGAGAGAAACACAAGTGAAGAAAGGAAAAAAAAAATGGAGAAAAAAAACAGGAGATGTTAGGTCAGAATTGGGAAAATTGGGAAGGAAGGAAAGGGAGATTAGATAAATGATAAAATATGGAGGATAAATGGAAAAATAGGGAGCAGAAAAAAAAGGAAGATTTTTACCATGTGCGAAGAGAGGAAGAATATGAGAGAGAGAGAGAGAGAGAAGAGGGGAAAGGACGAGTGTCAGTGAAGTAGGGAGTGAGAGAGGTAAGGAGGGTGAATTGAAAACTTAGTATTATAAATGAGTAAAGTTAAGCTCTTTTAAGTCTTATGAGGAGTTATAGAGGAGGGAGAGAGTCGGGAAGAGGGTGAAGAATGGATGTTAGAGAGAGAGAGAGAGAGAGAGAGAGAGAGAGAGAGAGAGGGATGGGGAGGAGACAGATAGACTGGCATAAATACAAAGTTAAAGGCACTTACACACTAGCACAAAATTGGAAGCAAAGACAGAGATTGAGACAGACGGAAAGACAGACAGGCAGACAGAGAGACAGATAAAGAAATAGACTGCTAGTAGTTATTTTGTGTTCAGTACTGTTATTTCTTGTTCTGTACTGTTATTACGTGTTCTGTACTGTTATTTCGTGTTCTGTACTGTTATTTTGTGTTCTGTACTGTTATTTCTTGTTCTGAACTGTTATTTCTTGTTCTGTACTGTTATTTCATGTTCTGTACTGTTATTTCGTGTACTGTACTATTATTACGTGTTCTGTACTGTTATTTCGTGTTCTTTACGGCTATTTCTTGTTCCATAGTGATCTCTGGTGGCCTTGAGACTTGCCTGTTGGCCCTCACAGGAAATTGGGTGCTGGCAACAAACTCCACTCGGTTCAAAAGTTGTGACGCATTCCCAGGCACCCAGTTGACACACACACACACACACACACACACACACACACACACACACACACACACACACACACACACACACACACACACACACACACACACACACACACACACACACACACACACACACACACACACACACACACACACACACACATTTTATACATATAATAGCTAGGCCTATATCTATCTATCTGTCTGTGTAAATGTTTATCTACAGAATATTAAGGAAAACAGTCAGGCGTACAGTTATTTAAGCCGACCAACCAGACAGACAGGCAGACAGGCATGCAGGCAGACAAACAGACAGAGTAACTGGCACAGACAGACAAACAGACAAAGGAAATCAACAGATGAACAAAGCTAGCGAAACCTTGTAGGCAAGAAAGCGGAAAACAGTAATGCAAACGATTATTAATTTACGAGAGAGATAAAAGGTGTAAATGCAGAGCAATATACAGACAATATTAGCAAAATAATTACACTGACAGTCATTGATTTTGCCAGCCATTCAGCCAACTATACAGACAGACAGACAGACAGACAGGTGGTCACTAACGAGGCTAATGACCACGAATAATCAGGTAATAAACAGTGCAATTAACGTCGGGCCAACAAACTACCAGCCCATTTAAAAACAAGATCAATGGTTGGGTTGTTGATGTTAATGTTGCTGTCCTAGATTCATCTGAAATGTGTACCCGGTGGACTGCAGGTTAAAGTTAGCCTTCTCCTGCAGCCCACCATCTTCCTCTCAGGGGTTAGGGAGGTATTGAAGGGACGTTTGTATATGCAGGCAGTTGAGTCGCCTAGTTATATCGATGCCACCACGTGAAGGCGCCTCTCCAACACCCAGTGGAGCACTATCGAAATATCTTACATCTCAGGGCAAAACTTACGAACATACTATACTCTTTTCACGTTAACCTGGCCCTTATTTCCATCCCTTGTGCAGTTTATTTCACGTAGCTCATGGACAAAATATGAGAGCTGTGCGGGTCTACATCGTTTCCATGGCACTTCTTCGTGACTAGCACCATATTCAAGTGCTAATCTGTCATTACAGCTGAGAATTCAAGATCCCGAGATGGCAATTTTAGGCCAAGATAGCATAAAAGGATTATAGGTGTTTATGTTGAATGTTACATCTTTACTGCCACGATGATGATGATGATGATGATGATGATTATTGTTATGATTATGATTGTTATTATTATTATTATTATTATTATTATTATTATTATATAGCAATTATGACTTCAAGTTCAGACAGTTTAAACGTAAGTAATTTCGTGGAAAAGAACATAACGTATTTAATGTGCCTCATAAAACTGGCGGTAAGTATGGTAATGGGTAAGGCTGAGTCATAACATCGCTTCTCTTAATAATTCACTCACTCATAAATGTTACGGGTATCGAGTCAGCAGTATTTTACCCGTTAATGCAAATAATGTGTTTGGTTGGCTGGAGGTGAATGTACTGTAGTGTATGGAAGTGATGCAAGTGTGGTGTATGGAAGTGATGCAAGTGTAGTGTATGGAAGTGATGCAAGTGTAGTGTATGGAAGTGATGTAAGTGAAGTGCGAGTACTGTTATCACTAACTGAGGTCAGTGATTCGTATCATTGCCTGTATTAACTTGTCTGCATATCGCTTCATGTGCTGTCGCTATTATTATGGATTAGCTCTCTAATTTATATGCCATTGTTAGTGCTATTGTGTTCGCAAAAAGAATTCCGTAATTAACAGTTGTGTTGGTACATTTGAGAGAGAGAGAGAGAGAGAGAGAGAGAGAGAGAGAGAGAGAGAGAGAGAGAGAGAGAGAGAGAGAGGAACATCATTAAGAGCAAGGGGAGTACTCTTGTCAACATCAAAAGAGGGTAACTCGCCTCTTCCCAACCCATATAGACCACTCCTACCCTCTCCACGCTCCTCCCTTCACTAACTATAAAACTTTCCTTCCGTCCTTCCTTCCTTCCGTCCGTCCGTCCGTCCATCCGTCCTTCCTTTGCTCTTTCCTCTTTCCATGTTTCTTTTCGTGTCTTCCCTTTGTTTTTTCCTCCTTTCTTCATATCCAGTTAGCCCAACCTAGTCTTTTTTCTTTTCTGGTGGGCATTGATTTATTTCCTTGTATACAGCTCCTTTCCTTCCTTCCTTCCTACCTTCCTTCCTTCCTTCCTTCCTTCCTTCCTTCCTTCCTTCCATCCATCCATCCATCCATCCATCCATCCATCCTTCCTTCCTTCCGTCCTTCCTTCCTTTCCTCTTTGTTTTCAGTGTTTTTCCCTGCTACCCTGTATTCATCTTTTTTTTTCTTTCTTCTTCCCTCCCGACTTTCTTCCTTCTTTCATTCCAGTTCTTTTACTAAGGAAAGAGAGACGATGATGAAAAAAGGGAGGCATAAGAAGGAGAAAAAGAGAGGGAAGGAGGAGGGAAAATGGAGGGAATAGAGGGAAAGACAAGTACCGGTATACAAGATATGAAGATGAGAGAGAGAGAGAGAGAGAGAGAGAGAGAGAGAGAGAGAGAGAGAGAGAGAGAGAGAGAGAGAGAGAGAGAGAGAGAGAAATATCATTAAGGGATGTCAGGAGTGAATGGAGAGGTAATGCAGGTAGGGGTCAGTGATGAATAGAGGACGGATCTCTCTCTCTCTCTCTTTCAGGATGCAGATAGATAGATAGATATAAATACATGTCAAATTATAAGCTGCGTCTGTGCTAGGTATTTGTCGTCCTGGTATCTATCGTTATTTATCTACCTACTTTTGTAAATATACCTGTCTATCCTTATCTCTTTATCACTATCTTTTTACATGTACCGTATGTCTACCAAGTGTTCAGTATTAGTGCACTTGTCAACCCACTAACTGTCTATTGTCTCTCCATCTCTATCTATCTATCTATCTGTCTATCCATCTATCTATATGCGTATGCCTACCATCATCTATTTACCTGTCTCCGCTCGTATCTATCTATCTCTACCCAGTAATTTACCTTCCCCTGCTGCTCCGTCCTAATGCAGTTTCCTTGTCTGGGTACTCTCATGGAAAGTTCATATTTTTTTCACATTTTAGTAACATCTGAAATATATTTATAAATTCTTGATATTCTGTGTTCATTTTCATTTGCCTTTTTTTTTTTTTTCTTGTTAGGTATAATTTTCCTCCTGGACTCTGCTGTCGGTTTTTCGTGATTTTTTTTACTCAGTATTCACACACACACACACACACACACACACACACACACACACACACACACACACACACACACACACACACACACACACACACACACACACACACACACACACACACACACACACACACACACACACACACACACACACACACACAGTCCATGAAGTTAACAGGTATACGTAATCATCTCGCTTCTTACATCTTTTTTTTCCAACCCCTCTTCATTACCTGATCAAACAGAAACACCTTTTACTGTGGGACTTTTACGTGTTTGGATCCTTTAATTAAGAGAGCAAAAAGTATAAATGCCATAATTGACACTCCCAGCCTGAGAATGTCCCTTTTTAGTTTATATTTATTTTGATTACCGCCATATAACTTTTTTTTTTCTTTTTATCCGGGGACAGAATTTCACTTCGTCTCGTCTCGTCTCTGTCTGTCTGTCTGTCTGTCTGTCTGTCTGTCTGTCTGTCTGTCTCTCTCTCTCTCTCTCTCTCTCTCTCATTTGTCTAGGGCAGCCGTAAATGATGCTCTCTGTGGTAATGGGTCAGAGAGGAGAGTGAGGGATGTGCATAATGTGTGAAGCAGACGCAGTGGAATAGTAGTTGAAATTTTAGCCCTGACTGTATCTCATAGGACTGGTGGAGGAAAAAAAGAAACAAAGGTGGATATGGGTCACTCGTGATTATCGTTGAACTGATACCGACATTACATTTAGGTTAACAGAATGCCAGACCAAGTAACAAGTGAGTGGAAGAAATAGGTGGAGAATGAGATAGGAAGTGGAAGAGGTAGATAGGTGGGTAGGTAGGTGTGTAGAGGAATAGGTACCCTAGATAGTGAAATGGAAAGTGGAAGAGGTAGGTAGGAAGGGAGTAAGGTAGGGAGAGAAAGTTAGGTAGGTAGATAGGTAGGAGTAGAATCGAGGAGGAGTTAGGTTACTAGTTAGGTAGGTAAGTAGGTATCATATGTACCGGGTAGTTAGGGAGCAGGATGGCGTGAGTTAGGTAGGTAATTATAGGTTGGTAGGGAATGGCGATAGGTAGGGACCTAGGCAAGTACGAAGGGAATAATACGGAGAGAAAGAGACAGGTAATAGGTAGGTAGGGAACAAGATGGACAGAGGTAGAAGTGGGTAGTTAGAAAAGGAAAAATATGTTGATGTATAGAGGGAGACAGGTATGTAAGGAAGAAGAAGAGAGATTTAGAGGTAGATAGTTGGAGTAGGTAGGTAGACAGAAACAAGATAAAGAAATGAAATAAGAAAATATGGTTGTCTAGAGTGGAACAGACCCAGCCCATTAGGTCACAGTGGGGAAAGATGGGACAGGCTTTTATCTGCAGTGGTCCAGGATGATGAAGTGATGATGATGATGAGGATGATGATGATGGCGGCGATGATATTCGTGGTGATGATGATGATGATGATGATGATGATGACGACAGTGATGATGGTGATCGTGATGATGATTATGGTGGTAGTGATGATGACAATTTTATTATTTTAATTCACATTATGTCCTCCTCTCTCACCTTGTATCTCCACCCTATCCCACCGTTCCTCCCCTACACATACTCTCCGTCCCCTCCCCTCCCCTCCCCTCCTTTCTCCTCTCCCCTATCCCCTCCCCTCCAATCTCCAACCTTTTCCCTCCACTCCCTGCCCTTCCCCTCCCCTCTCCCTCTCTTCCTCCTCCTCATTTCTCTGGTGTCTGTGAGTCTCTGAAGGCCATTACTGCGTACCCTCCGCAAGATCTATGGTGCGTTCTGAGAGAGAGAGAGAGAGAGAGAGAGAGAGAGAGAGAGAGAGAGAGAGAGAGAGAGAGAGAGAGAGAGAGCGGGTTGACTGGAGACATTGATAGATATCCTTAAGTTGATGGTGTTACATTGATTGATACTTGGAAAGATAGATAAGTATAGATAGATAGATAGATAGATGGAGAGGGAGAGAGAGAGAGAGAGAGAGAGAGAGAGAGAGAGAGAGAGAGAGTCTAGAGACATTGATAGATGTCCCTAAGTTAATGGTGGTACATTGATAGATAGATACACGGAGAGAGAGAGAGAGAGAGAGAGAGAGAGAGAGAGAGAGAGAGGGGGGGGGGGCTAGAGACATTGAGAGACGTAATAGAGGCAGCTTTATTAATTCCACTTAATGTAAACAGGTGTACTAGAGGTAGCCTAATTAATTTCTCTCTAATTGGTCCCACAGGTAAGGTTAGCCAGAAAGATACACACCTGAGAAGCTCGTATACCTGCTACCCTTTCGTCATACAGTTGTTTTTAAGGTAATGTTCTAAGTGATAGTTTTTTTTTATGTTGTCTTTATTGTTTATTTGTGTAAGCTTTTGACATTGGTGTTGTGGTTTGGTACTTTACACATATTTTGTAATGATGATGATGATGATGATGATGAAAGAGAGAGAGAGAGAGAGAGAGAGAGAGAGAGAGAGAGAGAGAGAGAGAGAGAGAGAGGCATATAAATCTCCATAGCACAGCATTAGACGTTCATAACAGTAGCATAATACCGTTTGCCCAGTGCCCTTGATAAATCTAGTGCTGTTTTTTCTCTAAGGCACCACTTACCTGTATTAAAGCCTTTACCTGTATTGTGTTGCTCACCTGAAGCCATTTAATTACATGGTGTAGGTCGGCAGGTGAAAAGGAAAAGGGAAAATTGGTGGTGCAAATGTTATGTTCTTTATACTCTGACTTGGCCCAGATATTCGTCCTTTTGCTGCTTGGTTTATTTAGCTCAGTGGGGGAAATAGACAGTGCTACGGCTTTGCATCAT
>NC_136958.1:39022082-39037082 GCF_032717465.1 Coenobita brevimanus | reverse complement strand
CTAGCTCTTCGACTGAAAGAGGGAGGGAGGGAGAGAAGAGACAGGGAGAGAGGGAGGGAGAATGATGGTAGGAGGGAGAAGGAGAACTATCTGAACGGATGGGAGGAGGGAGAAGGGGAGAAAGACAAAGGGAGAGTGAAGAAAGAGGGAGAGATGAAAATGGAAAAATATAAAAAGAGAGAGAGAAGATTTGGAAAGTACCGGAGAAAAAAAAAATGATGAAGGGTTCGGTAAAGAAAGCATAAGAGGCAGGACGGAGGGAGAGACAGGGAGGGACTGGAGGAGGGAGAGATGGAGAAGGAAGGGAAGAAGTGGTAAGGGAAAAAAGAGAAAGGAAGTAGTAAGTAGAAAGAGGAAGGGAGAGAGAGAGAGAAGACAGAGGGAAGGAGGGAGTGAGAAAGATGAATGATGGGAGAACAGGAGAGAGAGAGGGGGGGGGGCAAAACTGGGGTCCTCGCAGGGAAGATGTTAAGTTTGAGATGTTGTTTGGCCTTATCACATCCTCTGGGACTCCCTATCAAAACTTCCACTTCAGGGACAAAACTATCAGCACAAGAACACGGCTTCCACCACACGGAAAAGACTTAGGACTTGGGGGGTCATCGGGGTTACGTGTTAGCCTTGTTAAACCCACGGCATAATTCATCTTTTTTCTTTATTCTACTGGCGCTTGTTGATTTTATGCCAGCTCATGTGATACTCGCCGTACAGTTGATAAAAAGAGAGTTATTGAAGATGAAGTGAGTGGGTCCGAAGCTAGATGACATGGGAGGCCAGGAGGAGATATCACGATGCAGTATATTATGAAACTCCAGTGACTCGCACAGCTAAATTTTAAAAAGTGTGGCATCAGCTGGGCGAGAATGTTAGTTTTCCCGAAGAGAATAGGCCTCTTAGTTTTGCCGATTAGAATATTACAGTATTTTTTCCGAATAGATGAAACACTAGAGTTGTCTAATCCATGAGAGGGCCATTGTGTGAGAAAGGGAAGGTAGGACGTGGATGGATCAAGAGAACTGAAATTAATGAGAGAGAGAGAAGAGGGAGAGAGAGAGATTCGGCGGGATTGCTCTGCTTCACCCATTGTGCAAGACTGACTGAATCTTTCTATATATTTTTATTTTATGCTGATTTTTTTTTCGCCCTTGGGATGGAGCCAAGATTTTCAGTGGCTTTAGTGGATGGATTTGGAGCCGAGTGTTATTGGACATTGATGATGGGTGTGGTGTATTATTTGGTTTATTGTTTTTGTCGTGTTCAGCCAAATTATAACTGGAAAATTAGGTTATTATTATTATTATTATTATTATTATTATTATTATTATTATTATTATTACCGGTGTTGATATTGGTGGTGGTGATGATGATGATGATGATGATAATGATGATGATGGCGATGACAATGGTGGTGGTGATGATGTTGATGGTCATGATGATGATGGTGATGATAATGATGGTGTGATGATGATGATGATGATGATGATGATGATGATGATGATGACGACGATGATAATGGTGGTGATGATGATGATGGTGATGATGATGTGTAATTGCCTTTATGTGTTGCCGTTATTAGTATTTTGCATGAAAGTCGAATTCATTTTCCTCTCATTTATTATCATCATTATTTTTAGCGTCATAAACAACTGCTATTTGAACTGTCGAACTGCAGTGTTTTTAAATGACCCAATAACAACACAATTACATCAACAGCCAACAGTGTAATTACATATCGCTATTACATTTGTTACATTTCATCGCCCATTTCATCAGTTTCCGCTGTGGAGAGAACAAAGCACGAATCTCTCTCTCTCTCTCTCTCTCTCTCTCTCTCTCTCTCACACACACACACACACACATTGTCTCTTTCTCCTCTCCCTGTCAGTCTCTATAACTTATGGTTCATGTGAGTGCTATTAGTGTTATTAATGTCTTGGTAGTCACGTTGATATAAGTAATTCGGATAATTTATGGCGTGTGTGATATGCAGGTGAGTTGAGATGAGTGGTGATAAGGAGAGAGAGAGAGAGTCAGCTTATATCGTTGAGTGACGGTAATATGGATGGCTTCCTTAGCTGATTGAGAGTTTTTGTTCTTGTGATTTATGAGAGAGAGAGAGAGAGAGAGAGAGAGTGTGTGTGTGTGTGTAAAAGTGTACGGCATCTGCGTGTAGGTAAGTGTGGTTGTAATATTATGTAAGTTAAAGTTGATTAGAAATATGTATGACTGTGTGTAGTTATGTGCAGTTTTCTTAATTGATATGTTACTTTTAGCTAAGTTCGAGTACATGTAGTTATTATTGGGTTAGAGATTCTCCAAACCCATTCAACTCTCATACCGCTCCTAAAGCCGTAAATGGTAGGAGTTAAGACCGTCTGACCACTTATATACTCTCCAGACCTCTCATAAAACACACACACACACACACACACACACACACACACACACACACACACACACACACACACACACACACACACACACACACACACACACACACACACACACACACACCAAACCCAAATCAACTCCCCTCCCACATCTTCACCCACCCACGATCATTGCATCTTCATTCACCCATCATATTAATCGTTTGGGTGTTTTACTGAAGTGTCCCTTTCCCTACCACTCAGACGCTCACAAACCCACCACACCCCCTCCCCACCTCCCCACATAACCAACCCCCACACCTACACCCAACGAACTACTCATTACCATCGCACCTACATTCACATTTTATGCTCGTTCATTACTGGGTTGTTTTATGGAAGTGCTGTCCTGCTTCCGCCATTCATAGGTCAGTTGCCTAGTCATATCCCCCCCACACGACTCCCACATCAACACCCACATGTCCACCCACACAGCTATTCACGATCATCTCGTCTCCATTCGCCTCCCTCGTTTATTGCTTCACTGTTTTATGGAAGACCCCCCCCCTCCCACATGGTCCTCCTGCCATAACCACCCACACACACACACAACACCCACCTCCACACCAACACACCCACACGCACACAGCACCCACCTCCACACTCACACACACGCAACATACCTTTACACCAACAAACCCACACTCACAGCATCCACCTCCTCATCCGCACACCATCCACACAACCACCCATCATAATCTCATCCTTATTCATCCTTCTTTCCTTCGTTGTTGTTTTATATGGCCTACCCTTCCCTCCTGCCACAGATAGATCGCCTCTCCCAGCAGATACACCCCACACCCCCCACACCCACACACCCCACGCCCACACCCATTACTCTCACATCTCCATTCACCCTTCCTATCATTGATCTAGTGCTTTACAGGAGCCCCTCCCCCACCCACATACACACCTATCCACCCACATTCAGACCCACTCGGCACAACCCAGATACACTCTTCCCCGCATATCCTTTCATCCTTCCCCACAACCACTCACTACCATCATATCTCTGTTCACCTTTCTTCATCGCCCTTGTGTTTTGTCAAAGGCTTCCCACCCCCTACCACACCCATCCACCCACAGTATCCCCTTCCACCCAAACACCCATACCCACACACCCACCCACCCGCCGTATCCCCCTTCCACCCACACAACACACACATCCACACACAGTATCCCCTCCACCCACACAACCCAAACACCCCCACACTCCCATCCACCCGCCGTATTCACACCCACAGCCTTCACCCCAACACCCACCGTCATCACATCTCCACTCACCTTCCCCCTCGTCGTTGTAGTGTTTTATGAACCCCCCCCCTTCCCCCTCACCCCGACCCTTATTCATATTTATCGTCAGAGGCAATTTCTGGGGGGCGTTTGCTATCACCACAAATGCAGCTTATTCTCTGGGGGCGGGATAGCAGGAAACAGCATTGTCTTCGGATCTGTCTGCTTACCTGCCTACCTGCTTATCTGCCTGCTTACCTACCTGCTTGTATACCTATCTACTTAGACTACCTACCTAATTACCTACCTGCTTGACATATCACCTTATCCATCTACTTACCACCTACGTGTCTGTATTTACTGTCTACCTGCCTACTTACTGACCTACCTACCTACTTAGACTACCTTAACACCTTAATTTATCTACCTACCTATTTACTACCTACTTATTAACGTACCTACCTACCATCTAGCTGCCTGTCAATTTACTACCTACCACTGCTGTATCTACCAGTCTATCTACTTACCTACGGGGTCATTATACTTGCCGGGGGAAATTACCCCATTCAACTTGTCTATAATTTTTTCTTGATTATGCCATTTTTTTCTCTCTTCTTTGGGTTTTGAAAAATAGAGACTGACTAGAACAGTGTATGAGTGAGGTGGATGGGGAGAGGAGGAGGGGGAGACCAAAGATGGGATGGAGGGATGGAGTAGAGATGTATGAGAGGATATGTGTGTGAGTTCGAAGGCAACCAAATGGCGGATGACGGGGCGACGTGGGGGCGATTAGTTTGTGGCGACTCTTTGCCGGATTAATGCATCTAGCAAGGGATGGATAGATAGATAGAACATTCTGGTAGTGAAAGGGTACATGAAGGCTATTTGAATCCTAATCACTTCGAACTAACCTCTCAGGCGGAATAAAGATCGTCAGGTACAGTAAATAATAATAATAATAATAATAATAATAATAATAATAAATAATAATAATAATAATCTAATAATAATAATAATAATAATAATAATAACTCTGCCACATAACGAGGATTATAATTACCTACTTGCACATCTCCCTTCCATTAGTTACCTCTGTGATCTTTTGTTTTCTTCTTCTTGCTTTTGTTTTGGCTCAGTCCATTCATCTCCCGTGACGCTCCTGTGACGTGGGTATTGTGACGTCCTTTACAAGGGTTCGTTCTCTCTCTCTCTCTCTTTCGCTCTTCCAGGTACAGTTTACCTCCCTTCCCTCCTATCCTTCGTCCCTTCCTCCTCTGCCCCTCCCTCTCCCCTTCCCTCTCCCTCCTAGGCCCTCTTTCCTTCCCTCCCCTCTCCCACTCCACCTTCCTTCCCCCAGCCCTTCCCTCCACCTTCCTTCCCCCAGCCCTTCCCCCTCCACCTTCCTTCCCCCAGCCCTTCCCCCTCCACCTTCCTTCCCTCAGCCCTTCCCCCTCCACCTTCCTTCCCCCAGCCCTTCCCCCTCCACCTTCCTTCCCCCAGCCCTTCCCCTCCAATCTCCGCACCTTCCATCCCTCTCCCTGTGCTTTTCTACCTCCCCGTCACTTTCCTTAATTCCCCTCCCTTCCCCTCCTCTCCCTCTACTTCTCCACCTCCCCGTCCCTTTCCTCCTCTCCCTCCCCTCCCCTCCCGTGCTTTGGTTGCCTTGTTCTCATAATTTTTTCTCTCCATAGAGGTCTCTCTCTTTTTCATATCGTCAGCTTAGCGTGTAGGTAATATTCTCTCTCTCTCTCTCTCTCTCTCTCTCTCTCTCACTCACACACACACACACACACACACACACACACACACACACACACACACACACACACACACACACACACACACACACACACACACACACACACACACACAATTACCTTCTCTTCACCTGCCTCTGTCTTCTCTCATTCCTCCCACATTCTCTCCCTCTTCCTCCTGCTTCTTTCTCTCTGACATTAGCCTCATCTCCCTGTTTTCTTTCCTCCATTCTCCCCGTGGCTTCTCCTTCTCCATTCTGTCTCCCCACTGCCTCACAACGCCTCTCCCACACTCTCTTTCCTCCCCTAAATTGTCCTCCACCTCCCCCCTCCCTCACTCCCTCTTTTTCTCCTTCACATTACCGCCCACCTCCTCCCGTTCCCGCTTCCTCTTTTCAGCTTCACATTATCCTGCCTCTCCCTCTTTCCTCTCCCTATGCCCTCCTCCCACTATTTCTCTCCCCTTCCCCTCCCACTCCCTTTTTTTTTTCTCCCCCACGTCACCCTCTCTCCTCTCCCATCTCCCCCTCATTCCTCTTTCCCTCCCCTTCTTACCCCCTCTTCTCCCACCCACGTCACTCACTGTTCTCTCCCATCTCCCCCTCTCCTCTCCCTTCTCTCCTCCCACTCCCTCTCCATCACTGTCCCTCTTTACCATCTCCCATTCCTTCTCCCTTCCACTCTCCCTTTGCTCTCCCTCCTTCCTCTTCCATTCCCTCTCCCTCCCACTCCCATCCTCTCCCACATCTCCTCTCACCTTCCTCTCCCAAGTCGTCATTAGCCTCGTCTTCCAGTTTTCCTGTTACGGCCTAAGTTTGCAGCTGGGCGGGAAAGAATGCTAATGGGCGCGAGCATGAACTTATTCTCTTTACCGCCCTAACAATCAAACTTTTCCCACACTAAGTACGGGTAAGAGATCCGGCAGGGCACACGCAGGCGACTCCCCACCCCAAAAGAAATCCTATTAGACCAGACCAACCCTGCCAAGGAAGGAATCAAGGAACACGGCAGCAACGGCAATTTTGGGACTTAAATGTTTCTTAGCGGGGAGACTTAGTGTGATCACTGTTATTATAAAGGATTCTAATTCTTTTTTTTTTTACGTTGAAGAAGCCTCTGTAGCTGTGAATTATAATAGGGAATCTGTTAGTTATATTTTTTCACTGTTATTCATTGTACTTTGGAGAGACAATCAAGGAAAACACAAGAAATATGGAGCTTAATTGATTCTTCGAACTTAATAGCGGTTTTGTACAGTCAAGAAGCCTCAATAACAATTCATTTCAGAAATCAGTTTATGTAGACTTTTACGAGTAGTGCACATTATTATTCACTATAACTTGCGAAATTTTTGGTAACTTTGCGAGTAATATTAAAAAACTTTATTTAGCCTTTTATTTTCACATTATTACATTACTATTCACTATGGTTGTGTTTGGGTCTGGCAGCTGTGTTAGTGAAAGAAGTATATAGACAGGGTGGTCCATATATAACTCATTAACACATCCCATTTGTCGTGTGTTGTTAGGACGACTTGGTCAGCGTTACCAATGTCTACCCTGCACCACTTTCCTCTTGTGTCTACCCTGCACCACTTTCCTCTTGTGTCTACCCTGCTCCACTTTCCTCTTGTGTCTACCCTGCACCACTTTCCTCTCGTGTCTACCCTTCATCACTTTCCTCTCGTGTCTACCCTTCATCACTTTCCTCTTGTGTCTACCCTGCACCACTTTCCCCTTGTGTCTACCCTGCATCACTTTCCTCTTGTGTCTACCCTGCATCACTTTCCCCCTCCCATTGCCTTTTATCGTTCGCTTCGGTGTCTGTTTTTTTTCTTTTTTCCGCCCTGGGTTTGCGTGTTTGATTAATAATTTCATGTAACACCCAAAACCTCTCCGCGCCCCACACCAGCACACTGAGCCGTCCCCGCAACTCGCAAGAACTGAGGAGAGTTTAGTTCTCCCCCTTGATGTGGCAAATATGGCTTCTCCCGCGTCTCAGTGTCCTTCCTAAGTGCAATTACACAGTTTGTGGCCCCGTCGTCTTGAATGCCCCACCAACTGTGATAATCGCCGCTTGGAAATGTGGATATTTCCCCCCCTTCCTCCCCCACCCACGTGCTTTCTATCCCTTACTCCTTTTTACTGCCCCCACCTCATTCCCCTCCATCTCCTGTACCCCCGTATCTCCCCTCCCCCCTGCTGATCCCCCTTGCTTCCCGCTCCCCTGCCCCGTCATCAACCATCCCTGCTCTCTTCTCTATCCCTCTGCCCCCTCACTGTCATCCTTTCCCCCTACCTCCTTACTATCTTTCCTCCCTCTGTCCCCTCACTATCCCCCTCCCTTTGTCCCCTCACTATCGACCCTCCCTATACACCCCCTCATTATTCCTCTCCCTCTGCCCCCTCCTTATCCCGTCTCCCAGGTCTGCATCCCCCCACCTTCCTGCTTTCCTATCCTTGTCTTCGACCTATAGAGCAGTGACGCTAGTTATAACATTACAAATAGCATCGAAAGGACTAGTAGGTATGTTGCTGTTTGCTGTCCCTTGTACTCTGTCCTCCCTCCCCTGGTCTCCCCTCCCCCCCCGTCCTGTCCTGTCCCCCACCCATCCCCCATCTGACTCCCCCATCCCCCCCCCACACCGCCGCCAAATGCTCCGAGGCGAGGAGAGAGAGAGAGAGAGAGAGAGAGAGAGAGAGAGAGAGAGAGAGAGAGAGAGAATTTTCCCAGCTGAAGCAGCCAGCAGAGGTTGAAGGAAGAGAGACAAGCAGGAAATGTGGTGCATAGAACTCTGAAAATGTCATTATTCAAGAGCACTGGCAATCTCTCTCTCTCTCTCTCTCTCTCTCTTTCTCTCTCTCTCTCTCTCTCTCTCTCTCTCTCTCTCTCTCTCTCTCTCTCTCTCATGCATAACAGAGCACAGGAACACATGCACATGCTTGCAAAGCCAAAAGTAATACTCTTTCTCTCCGCTCCGGGCGTAGGAAAGTTAATAAAAGAGCATCAGAGAGAGAGACAGAGACAGAGACAGAGAGAGACAGAGAGACAGACAGAGACAGAGACAGAGACAGAGATAGAATATAAACAGTTTTAGCGTCAACTTAGTAAGCTTTCCAGCACCTCTTTCTCACCTCATATATCTCACTCACACACACACACACACACACACACACACACACACACACACACACACACACACACACACACACACACACACACACACACACACACACACACACACACACACACACACACACACACACACACACACACACACACACACACACACACACACACACACACACACACACACACACACACACACACACACACACACCTGCCTCCGTGTTGAGTTGTAGGTAGTCAGTTTATGCAAGCAGCGACGAAGACAGGATGAAGTGGCGGCAGAGTAGAGGAGGAAATGATGGAGAGAGAGAGAGAGAGAGAGAGAGAGAGAGAGAGAGAGAGAGAGAGAGAGAGGCTTTCAGTCCTTTACTACAAGAGGTCTGCTGTTCTATTATAAAAAAAAGGAAAATAAGAAAGAATCCAAGGCGTACGGAAGAGAAAACCTAAGTTCGGATTCTCAGACCCATTTACGGCCAAATTGCCAACGTAACTTATATTTGGTTTTACAGGAGGATCTAAATACAGGGTAATTTTTATACCCTTCACTCCACATTCTTGTTGGAAAAAAACATACAGTATACGATTTAAAGCCTGTTTTTTTTTAAGGTGGAAGAGGCATGGGAAGGCTCTGTTCTCTTCTCTTCTCGCTTTTTCTTTTTCTTTTTTTTTTTAACATAAGGTGAAAAGAGGAAGGAAAAACACCCCCAAAAATGCAAGTAATGACAAGAAATTGATCTGGAATGGTTTTGATATTTCTACTTCTGTTAAACATTTGTTACATGGATACAACGTAGGAGGAGGGGGAGACGTAGAAGGGAATTGTGAGGAAGTAGACGAGGAATATAACAACGGGAGAGTGATAAGAGGAAGACTTGGGAGGAAGACAACGTGAAGAAGGAGGAAAGAAGAGAAATGGAGGAAACAGAGAATCGAGATGGTAGGGGAAAAGGGAGAGTAAAAAAATAGAAAGAAAAAGCAGAAAAATGAATAAGGAAAGGAAGAGAAATAAAAAGGGGATGTAAAGATGGGAGAAGTTTGATGGAATATAAAAAATGGAGTGAGGAAAGGCAGGAGAATGAAGAAGACTTCGGAGAGGCAGAAAGACTAGAGGGAAGAGGGAGAAGAAGGGTGAGAGAAGAGACGAGAAGAGGAAGAAGAGGAGGTAAGAGGAAAAGAATAAGACAAAAAGAGGAATGAAATGAGCAAAGACAGGACGAGGAGGAGGAGAACGAGGACGAAAATATTTTTGAAAGGTGAAAAAAAGGCGCGAGGAGAAGAGGAAAAAGGGTAAGAAGAGGAAGCAAGAGAAGGAGGTGGAGGAAGAGAAAAGGTAATAAAGAGTGAGAGAAGAGGTAATAAAGAGTGAGAGGCAAGGGGAGTGAGAAAAGAGGCACGAGGGTTGAGAAGAGGAAGCAAGAGGAGAGACACAAGGAGAGAGGCTGACCCACACTTCAGGGAGTCTGTCTCAAGTCTCTCATACTAGGAGGAGGAGGAAGAGGAAAAGGAAGAGGAAGAAGAAGAGGAGGAGGAATGGAACAAGGAGATAATTGAGGGTAGTGGAAGTGGGGGAAGAGTAGAAGACTGAATGGAAGAGGATGAGGATAAGAAGGAGGAGGGGAAAGAGAAAAAGATGGTAAAAGTGAACATAAAAATAAATGAGAAAATGGAAAAAGAGAACGAGGAAGAACAAGAAAGAAGATAATGAACTAAGGAAAGAAGTGAAGAAGAGGAGGAGGAAGGAAGGAAGGAAAGGAGGGAGGGAGGAGGAGGAGGAGGAGGAAATAAGAAATCGAAATCTGATAAATGTGTTTAGAAATGAGTAATAGTTTAAGTGAAAGTATAAGGAACTAGAGGGGGCACTCAGTGGAGCGCATCTCTCCAACAAGTGCAACATCTGGATCATTCCCAACATTTTTACAATATGGTATTAACTTTGTAGATTGGTATCAAGAAACATGTCACATTTTACAAACAAGGGAAGCGCAGTATCCAAACCACTCTTCATAATGGGTTAGGGTTTCTCATCACTGATTAGGGTTTCGCAAAAAGTGTTTTCCGCGTGCAGTGTCTGTAATACGACCCGGATCTGTCCCCAAAGTTTATCGATTGTTCCCTAGGACATGGGCTATTTACACACCAAATTTGGTCCAAATCTCTCTAAGTTTTTGAGTAATGCTGCTAACAGACAAACAAACTAACTAACAAACAGGGGTGAAAACATACTTTCCTTTTAGAGAGAGAGAGAGAGAGAGAGAGAGAGAGAGAGAGAGAGAGCAGTCTTTTAACAGGCTGACAAATACTCTCTTTTAATTGACACTCTCAGTTCTTTCTCACTTCACTTCGCCCTTCGATATTATCCGAGACTGGAGAAATTGAATCTTCGAGAGGATGGGATTTCCACGCGAGAGGATAAATTCTAATAAGTTTTATAAAAATTGTCGGGGGTCTGCTCTCTCTCTCTCTCTCTCTCTCTCTCTCTCTCTCTCTCTCTCTCTCCATTCTTCATGCTAAACTTTTAATATCTTTTCCAAAACTCTGCCAGCGAGCGTTTTATCAAAGTATTATATATAAACTTTGGCGCAAGATGTAGGAGTAGCGGTTTGATATATCGGTACTTACGCACACACACACACACACACACACACACACACACACACACACACACACACACACACACACACACACACACACACACACACACACACACTTTTTCCTCTTCCCTCTCTTTTTTCCTTCAGCCTGTCTTTCTCTGACCCTTTCCCCTCTGCCCCTCTGTCTTTTCTATCCTTATATCCATCTCATAGAATTAGATATCATAATCATAGGCTTGTATTCTCGTCGGTTTGAAGCTTCGCAGCACCTCTTGCTTAGCGATTTACTTTGGATATGGCTGGTTAATATCCTTTTGTACGTCATTTATGCAGAGTATGGCGATATTGGAAAAATTTATTTGACACAGAAGGGGACAGTAAAATGTACTAGGTCAGATAAATCGCTTAGGAAAAGGTGTTAGGGAGCTTCCTCAACCTACAAGAATACTAACCATAGTCAGCCCCGAAAGGACCATGAGGCTTTTGCTGTTTGCTTTCCTTTGTACTCCTTTCTACATCCTTTCCCTCCCCTCTCCCCCTAACTCTCCCCTTCTCCCCATCCTTCCTCATCATCAGTCTCCCAAGATCTTCCTCCCCATCTCTCCTCTAGGCCTCCTCATGCTTCTCCTCAGCCTCTCCTCTATCTCTGCTCCCCAGCCTCTCCTCCCCAGTCCGTCCTCCCCATCCATCCTCCCCAGCTGAGAAGTGGGTGGTGATGGTGGCCCAGTTTGCACCCGCGCCGGAAGTTTATTTCAGCTCCAAGTCTTCGCTGAGAGAGAGAGAGAGAGAGAGAGAGAGAGAGAGAGAGAGAGAGAGAGAGAGAGAGAGAGAGAGGAGGGGGCGTGAAGTGGAGAAGGGGTCTAAGAGAGGAAAAGGTGAAGAAAAAGACGAGAGGAAAGTTTGAATTAGTTGGAAATTTTGAGATATGAAGTAGGCTTGAGAGAGAGAGAGAGAGAGAGAGAGAGAGAGAGAGAGAGAGAGAGGATATATCGTCCTGAAAGAATGAATATCGCTTCCAAAAATATGTTATAAAATTGAGGAGGGAAAGATAAAGACATAAGCAGCTTTGGCACACATGGTCTATGATACAGGCGACGGGAGAGGCGGAGATGCAAAGAAGAGCCTCAGAACGGGATTAAAGAGAGAGAGAGAGAGAGAGAGAGAGAGAGAGAGAGAGAGAGAGAGAGAGAGAGAGAGAGAGAGAGAGAGAGAGAGAGAGAGTAATCGAGTTACACAGATAAATGAGAGAGAAATGCAAAGCTGGTTTAACACAGATAAATGAGAAAGAATTGCAAAGCTGGTTTAACTCATACAGAACAAGAGCAAGACAATTTCATCCCGACAGGAGACAAGAAAAGTAAGCTCAGGCAGGCAAACAGTCAAGCAGGGAAGGCAAACACAAGCACGCAAGACAAACACGGAAGAAAAACACAGACACACAAAACTGCCGAACATGTGTAAAAAGATGGCGATAAAAAGACGAGTGCGAAGCCAGAGAGGGGTAGAAGTGTTGGCTGGTGAGAGAGAGAGAGAGAGAGAGAGAGAGAGAGAGAGAGAGAGTGAGAGTGATGACAACCTTCATTACCATACGGTACTCTGAAAAAAAAAAAATTCCGCACATCATTATCAAGTAAGATTAATTATACCCAGATAATGAAAGCCCATAAATAGCCTGTAATTAAGAGGTACATTTTATACTTTTAATATTTTCTCACACTATTTCCCTAGTTTTTCGAAAAGCCTGTTCAGCGGGAAACGAGAAATGTGACAGTTTGAAATTAGGTCGGGTGAGGTGTGGCAAGAGGAAGTTTGACTCTGAGGTGTGTGTGTGTGTGTGTGTGTGTGTGTGTGTGTGTGTGTGTGTGTGTGTGTGTGTGTGTGTGAGTGTGTGTGTGAGTGTGTGTGTGTGTGTGTGTGTGTGTGTGTGTGTGTGTGTGTGATGTGTACGTGAAGTATGCTTGTGTCGTCTAGTGCATAGTGATTTTTCCAACGACCTATATATGTAGATTGTTAGGCTGGGCAGTTAGTTTTCATCATCATCATCATCATCATCATCTTTTTATGCCTTGAAAAGAGGTAACTCAAGGTGACAAATAGTTCTTAAATCATTCATAGTGAGCATTTCCATAATTTTCCAAGGTAATCATTTTTATTATTCCTTCATAATTATATTCACGTTAAACATTTCTTTTGTCTTTCCCGAGTAAACATTGTGGCTTCTTCCATCACACAGACGTAATATATTCATGGGGATAGTCGAGAGAGATAATGGGAAGAGGTTGTTTGTGTCATATCAGAGGCGTTTTAGGCTGCTTGATGATTTACAGTGTGTGTGTGTGTGTGTGTGTGTGTGTGTGTGTGTGTGTGTGTGTGTGTGTGTGTGTGTGTTTTACCACCGTTTTGAGCCAAACTTAAGCAAATTATTAAAACCACAATATTCACATGGGCATTATCTGAACGTGATCACCTCAAATAGTAAAGCTTTAGTCAGTGGAGCCTATATTACCCGGGTTATAAATACGAAATCACACCGATGTTATAGCTGTAAATGTTGGCAATAAACTAACTCCCTCGCTCCCATCCACCCCTCCCCTCTCGCCCGTCCCTTCCATTCTGTCCCGATCGCTCTCCTGTCTTTCCCCACCCCACTCTCTCTCCTCTCTCGCACCCATCCACCTCGCTCCTCTCTTTCCTTTCTCCTACTCACCCCCCAGTGGTTTCCTGTTTTTCCCTCCCTCCATCTCTCTCCTTTTCTCCCTCCTACATGTCTCTCTTCCCCCCTACCCCGTTCCCGCCACCCTTCTGTCCCTCCCTCCTCCATCTCCCTTCCCCCACCCTCCTGTCTTTCCCTCCACCATCCCCCTCTTGTCATCTCCTATCTCACCTTTTCCTCCACCCCACCAATCCGTCCCCCCTGCCTCCACCCCACCAATCCGTCCCCCCTGCCTCCACTTCTCACCTCTGCCACCCTCTCCTCCCCTCTTCCTATCCACCCCCATGGCCGTGTTCATAACTTAGCCCCGTCGTTCCGCGCGGAAAATAAAGCCAGTTTAATGCTTGTCCGGTCATAGGAAATTGATGTATCCCCTCACTCCCCCATTGATGTGCTTCGGGCTGTCAGTAGAGGCAGTGTTTCGGCTTATTAATGTGACTTTGATGAGACGTGGCCTGGCGGACATACAATCAAAAAGGCTTGGTACACTTTACGAGTCTTTGGGGGCTAGTGTCGTGCATTATTTTTCTTGTGCATTATTATTATTATTGTTTTTTTTATTTCATGGAAGCGACTGGGTCTGTGAAAAAGTGGAGGCTCGTGTTCTCTTAGTCTTGGCGATTTTTTCTGCATGTTATTCTTCAGTAGCTCGTGTGTTATAATGAAATGTACGTTAAAAAAGACTAAAAAGAAAAGCGTATGTTATATTAATGTATCCTTAAATTACTTCACTTATTTCAGTTTTAACTTAACAATTTTCCAATGCTTAGATTATCTACAAGTGAAAAGCACAACGAACAAAAATGTCTTCTCACTGAAAGAGACAAAAAGAAGAGGAAAGGAGGAGGAAAAAAAGGAATATGGAAAAAATAAATGGAGGGAAAGGAAACACACAGGAAGGAGAAATACCGAGAGAGAGAGAGAGAGAGAGAGAGAGAGAGAGAGAGAGAGAGAGCAACGGGGAACCAGGGACCAGAACTAGACCCAAACGAGGTGAAGTTGTCATGGCGGGGAAGTTTATGAGCTGGGTCGCTGTGTGAGGTCGAGAGAGAGAGAGAGAGAGAGAGAGAGAGAGAAATTGTGTGTGTGTGTGTGTGTGTGTGTGTGTGTGTGTGGCCGTGGCCGTGGAAAGCATTTGAGTTGTGACC
>NC_136958.1:38959582-39017082 GCF_032717465.1 Coenobita brevimanus | reverse complement strand
TGAGTGTGGATATTTGTAGCAAGGGAAAGGTACCGGGTACGAAGGTGTCAAGAGGAGCAATGTGTGTTTGAGTGTGTGTGTGGAAAATGTTCAGGAACGAAGTGGAGAATTGTAAATAAGTGGAGGGAAGGTGGAAAAAAGTGATGGCAAGGGAAAGGGGAACCTAGAATTGTTGGAGGGATGTGTTAAGGGAAAGCCAGATAAATGTTAAACAGTTTAAAACAAGGATATGGCCCAGAAAAGGAGGATGAGAAAAAAAAATGTGGAAAAATGGAGAGGAAGAGAATATCCAGCTAGTCAGCACCACGTGGAAAAAAGTCAGAGATGAATGAATAGATATATAGATATATAGATAGATAGATAGATAGATAGATAGATAGAGAGAGAGAGAGAGAGAGAGAGAGAGAGAGATAGATAGATAGATAGATATGTACATAGGCTAGTAGGTAGGTAGATAGATAGGTAGAGATAGGAAGAATAACATGGACCAGTGTTGGGTGACAGGTGTGAGTAGACAAGTGTGTAGGTACAGGTACGCATTCCCAATGAGAGAGAGAGAGAGAGAGAGAGAGAGAGAGAGAGAGAGAGAGAGACAGAGACAGAGAGAGAGAGAGTAAACAGGTGTGAGGAGACAGGTGTGCGGGAACAGATAGATCTCCCTAATGAGACTTGGGTGAGACAGGTAACCGTTCTCTTTTCACCAGGCCCTCCCTATTTTTACTGCTTTATCTTCCAGCCCGTGACAGAGACGAAGAGGGAAGAGGGGAAGGGTTGATGAAAGAGGGAAAAAGGAGAGAGAGAGAGAGAGAGAGAGAGAGAGAGAGAGAGAGAGAGAGAGAGAGAGAGAGAGAGAGAGAGAAACGGAGAAGGTTGGGAGAAAAGGGAGCTTCTGATGAAACTAGGAAGAGGTGGAGGTTAGTGAAAGAGGGAACAGAAAAAGACGGAAAAGGTGAAAGGGTGATGAAAGAGAGAGAAAGAGAGAGAGAGAGAGAGAGAGAGAGAGAGACTTGGGAAGGCTGGGAGAAAATGGAGATTCTGATGAAACTAGGAAGAGGTGGAGGTTAGTGAAAGAGGGTACAAAAAAAAAAAAAAGACGGAAAAAGGGGAAAGATGATGAAAGAAAAAAGAAGGATGTAAGAGGAAGAGGTGTGCCCTGGTAAAAGAGGAAGGAGAAAGAGGAAGGAGTAAAAGAGGGCGACTGGTGAAAGAGGAAATAGGAAAGAGGGCAAGTAGTAAGGCAGATAAAAGAGGGGGGGAAAAGGGGGAAGGCTGTAGAAAAGGCAGAAAAGACGTAGAAAAGGGAAGAAGGGCAGGTGGAGGGAAAGGACAGAATATAATGAAAAAAGGAAGAGGTGAGGTACTGAAGGAGGACATAGGGAGGAGGGATAGGGTGATGAAAAAGGGAAGAAGGGTAGGATGATGGGGAGAAGTGTAGGGTGATGAAATAGGGAAGAGAGAGGTTATGAAAGAAATGAGAAGAAACGAGGGACAAGAGGAGAAGAGAAACAGAATGAAAGAGGTAATGGATAGTTACAGAGGAGACTTGGTGTGGGATTTTTGGATAGATGAATGGTAGGCTGAATTGATGGATGGATGGCTAACAGGATGGATGGTTTGCTAAAGGATGAATGGTTGGCAGACAGATTGAATGGTTGGGTGTAATGGTGGCTGGTTGAGTGCAAGAGTGGATGGATGGCTCTAAGAATGGATGGTTGGATGAAAGGATAAATGGTTAGATGATAGAATGGATGGTTGGATGAAAAAAACAATAATATGATGTTGGACAGAAAAAAATGAAGGTAATATGGAGAGAAATAGATGAAAGGAGAAAGAAAAAGAATGTTGGGAGGGACGTAACAGGAAGAGAAGAGAGAGAGAGAGAGAGAGAGTACTAGACAAAGGTCTTGTATAAAATGGAAGAAAAACAATCTTAATAAAAGATTTTACGTCTGTTTTGTAGTTTATAGAAGCCTTGCTCTTGTTTTCTCAACTAATTAAGAAAATCCTGGTGTTTTATTCCCCTTCCATATACCATGTTCCTTCCCTTTCAACAACCCCTCCTGCCCCTTCCATAACACCTCCTCCTTCCCCTTCCATAACCCCTCCTGCTTCCTCTTCCATAACCTCTCCTCCTTCCCCTTCCACAACCCCTCCGTCCCCTTCCATAACCCCTCCTTCCCCTTCCACAACCTCTCCTCCTTCCCCATCCACAACCTCTCCTCCTTCCCCTTCCATAATTCCTCCTTCCCCTTCCATAACCCCTCCATCTCCTTCCATAACCCCTTCATGTCTCTCTCACTCATCCCTTTCTCTCCTCTTCCATCCAGAATTCCTCCATATACCCTCCATCTCTCCATTCCCTTCCTCTGCTACTTTTCCCTGTCTCTCCTACTCCTCCTCTTCCTTCCAGAATCCCCTTCCTTCCTCTTGCAGCTTTCCTCTTCCCTCCAGTTTCCTCCCTTGTCTCCTCTCCTCTCTTTCCTTTTTCCGAACCTCTTCCTCATTCCATCTTTACCTTCCAATCTTCCTTCCGATCCCCCTCACTCTTATTTCCTCCTCCCCCTTCCAGAATTCCTCCTTATATTCCTCTCCTTTTACTCCCCTTCCATACCGCTCCCTCCTTTTCCAAAATTCCTCCATTCCTCTTTCCCTTCTCTCTTCCATCCTCTTCAGGAACTACTTCCTTCCTCCAATTCCTTTCTCTCTTCCCTCGCTTCCTGTTTCTCTCCCCTCCCTTCCTTTCTGTCTTCCCTCCCTTTCTTTCTCTTCCCTCCCTGCCTTTCTGTCTTCCTTCTGGTCTCTCTTCCCTCACTTCCTTTCTCTTTTCCCTCACTTCCTTCCTCTCTTCCCTCCCTCCCTTTCTCTCTTCCCTCCCTCCCTTTCTCTCTTCCCTCCCTCCCTTTCTCTCTTCCCTCCCTCCCTTTCTCTCTTCCCCCCATTCCTTTCTATCTTCCCTCCCTCCTTTTCTCACTTCCCCCCATTCCTTTCTCTCTTCCCTCCCTCCCTTTGTCTCTTCCCCCCATTCCTATCTCTCTTCCCTCCTTCTCACGGTCCCTCCTTTTCCAGGCCTCCTCTCTGCTCCAAATATTCTCCGGATCAAGTCAAGGGTAATATCATAACAGCCGTTGAGGTCAGGGATCCAAGGCCCCTTCCCACTTGCCCCTCAAAATATTCACCCTCCTTCCTTCCTTCCTTTCCTTCCTTCCCTCCCTCCTTCCTTCCTTCCCCCGTCCTTCCTTCCTTCCTTCCTTCCTTCCCCCGTCCTTCCTTCCTTCTTCCGTCCTTCCTTCCTTCCTTCCTTCTCCTTCCGTTCTTCCTTCCATCCTGCTCTTCCTTTCTTCGCTCTACTTTTCCTTCTCTCTGCTCTTCCTTCCCTCCTTTTATTCTTCCCTCCTTCCCTGTACTCACACTTTCTTCTGGTTTTCCGCTTCTCTACTTCTTTCTTTCTCTTTCCCCCCTCTCTCTTCCTCGCTCGGCTTTTCTTCCTCCTGCCCTCCCTTATCTTCTACTTCTTCCTATGTCCCTTTCCTCCAGGTCTCTCTCAGCGTACCTTCCCCTCTCCTATTTCCCATTTCCTTCCCGTGCCTTCTCCATTCTTTCCTTCATCACAACATCTTTCCCCCCTTTCCTCCATCTCCCCCTCGCTCTCCTCACCTCTGTATACTTTTCCTCCTTCCTTTCCTCTTTCCTTCCTGTCCTTCCCCCTTCCCTCCCCATCCTTCGCCTTTCCCTCCCTTTCTTTTCCCTCCCTCTCTTTTCCCTATCTTACTTTGTTCCTCTTCCCTCCCCCTCCCCTCCCCTACCCTCACCCTTCCCTCCACTCTCTTCCAATGTCCCCCATCCCTAACTTCTCCTCACAAACTCAAGACTCTAAATAAGGTCGAAAATCAAGCCCAGAGTCACAGGAATATCGCCCCTGTGGGAAGGTACTTGACTTGCCACTCTTACGACCCCTCTGTCAAACCACCAAAATTTATGTCTGAAATGAATTGTTATGTAGAGATGATGTGGGTATGTAGTCGATGGTGGAATTTACGTCTCTCTCTCTCTCTCTCTCTCTCTCTCTCTCTCTCTCTCTCTCTCTCTCTCTCTCAGGATGTTAGTATGGAGTCAGTGGTGGAATGTAAGTTATGTATTTCTTGCTCTAGGGATTCTCTCTCTCTCTCTCTCTCTCTCTCTCTCTCTCTCTCTTTCTCTCTCACCCCTGCTGCTATCTAAACGGCTATTAAGGGAAAGAATGGCTTGACCCCACCTCTCGTGGCCTGTGTTGTTGCCTCCTATCTAGACAGCCGCTCCACTAAACAGCAAAAATTTAGAAAGCATTGTTTGTTCTTTGGTGAATAATTTTACGGCGTCGGCAAATGGTTGGAGTAGCCCTAGGAATCCTACGATATTGGGTCCTTTACGAATTTGAATGTAACCTAGAATTTTTCGTTCTAAAAGTGTTACAAAAGCAACTCCAATTAGAACGCAGATAATTAAGACTAGGTAGTTTACAACGATAACTGCGAACACAAAATAGTTAGCTTGAACTATTTATAAACCTGTTTATGAGTTTCATAAAATTGAAGCACAAAATATTGTTTAGGCAAAAGTGATGTTCATATTTAGTAAAATTATTTTAACTACCTAATCCTTTCGTACTAAGGTAGTTTAATTTTTTTAGAAGATAGAAACCGACCTGGCTCACGCCGGTCTGAACTCAAATCATGTAAAATTTTAAAAGTCGAACAGACTTTCTTTCATAACTGCTGCATTATGTAGAGATTTTAATTCAACATCGAGGTCGCAAACTTTTCTTTCGATGGGAACTCTCAAGAAAAATGACGCTGTTATCCCTAAAGTAACTTAATCTTTTAATCTTTAGAAAGGATCAAATTTATTATCAAAAATCTTTGTTTAGAAGTAAAAACAGTTAGTTTATTTATATCTTTGTTGCCCCAACAAAACATTTTTTTAGTATTTTTCCTTACACTTAGTATTCTGGACAGCATTCTCCAAGGCAGCAAGTGTTTAGACAGCTTTTCCATTAGATAGCACATTTGGAAAACTTCTCAGGGGCTATGTAGAAAGCTGCCTCATAGACTGCACTTACTTAAATAGCTCCACGACTATCTAAACAGCACTTCTGTTACCCGAGAAATATTTAGAGTTCATTCACTAGACAGGACAAACTGAGATAGAGTTTTTTCACGAAACAGCAGTTAGGCCTTTTATGCAGGTGTGATGCCTTGTATTATGGTGCTGGTATTATTGGGGAGATTAAATAAAGCCTTAATCATCATTTTTCATAATAAAGGTGAATAATATAACTGAACGAAATCGACAGGCGCTATTGTAATAAAAAAAAAAAATGACGTGAAGGTATCGAAGTGTTTTAAAATACTTCGTTCACTGGTGAAAATAGCTGCATTAAATTTATACACGGAATTGGCTGATGACAGGAAAAGGGTAAAGCTTAAATGGGAAAAGAGTAGAGGTAAAAAGGAAATAAGCAGAGCTAAAATGGGGAAAAAAGTAGAACTAAAATGGAAAAAAGTAGAGCTAAAATGGAAAAAAGTAGAGCTAAAATGGAAAAAAGTAGAGCTAAAGAAGTAGAGCTAAAATGGGAAAACAGAGCTAAAATGTAAAAAAATAGAGATAAAATGGAAAAATATAGAGCTAAATGGGAAAAAAGTAGAACTAAAATGGAAAAAACCAGAGCTAATATAGAAAAAAGTAGAGCTATTATGGAAAAAAAAGAGCTACAATGGTTAAATATAGAGTTAAAATGGGATAATATGGAGCTAAAATGGAAACAAATTGAACGTCCGTCCGTCATTTGGCATGGGATCAGAAAAATGCTTGCTGTGCCTAATTTTCCTTTATTGGTTTAAAACTATTTGTTAATTTTAGATTGAAATATTTCAGTCCATTTTTCGCACAAAGCCTGCCAGCAAGAGAGAGAGAGAGAGAGAGAGAGAGAGAGAGAGAGAGAGAGAGAGAGATAATGCACGCACAATTTGCCGTTTTATGATTATGTGGGTATTGAATATGTACGTTAAATATTTTTTTAGCCCTTTACTACGAAAGTCAGGATTCCGGGGGCTTGAACACACACACACACACACACACACACACACACACACACACACACACACACACACACACACACACACACACACACACACACACACACACACACACACACACACACACACACACACACACACACACACACACACACACACACACACACACACACACACACACCAAAAGAATATCTCTTGGTTTTGCAGCGTCTTTTGTATAGCCTGAGGAAGCCGAATAAAGTGAGGGGCCGAGATGGATTCCCAATGGGGGTTCTTTGTCAAGTTGGGTGCAACCTGGATTTTCGGCTCCCTTTTATATATATATATATATATATATATATATATATATATATATATATATATATATATATATATATATATATATATATATATATATATATATATATATAATCTGCACCTTTTCATTTTGGGGATTCAGATAGTGTGTGTGTGTGTGTGTGTGTGTGTGTGTGTGTGTGTGTGTGTTTCTTTGATACAGCTTCGTTCGTAGACTAGTACACATTTTTTAATTTCTGTGAAGGGAGGGGAAGCGGATTTTCCATACCCCTCGTCTCGACTTTATTCAGGTTGATGTGTTTGTTTAGGGGACTTTTTTGAGATGGGGTGTATTTGGCTGGCTGTCACACACACACACACACACACACACACACACACACACACACACACACACACACACACACACACACACACACACACACACACACACACACACACACACACACACACACACACACACACACACACAGCTTGGGTGCTTTTCACAAATTGCCGCTTCATCTATCAAGGAGGTAATTAGGGAGGCTCATTAATAGGCTTGTTTATGCCTCGGCCACGGTCATAATAACGGTAATGGCGGCAGAGAGAGAGTCATAATAAACGAGAGGATGAGATAAGTGGAGATAATACGGTGTCTGGGAAAGGAGCCAGATACCTTGTTATATCGCCACTACCTCTGTTATACTTTTATCTTGTCCTCCTCCAAACGAATTACATCAGTTGGGGAGAACAGCCTACTACTACGACTACAACTACTACTACTACTACTATTACTACTACAACTACTACCACTGCTACTACTGCTACTACTGCTACTACTACTACTACTGCTACTACAACTACTACTACTGCTACTGCTACTACTACTACTACCACCACTGCTGCTGCTGCTGCTGCTAACAATAATAATAATGATAATAATAATAATAATAATCCATCCATCCATTGCCAGACGCCATGTATCCCAAACGGGGTGGTCAAGGGCTTAGAGTTAATTGTTTTACAGGAAGGGGCACTAATCCTCCACCAACCCCACTTGACACGTAATATAATAATGATAATAATATAATAATAATAATAATAATATTATTATTATTATTATTATTATTATTATTATTATTATGATGCACTTAGGATTTCTATTAGTTTCACCTTTAACTAATGAAACATGGAGTGAGTTTTCCGTAGAATTTTTCAATGTTGAAGTTAGAATCTGCCCAACTGGAATTTTTCCTTCCCATCATGTACTTCATATTCTCTTATTGGTACGTCATCATCATCATCATCATCATCATCATCATCATCATCATCATCATCATCATCATCATCATCATTCATCCTTTTCTTGTTGTTGTTTCTTTTCCTCTTCCTCCTTCTCTTCCTCCTTCACAGTTAACTTTACCGCCAATTCAGTTATGCCTCTCTAAGTAATGCGTCGCCCTGTGCACTGTCGCGTTCGCATCCCCTCTCCATGCGAGCTGATTAATGTAATTTTTGTATGTAGACCTACGAGTAAGTGTGTGTGTGTGTGTGTGTGTGTGTGTGTGTGTGTGTGTGTGTGTGTAAGTGCATGTGTGTGGGCGTGGGCGTGTATGCCTGCCTTTATGTACGTTTTGTACGAGAGACGGAAGCCTGGCATTAGGGCCCAGCCAGCCTTATGGTCGTGCGCACCAGGGGATTTAAGCTTAGGCTACTTCTGTGTGTGTGTGTGTGTGTGTGTGTGTGTGTGTGTGTGTGTGTGTGTGTGTGTGTGAAAAGAGAGACGGAAAGAGAGGGAGCGGTGAAGATTGAGGAAGGGGGAGAAAGAGAAGTAGAATGACTGCCTGATCAAAAGATAAATATATACTTACATAAATAGATTGATAGCTGTACAGGGAATTAGATAGATCGATTGGCAGACTGATAGATGGCTCATTTGTTTGGTTTAGTGATAGGTTGATAGATATATAGTGTTTGATCGTAGGTAAAGAGAGAGACATACATATAGACAGACAGACAGAAAGAGATAGAAAGATAGATAGATAGATATTTGGATATATAGATAAGCAGATAGATAGATACCTTGCCTTTCACCGTGTTTTGTCAGTTCCTTAAGATTTTACCTCATCTCCAATTTTCCTCGTCCTCCTCCTCCTCGTCCTCCTCCTCCTCCTCCTCCTCGTCCTCCTCCTCCTCGTCCTCCTCCATTCTCGCTGTTTATTGCATCTTTCCTTTCTCTTCCTGCCTCCCATAACCCTCCATTACTCCCTCGTTCTGTTCTCCGCTCTCTCTCTCTCTCTCTCTCATCCCCAATTCATTCTGCACTCTCTCCCTCCTTTTTTCCCCCTTCCTTTCCCATCACCCCCTTTTCCAGCCTCCCCCGCTTTCTCTTGCAATGCTTCTCTCCTCCCTCTCCACCCCCCCCCAACCCTCCCTCCCTCTTTTTCTCCCCCTTCGATCTTTTCATCTCTTCGTCTCGTATTATCTCACCTTTTCATCTTCGTTGTCCAATTGACTACTATCAAGTATATTTTTTTTATCTAGGTATCTCCAAACGAATTTACATACCGTAGTTACTGAGAGAATTTTCACCTCTCTCCCTCCCTCTTTTATATCTCTGTCAATCCATCGCCCTCCTCCCATCTCACTCCTTCCCTCTTTTTCCTGTCTTCCTTCACCCTTCCTCCTTATCCATCCCCACAAGTTTGTTTCCTCCCTCCCTCCTTCCATTCCTCTTCCTACACTCTTTCCTCCCTCCCTCCTTCCATTCCTCTTCCTACACTCTCTCCTCCCTCCCTCCTTCCATTCCTCTTCCTACACTCTTTCCTCCCTCCCTCCTTCCATTCCTCTTCCTACACTCTCTCCTCCCTCCCTCCTTCCATTCCTCTTCCTACACTCTCTCCTCCCTTTCCTCCAACTTTTCCTAACCTTTAGCTACTCCTTCCATTTCTCCTTGCTTCCCTCCTCTAAGTCTTTCCTCACCCATCATCATTCTTCCTCTCTCCCCCACCTCCAGCCTTCCTTATGTTTCCTTTCGTGTAAGTGATAGGACATCCCCTACCACCTTGACACACACACACACACACACACACACACACACACACACACACACACACACACACACACACACACACACACACACACACACACACACACACACACACACACACACACACACACACACACACACACACACACACACACACACACACACACACACACACACACACACACACACACACACACACACACACACACACACACACACACACACACACACACCACCAAACTACCCCTCCTGTCAAACATACTACCGCACCAGTAAGTAGGCTCACTTAACTTAGCGTCTTCGTTAAGTAGGTACATTGCGATGGCTCTTATCCCGTACGTTTTACCGCGGCGTCGTAAATGTCATATAAATACAGACGTAAGGGTGATGACGTAGAGCTCCCTCGTTTGGCAGGGAGGGGGAAGGGAGAAGTAGGGGATGTCGGAAGGGGAGGGGGAGGGGAGAAGGAAGAGAGGGTAAGTTAAGAGTGAGGGGAATGGAGGTTGGGGTAGGGGAGATGAGGGAGAAGAGGTACGAGAAGGGGGAGGGGTATTTTGGGGAGGGGAAGGAGGCAACTAGGACCCACTGCAGCGTTGTCGGGAGGAGTCATTAAGGGTGGTTGTTGCAGTCGGGAAGCCGTAAACTTGGACCCTAAGGGGAGGGGATTTAGAGGGGATGGGGGCGAGGTTGGAAGATGGTCGGTGTGTAGTGGGTAGGGGAGTTAGGTGTGTGTGGAGGGGTGTGTGGGTGTGGTGGATGTGTGGGTGTGGTGGATGTGTGGGTGTTAGTAAGGGTGTGGGTGAGGGTGGGTGGTTGTGTATGTGTGGGCATTGCGGGTGAGATGAAATTGTTAGTTGTATGTGTTCCTTCGCATATACTTGACGACGAGTATCATATCACATTTCCTTGCATTTCATTCTTAATATTCTCTCCATCTCACTTTCCACTCCTGTAAATATTCCTGGTTCTTCTCGTATTTCATTCATTCTTCTTTGACTCTCTCCCTTTTCTTTCTCCTGTAGTATCGTTTCCTATTCTTCCCTCCCTCCTTTGTATTTCCTCCTCCTTCCTTCCTCCACTTACTCCTTTCTGACTGAGTCCATCTCCACTGTCCCCTTCCTGCTCCCTCCCTACCCCTCTCTCCCCCTCCCTTCCCACCTCCTCTCCCTTCCCTTACCCTCCCATCTGCCCCTCCCCCTCCCCTTTGCCTCCTCACCTCTTTCTTCCCCCTCATGATGTATTGTTTCCTCATTTCTTATCCCCTACCCTTTGCCTCTCTCCCTCTCCTCCCCTCCCCGCACCCCATCTGCCCTCTCCTTCCTGTATCCCTTCTTCTACTTCCGTCTCCCTCCTCCTTTCAGTGTTCCTCTTCCCTCTTCTCCCACCACCTTTTCTTAACCCTCCATTAATCCTTCTCTCACCCTCATTTTGCCCTGTTTATCCCTTCAGTCTTCCCACCCTCTCTAGCCCAGTTTTCATGCCCTCCCTTCCTCCCTTCTACCCCTATCTTTCCCCACATACTCTTTCAACCCCTCTGTCTCCTCCCCTATCGTCTTTCAACTCCCCTATCTCCTCCCCCTCCCTATCCTCCTATAACCCTCCCCTTTCCTTCCTCATCCCTCGCGCCTCCATCCCCCCGTCCCTGTACCAACGATAACTTCTTTACTGCCCCTCTTGCAGCATTACTCTCTAAAATGGCCTGCATCCCGCGACATCCCACGCAGTTGCAGCCACTAACTCGCTTCTAACATGCATTAACCCTTCCACTACTACCACGTTTATTTTTTTACCTTTTTCTTGATGTTACCAGGGGATTTTATTTAACCCAGGAGAGACCCGTTGTGGTAAAGAGGTTAATGAAGGCTGTATCTAGTCCCTCCATTGCATATACGAGTCATTGATTCCTTTATTACGATTACGTCATTTTGTAGCTTATATTTTACTACTAACAGGCAATTTTATTTCACTCTGGAGAGCCCAGTGAAAGGTTAATGCAGGCTGTATCTGGTCTGAGTACTTTAAGATCGAAACGCCTCTCCTAAAGTGAATTAATCGTATAGTGCTAACAAGAATAAATTAACGTGTAAGAGACTCATTTGTGTGTGTGTGTGTGTGTGTGTGTGTGTGTGTGTGTGTGTGTGTGTGTGTGTGTGTGTGTGTGTGTGTGTGTTCTACGTGTGCATGTAGACATAGTCACGCACATGTCCACGTAATCATTCATGCACATGAATATAAGTATACTCGAGCATACAAACAAGCACACATAACTGATCATTCACAAAAGCATATTGATTCACACACACACACACACACACACACACACACACACACACACACACACACACACACACACACACACACACACACACACACACACACACACACACACACACACACACACACACACACACACAATGGTAGCCAGGAATTATACAATGAATAATGTTTGAAATTAAAAGGAATATATGACAATGGAATCAATTACTTCGTGAAATTAGGTGTATTTTACTGATTAATGAATGCTGACCTTCTCTTTCTCTCTCTAATCTGGAATTTATAATTTCTCTCTCTCTCTCTCTCTCTCTCTCTCTCTCATTTCGTTTTTCTTTATATCTTCTCCTTTCCTGTCCCGCTTCTGTTTCAACCCCCCTGTTCCTCCCCTATATCCTCTCCCCCCATTCCCTTCCTCTCCCTGTACCCCCCTCCCCGCCTCTTCTTATCCCTCTCACTCCCCCTTCCCTCCCAGTACTTGCCCCCTCATTACCCCCCTCCCTTCCCCACTCCACTCCTTTACCCCATCCTTACCCACTCCCCCTTCCCCTACTAATCCCATGCTCAGTCTGCCCTACCCCTCCCTTCCTCTCTCCCTTCCACTCCCTCCCCCTCCTCCCTCCCCTCCACTCCCTTCCCCTCCTCCCTCCCCTCCACTCCCTTCCCCTTCCTTCCTCCCCCACTCCCTGTCCCCTCCCCTTAATTACCCACGACTAAGCCAAAATTTATGACATTTGGACGAACTGGTATAAAAACTGTCGGTCAGGAGTGATATTATACTTTTAATTAGTTCAGGACAGGCTCAATCTCTGTAATATATATCTATCGCAGTTGTCTGTTTTGGGTCCGTCGATCCGTCTGACTGTCTACCTGTATGTCTGTCCGTGTTTCTCTGTGGGTGTATGGCTGTCTGTATGTTTGTCTTCTTGTATTTGTGTAAAGCTATCCGTTTGTTTGTCTGTCTGTCTGCTTCTGTCTTTGTGCCGGTATCTCTCTGTCTATATTGAGTCAGACTAGGCTTAAACTGAGCAATACACACACACACACACACACACACACACACACACACACACACACACACACACACACACACACACACACACACCGCTCGCTGGTGCAGTGGTAACGTTCTAGCTTGCCAACTGGTGGACGGGAGTTCGCGCCTCGCTCAGGTTGCGAAAAGTTTCACTGACGAAGTGGGTGGTTACTGTCTCCCTTGAGCAAGGAGACGGGTGTGTGCGTGTGTGAAGGTCACAGCCTTGCCCTTAGATCGGACTATATGAGCTCTCAGCTCCCTTCCGGGAGGGTAAAAGCTGACCATCACGACCATCAAGTGATCCTGACCGACCCGGTGAATTACACACACACACACACACACACCTATATTAATTTTCACCCCATTCGTTTTTCTTATTATTGAGGAGTCGCAAAAATATCATGACGGGGCATGCATAGTCAATAATTATAGGGGAAGTGGGAGGGAGAGTGAGTGGGAGGGAGAGTGAGTGGGAGGGAGAGTGAGTGGGAGGGAGAGCGAGTGGGAATACGAATTAGTAGGAGGCAAAGTTGGTGGAAAAATCGAGTTAGAGGGAGGCAGAGTTAATGTAAGACCAGGTTAATGGAAAGACTGTGTTGAATAGAAACCAAATTAGTGGCAGGCCAAGGTAGTGGCAGACCAAGTTAGTGGGGCATCAAGTTAGTGGCAGACCAAGTAGACCAAGTTAGTGGCAGACCAAGTTAGTGAGGGACCAAGTTAGTGCACCTGTATCACGACTCCGTCTGGCAATCTCACTTCAGACTGTTTACTTACCCGGTCTTATGTCATCCCCCCCTTGCCCCGGCCCCCTTCATTACCTGAGGTCAAGGCAGTTTGGGTCCAGGTCAAATTAGTCTCTGGTACAGTCGCCTTCAGAAGTTCAGTCCTCTCTTTCACATACTTTTTGCATTTGTGACAGCACCGGAATTGAACTGAAATATAAACTTATTTTAAAAGATGAGCTTCCTTCAGGAGCACCATTCAGTGTCCTCCACGTATATATATATATATATATATATATATATATATATATATATATATATATATATATATATATATATATATATATATATGCGTTTTTGACAACACCTGAATTGATCTGATATATATATATATATGCGTTTTTGACAACACCTGAATTGATCTGAAATATAAACATGTTGCAAAAAAAGATGAATTAGTTACAGCAAAACCTTCGTTAGTAATGTTGTATATCTTGTCTTCATATTCAGGCAATATACGACACTTTCATTACTGGATGTGGAATGGGACTACGGAGCTGTTCTTGGGCCGTAATAGTGTTTGCCTAGGAAAGCTTGTGAACCCCAAATTCGCGGTCTGGTGAGATTTGCGAGCCTGTGCCCTTCAAAGCAAGGGATAATTTACAGCAGTGACGGGTAGATGGCATGACACCCGCCCCCCTAACCTAATAACCCCACCCGACGTTCCTGTTCCTTCCTGATTCATATTTTTCTATTTTGTGATATGAGACTCACGTGAATGAGAATAGGGCGTGTTTGCCTTCATGCTTTTCTTGATGCGGTTTGGAAAAAAGTTATAAATTTACGATCGCTACCCCGCATACCGGGCAACCTTTCAACATTCAGTGTTTTATACAGATTTATGTATGTATTTGTTGAGTGATTGGTTGAATGATTAATTTTTTCACTTGAGCACATAATTTATAATATGCATAATACTCGAAGGAAAAGATGAAAAACCGGAACACCAGCTGGTTATTTGGTTTTCCATCTTATAAGGACAGAGAGAGAGAGAGAGAGAGAGAGAGAGAGAGAGAGAGAGAGAGAGGAGTGTGTTGAGTGCGAGAGGATTATACCGACCTATCTGACACTCGTGAATCATCCCACCTACTGCAAATTGCAATAGACTCCCAGCCCCAGGTACTCTGGCGCCCACACCTGCATCACACATCACCACCACCATCACCACCATTTTGTGTGCGTGTGTGTGTGTGTGTGTGTGTGTGTGTGTGTGTGAGAGAGAGAGAGAGAGAGAGAGAGAGAGAGAGAGAGAGAGCACGGAATCTCTCCCACACCTGCATCACACATCACCACCACCACCACCACCACCATCATTTTGTGTGTGTAAGAGAGAGAGAGAGAGAGGGAGAGCACGGAATCTCGCTCTGCATTACCCTCCAGTGTGTTGTTGCCTGATCAAGTGTTATTCCCACCCGTATCTCACACCCTCACTCACAGACCCCGACACATTGCGAATCATCATTCCATTATACCTTCGCAATATTTATTTCTTTAATGAAGTGAGGAAGAAGCACAAACATTTTTAACCCTGCGACTTATTTCATTTGTCCCGTGTTCATAAGCTGTTTCTGGACAAGAGATAGATAGATAGAGAGAGAGAGAGAGAGTGTGTGTGTGTGTGTGTGTGTGTGTGTGTGTGTGTGTGTGTGTGTGTATTTTTCTGTGCTTTGCTGTTCCGTCCTGTTTATGAACCACTGTCTGCGTGCCTCTGTAATGGAGCATTCTTCTCATTAATATTTAGAGTGACACCACCCAAAAATGACCATCAGGCATTTCCTGTCTGTAAATATACGTAACTCTGAGAAACCATGAATTTAATCCCTTTCCTTACAACACATGCCTTCAGTATTGACACCTTTAGCGTTAAGGAAGATATTCAGTGATATCCTGCCTTTCATTTCTCTTCGTTGTTCCCAGAAAGACAATTATTTTTATCATTTTGCAGCTTTAAATTACATGGTCTTTGAGATATTTTTTGCACTGTGGAAGAGTCACAAAGATTTTCAACCAGATAATTGCCTTCACTATACTCTTTTTACTCCGACTTGGCCTAACATTGCTAACATGGCAGGTTGTAAAAATAGATTAATGTTAGGTTATGGTGCTAGTCACGAAGAAGTGGTACTGGAAGGATGTAGAGCCGTCTTGTCTTTTTCTGCCACTGAGCTGTGTGAAATTAGCTGCAAAAAGGCGAAAATCTGGGTCAACTTAGAGTAAAAACAGCATAGTTGCGTGTTTAGAAGTCGTTACAGCCATATGCCACACCCAGGCTTACATATCCAGAAAGCCAGGGAATTCTTGTCCCTTGTCACGCTTAAAATTATTATCCCCAGTTCTGCTTAAGTCTGTAGCATTCAGGAAGAACCTCGGTGATATTGAACCCTGTGATATCCGCCAAGTTGAGGTGAAAGAACTATAGAAGGAAATTTTTATGAGGTACAAACCCATCTTGATTCTAGCCTGGACCTCCATTAACCCCTTCAGTCTTAGTCATGACGATATTAATTAATGTAGGGAAGGCTTTTCGCGCCGAAGAGGTTAATCTTTTTTTTCTATGAGGACGCTTGCTATGCTCTGAATGGTATCTATGCTCTGAATGGTATCTCTAGTTTTATTCTATCCCGGGAAGTTTTCTCAGCGTGGAAGGGGTAGATATAGCCTTCATTATCCTCATCAGTAATAGATAGTAGTATACAGTCATCTGAATAAAAATGGTGTAAGCGTGGTGAAGTAGTGTAGTTTACCATTCAGTCGATTTTTTTCCATTCTGGCTACTTATAGGCGATTACATTCAGTTTAGAGGAGGCACTTCGAACCGCAAGTGTAATGGATGTAGCTTCATTTACCCTTTTCCTACAAGAGGTTTCCCGTGATATGTTTAAGTAAGGTCGTGTGGTTATAACAAATAATAATAAATAAGTAAATAAATAATAGTAACAATAATAATAGTAATGATGATACTATTAGTCAATAAATAAATAGAAATAAAGCTTACAAAAGTACGTCCTGGAACTGAAGGGGGTTATGGGTTCAGCTTGGCCAGAACACACAGTAATACGGACTGTGGATACCAGCAGGAGGTAGTGGTGGTGATGGCCTGTGGAGGTGGTGCTGAGCTTTGCCTGGGAATATCTTTGGCACACGCAACAGCAGTGGGGAAATAGCGAGGGGCGCCGGAAGGAAGGCGAGGCGTTTGTACAGTCGGCTGCAGGTATTTCGACACAAGACCAGTATACCTAGGCCGTGGCGACATCTAACAATCCGCCCAGTGTGGTTGGTATACTGTTTTTCTCTAACATGGCCTAAAAATGCCCTCTCTCAGTGTTAAATGTAATAAATGCAGAGTTGTAGCAATAAATCAAGGTTAGAATATGAAGGTAGTCACGAAGAGATATTTTGGAATGGGTGTAGAGCCACAGTGTTGTCTTATTCAGCCATTGAGCTACGTGAAATAAGCAGCAAAAGGGCGAAAATCTAGGACAAGGCAAATTAAAAACTGTATTGTAATCGTGGTGGTGAGAGGACAGGCGTTCGTATTGCTGTCTGTAAGCGAAATAATGTGGTTTTGGTTAATGTTTTGGTCTGAATTAGGTTTTATGAGAGGCATTTGTTATCCAGTTCACTACTTACCTTGCTGGGCGGGGTAGGAGAGAGGCACAAGTTTGAGTTTAAATTCTTTACATACTCTAAGGTTTCGGGCTACACAGAACCCATGTTGAGAGAGTTCTGTGGAGTCTGGAACGTTAGAGAAAATAAAGAATTCATGCTCTAACCCGTGCCTCTCTCCCACCCATCATTTCCACTTGTCGTAATGGATCGACTATCGAAATACCTGCATCCCACTGTGCCATGAATTGTTTACTCTGTCTCTCCGATGTTGCATTTTTCCACTTTTTATTTTTGCTACGGACGATTTTATTCAGCTTAGATCGTTTTCGCTCTATAAGGAGGGAACATTCATGCCAGTTTCTGTCCTTTGGTTCCTTCTTCCATGGTTAAAAAAATATATATGTTTGAGCACAAGCTGATAAAGCATTTTTGTTTTAACTTTAGAACTGCCTGGTCTGTCATATCCACAAGTTATGCCATTTCCTCCCTGGCCACGCTGCATGTTGGACTCCCACCCCGAATACAGAAGCTCTTGGTGTGGTTATTGCACTCCGCTCCGCTGCTCTCACCCTGACAACGGCTGTCATGGCTGGTTATTGACGCGGCCATGACACACACTCCACTTAAGTTCACAACACCACATAGCACCACACCACACCACACAGCACCACACAGCACACTGCACCATATAGCACCCTTAAACACCATACAGTATCACACCACCACACATCACACAACACTACACAGCACCTCACAACACAGCACCACACAGCACTCCACCCGGTCCGAGTATGTATTATGCACCACATTACGCTGTATTACTATCGCTTTGATGAATACTCGGCGGAAAAATCGACATTGTGAAACACGCAGTAGTAGCGATGGGGTTTTTCACTGTATTTCGCTAGTATCAAATATTCTTCACGTGGAACTGAGGTGATATAGGGTTGTTTCTTTGTGCAATCACTCTTCATCACACCAGGTATTGGTATATTTACTTCTCTTTCACTCCACAGTACTACGATCACTGTTGGACCTCGCTATGGTATATATCAACGCCTTCCTCACACGAGAGCGAGAGAGAGAAAAAAAAATCATCGTCGGACTGAAGGGGTTAAAAAGTGTCCCAACAACGAAAGCTCCCTGAGGGATAACAAAAATCAGTGAGAGAGAGAGAGAGAAAAACTTTAATTTATTCTCTTTGTGGCCACACCTTCTGTAGTACCGGTATAGTGTTCGGACTAACACTTGACAATTATATTAATTTAATAGTGAGTCTTAGGAGCTTAAAAGGGCATATCCGGTCACCAGTAACCTTCTCAAGGTGAAGGCAACTCACGGAACTCCTTTCAAGAGAATTTCAGCCCGGTGCCTTAAGAGCCTGGTGTGTGTGTGTGTGTGTGTGTGTGTGTGTGTGTGTGTGTGTGTGTGTGTGTGTGTGTGTGTGTGTGTGTGTGTGTGTGTGTGTGTGCGCGCGCGCGCGCGCGCGTGCTTGGACATAGGCTTCAGAGTCTGTTCCCTGAGGCCTAGCAGTCTTCCAACGTACGATACGCCCACACTTGTCACCATTTCGGCGCTAACACCCACCGTCCATCTTGAGTACATGCCAGTGCCGTCTCATCTAGGACTGGTCTGTTACGAAATTCCCAGCATCATAAAAGAAACCAATAAGAAACGAACACAAAAGCAAGAGAACTTTAATTACTCTTTTAGCCACAAATAGATCAGCAGAGAATGGGTGGGTGGTGAACCCCGGGATCGACTTTTAATTAAAAAACTCTTTAAAGGTTGTCTGGCCAGGGTGCGCTACACAGGCTACTCAGAAAACATAAATGGAGGAAAACGGCTACTCGAGTTTTGGGAAGACACTGAACGAGACATTAACACTTTCAGTTGGATGAAGTCTTTTGTATTTTATTATTAAATTCTTGCCATTTGGTCATATAAGCACAAGAGCGGGCCTTTGGGAGTTATTCATCGATAGTTTCTTGAATAATTCTAACAACATTGTACCTGTTTGTTCAATGAGGCTGGTTGGTCTGTTTACATCACAAGACCAGGCTTCAGTGTGGCCAGTCGCCGTGGGAAGCAATTGGCTAGTGACCACTTTCTCCCACAACACTTACTTGCTCTGGGCCAACCCTATCCGAACACAGAGTCGGGGAGTTTACGTATCTCTCTGTAGAGCTGGGGAGTTTAGCTGTCTCTCTGAAGGTTGATATTTGCCAAAGGATGGAGAGCTGGGGAGTTTAGTTATCTCCTTGAAGGCTGGTATCTTAGAATGATGGAGAACCGAAGAATATAGACATCTCTCTGGAGATTGACATCGCCAAGGGACGGAGAGGTAGAAAGTTTAGCTATCCCAGAAGGTCGATCTCTCAGAAGGATGGAGAACCGGGAACCTTAGCTATCTCTCAGAGGGTGAATCTCACAAAAGCCTTAGAGTTCCGGAGAATTTAGGTATCTCTCAGAAGGTGTATCTCACGGAAAGTTGGAGAAATGTGGAGGTCAAGATTTCTGTTTGAAGGTTGGTGCAGTATTTGAAGTGCCATGGGAAGCATAGTAATAGTTATTCCTTTAGCGATATATTTTCCTTATTTCACCGTAGCACAGTTTAGCATCCATAGCATACAGGATATTGAGACATGTGCTGAGTAAATCACTACGGAGGAGGTACTAACGAAATCTCCCTAGTCACTCAGAACACCATCTTTGATCTCACACAGGGGTGGAGAGGCGGTGAGTTTAGCAATATCTGTGGATGTTGATGTCACGTGGAAGTTGGCAGGAGTTCTCTTTGGCACACTGTTAGTCTAGTCTCCTTGCTGGGAACCTCATGGCAGGCGATATCAGGGCCACTATCGCACTCCATCCACTCACCAGTTTGATATATATTCCATGAGTGAGGCAATTCCGGGTGAGGGACAAGCCAGTGTGCAACCTAGCCACAGTAAATACAACGTCGTGTCATTCACTTTAACCTGGCGGAGATTTCGTCCTTTAGCAGCTTATTTCACGTACTGTATTTGCAATCCAGCCACACTTAATACAATGTCCTGTCATTCATTTTAACGTGGCGGAGATTTTCGTCCTTCAGCATTTATTTCACGTAGTTCAGTGACAGAAAGAAGATACTACGCTTCTACAGGCTTACCATGGCACTTTTTCGTGACTAGCGTCATATCTTAATGTTAATCCGGTGTTGCAGGTCAACGTTCAAGATGGAGTGATGACAATTTTAGGCCAAGTTAAAGTAAAACGAGTATAGTTTTCGTTAGACACTGTGATGATTATACTTTGTTTTCACTACGTTGATATTAATTATTTTAAGGGCTTTTCCTGGAAATATGATGCAGTTCCGGTCCGATTTGTTCGCAGGGTACAAGTCGGGCACAAACTGTTTTACCTTCCCAGTAAGCAACAAAGAAATATGGGTATAATTTTTTTCCAGCTGATTTATCCTTCTGTTCATCCTTCCTTTTCTCTCCCATTTCTCCCTCCTTCCTCTCCCTCCTTTCTTCATTCCCTCATCCTAAACTTTATCCTCCTTCTTTCCTTTCCTCCTTCTCTGTCCTGTTCTCCTTCCTTCCCCCCTTCTCCTTTCATCCTCACTTCTATTCTCCCTCCCTTCCTTCCTCTGACATGCTTCCTTCGTCTTTCTCTCCGTCTCGTATTCACAACTTCCTTCCTCCTTTCTCATTTTCGCTCACATCTCTTTTTCCCCCTCCTTCATTCATCCTCCCTCCTTCTCTTCTTCCCCTCCTTATTCCCTTCCATTCTCCCTCCATTCCTTCGCTCCCTTTCCCCTTTCCTCTTCTCAAAATCCCTCATCCTCTTCAAGCGTTACCTTTGCCTGAAATATTAATGTGAATTTATAGTGTTATTTAGACAAGCAAATACTCATGATCTTTTCCTCTCTCTCTTCCTTTCTTTCCTTTGGCACTTGGATCTCTCTCTCTCTCTCTCTCTCTCTCTCTCTCACACACACACACACACACACACACACACACACACACACACACACACACACACACACACACACACACACACACACACACACACACACACACACACACACACACACACACACACACACACACACACACACACACACACACACACACACACACACACACACACACACACACACACACACACACCCCCCTCTTCACTCATGCACTAATTACGTAACATCTTCCTCCCACTTCATACATTTGTCTTCCATTTTCCTGAGTCGATCTTTTAACTTCTTACCCTCATTTCTCGGGTGTCAAGAATATTATGCTGTCTTTCTCGTCTCTTGCTTCTTCTTCCTCTGTTTATCGTATTGACTTTCATTTCTCCTTTGTTGCTTTCTTCTTCTTCGTCTTCTTCGTCTTGTTATTATTATTATTGTTATTATTATTGTTATTATTATTATTATTATTATTTCCTTCCATCTTCTTTTTTTTTCCTTCATTTTTTCTCTTCCTTCTGCCTACGGGTGACTTTACACTCCCTCTTCTGTCTTTCATTCCTTCATTCTTTCCTCTCCCTTCTGCATGTGGGTGACTCTACACTGAGTGACAAGCCAAATGGTTTCCTGTACACCAGGAAACCATTTACTACGCTGGGTGGTAACCATATAACCAAATTTTTGCTCCTGGTGGTTTAGTGGGTAATTATTGTGCTCCAGTCGGATTGAACCGGTGAAGGTTTATATCCAAGGGGTGATTGGGGTTTATTGCTCATGTAATGCCACTCAGGGATGAGTGAGGCTGGTCACTCTCATCTTAAATGTCAGGACCAACTACCTAGCCCCGGGCTTCTACGCTCCTCAGGGGGCAACGTAAGATTGGATGATGGATGGATGGATGGATGATTATTATTATTATTATTATTATTATTATTATTATCATTTTGTGTAATTATTATTATTATTATCATTTTGTGTTATTATTATTATTATTATTATTATTATTGTTGTTGTTATTTTTCATTTTTTCTTCACTAGTTTCCACAGTCTTTCTTCCATTCACATTAAGAGAGAGTTTTCTGGCTTGACAGGTTAGGTATATATCATGATGAAACAACAGAGAGAGAGAGAGAGAGAGGGGGGGGGGGGAGGGTTCCTAAGGTGAGTACCGTACTAACTGCTTTACTAGAAACACAATTAGCTGTATCAGTTGTGGAAAATGGCTCAGTCTGCTGGTGTGGGCGCGGGTGTGGCAGTGGGAGTAGGAAATGGATAAATGATGCAGAATAACCACTGATAACGCCGTCTGAGCCGTCCCCGTAAAACACAAGAAATCACGGGGGCAGAGTGAAAGAGCGCTATGTATGGACGACCCTGTATAAGAAATAAGAGAAAAAAAAAATAGTCAGATTTATAACATATCATCACGCATATATATGACGAAACTTTGACCATGCCGGTTTTTTTTTTTTTTTTTTTTTTTCGGTGTGTTAGATTCATGTCAAAAATTTTCATCATTATAAAGGGTTTCGTATTGAATTCTTGCTGTTTCCAGGCGATTTCATTTTTGCTTGGGTGATTTTCGGAGTGGACGGGTTAGGATGGATTTTAATCTTCATTCTTAGTTTTTTTTTTTTTCCCCCGAAGTTGAATAAAAAAAGTCACCGGATTACACACACACACACACACACACACACACACACACACACACACACACACACACACACACACACACACACACACACACACACACACACACACACACACACACACACACTTCCTCTTCTTAGACACACTCATTCGTTCGCCAGTTTGTCTCTTTCCTCTGTGCTACGCCTTCTCCTTCACTTTCTTTCTCTGCTTCCTTCAGTTCTTCCCTCCGTCCCTTCCCTTTTTCGTTTTCTTTTCTTTCCTTCCTTTCCCCTCTTTCTGTTCCTCCTTTCCTTTTACATTTACCCGCTTCTCTTTTGTCTATTTTCCTCATCTATAGTTTCCTTTCGACTTATTTCTTTTTCCTTCCATCCTTCATTCAGTCATTCATTTCTCTCTCTCTCTCTCTCTCTCTCTCTCTCTCTCTCTCTCTCTCTCTCATTTTAACTTTTTGCTTCCTCCCACTTTCCTACCTTCCTTAATTTCTCTTTCGCACTTTCTCTATTTTCCTCCAACTTCCCGCCTTTCCTCCCTTCTGCCTCCCCTTCCTTTCTTCTCCTCTCTCCCTTCCCCCTTACACTCTCCCTTCTAATCGACCTGTCTTCCTCCTGTCTTTTCCCTCTTTCCTCTCTCACCCCTCACTCACTCACCCTCCTGTCTTCCTCCTCCCTTTTTCATCCTTCCTCCATTACCCCTCACTCTCTCTCTCCCACTCTCCTGTCTTACTCCTCCTTCCTTTCTCACCACCCACTCACTGTCTCTCTTTCTCACTCTCTCGCACACTCTCCTCTAATCAGACATCAGTGCACCAACTCTCCACAACTATGCCGTTCTTGGGTTATCCTCCCACCAAGCAACTTCTTAATCACATTACCTTCGCAAGCGTAGGGGGAGGAGGAGTTGTCATACACCTTTCATTTCTTCACTCCTTCCTTCCTTCATTCATTCATTCATTCATTCATTCACTCATCTTTCATATTTTCTTTCATTCCTTCATTTGTAGTTTCCTTTCTTCTTTCCCTCCTCTTCTGTAATTTCATTAGGTGTTCCTGCCTCACTATATTACATTTTTCTTTCTTATTTCCTTCCCCCAGCCCTTCATTCCTTCCTTCTTTCATTCATTCTTTGTTCTGTCACACTTTTCTCTCTTCTTTCCTTGCGTTTCCTTCCCTCCTTCCTTCCTTCCCTACGATCTTTCTACTTTTCATCCATCTTCCATCACCCTTACTCCTAAAATTCCTCTTCCCACATCCCTACCCACCTTTCCCCTTCACACACACACACACACACACACACACACACACAGAGAGAGAGAGAGAGAGAGAGAGAGAGAGAGAGAGAGAGAGAGAGGCAAGAGTACCGTGTTGATCAGAAAGGAGAAAAATGCTGAAAGTAATTGTAGAGAACAGAGAGAGAGAGAGAGAGAGAGAGAGAGAGGGAGGGAGGGGGGGGAGACAAAAGTACCCTGTTGATCAGGAAGGAGAAAAATGCTAAAAGTAATTGTAGTGAGAATGAGGAGGAAAGTACTGTGCTGTCTTTTGTTCATGTGCTGCCCTTCCTGTTCTTTCTCTTCCCTCCATCTTCCTTTTCTTTCTCTTCCCTCCATCTTCCTCCCCAGCGCCATTCATCTTCTCTTCTCTCCCTCCTTTTTTTCGTCTCCCTTTTTTCTCGAGCACCTATCATCCCTCTCCCTCCCGCTCCCTTACTCTCGCCTCCATCCCACCTCTCTCTCCTTCTGTTACCCCTCCACCCCACCTCCCTCTCCCTCTCCCCCTTCTTCCCCCTCTCCCCCCCTCACCCTCTTCCTCTCCCAACCTTCCCTTCGTCTTCTTTAACTCCTCCACCCCTTACTCCCCCCCCCTTCTCTCTCTCTCTCTCTCTAGCCCTTCTCCACCCCACCCCCTAAGAAGAGAGTGGGAGAGAGATGGGAAAAAAGTGGGAGTGTCCAATTTAAGGAGTTCCCCCCACCAAAGAAAAAAAAAATCTTGGGGGGTATTATCATTAGTTACCAAATTTAGCAAAAGACGGAGAGAGTCGATGGGAAAACTCGTGAAGAATCTCCATCGACGTCGCAAAAACAGGATTGGCCTAATTAATCTGGGGCTTAACGAAGGGCAGGTGGGGAGGGGAGGGTGGGGAAGGGGAAGGGAAGGGGAGGAGGAGATGGGGAGGGGAAGGGAGGGGGAGATGGGGAAGGGAGAGAGGGGAGGGGGAAATCGGAAGGGGGAGGGGAAGGGAGGAAACGAAGTAAGGACTGGAGGAGAGGGATGGTTATGGAAGGTATGGAATGGGGGTGGGAGAATAGGTGGGAGAGGGAGAGGGGAGGGGGAAATCGGAAGGGGGAGGGGAAGGGAGGAAACGAAGTAAGGACTGGAGGAGAGGGATGGTTATGGAAGGTATGGAATGGGGGTGGGAGAATAGGTGGGAGAGGGAGAGGGGAGGGGAAGTAGGGAAGGAAGGAAATGGAAGTTGGAGGGAAGGAGGGGGAATAGTGAAGGGAGAAAATTAAGGTTGACAGGAAGGGGAGGGAGAAATAAGAAATGGAACAGAGATCGAAGGGCTGGTGGGAGAGGAAGAGAGGAGGGGAGGGAGGAAGGAAAGGGAGAGAGGGTAGGTGGTAGAGTGAGAGAGGTGGGGAGGAAGGAAGGGAAGGAAATTCAGGTTGGAGGGAAGGAGGGGAGTAGAGGAAGAGGGAGGAAATTAAGCTTGAAAGGAAGGGGAGGGAGAGAGGAGGAAAAGAAAAGAAATGGAAGGGCAGGTGGGAGAGGGAGGGTGGAGGGGAGGGAGGAAGGAAGGGGAGGGAAGGAATTTAGGTTGGAGGGAAGGAGGAAGAGCAAAGAGGAAGGAGAAAGGCTCGCGGAGGAGAGGGATGGAGAGAGGGAGGTATGGAGGTGAAGGGAATCAGGTTCGAGGAGGAAAGAATTGGAGGGAAACAGTGTTGAAGGGAAGGAAATGGGCGAGAGAGAAGTAGTGGTAGCTAAGGAGAGACTTTTCAGGTTGGAGTGGTAAAAATATAACCATTATTTACCCCTTCACTGCTATAGTTCTTTCACCTTAACTTGGCCCAGATTTTCGTCCTTTTGCAGCTTAATTCACGTGGCTCAGTGGCAGAGACAGTGCCACGGCTCAGCATCCTTTCCAAAGCGCGTCCTCCTGACTGGCATCATATTCTGGTGCTAATCTGTTCTTAAAGCTTAGCAAGATGGGGAGTAATTCTAGGCAAGGTTAGGGTGAAAGTAGTATAGGTGGCTCTCATAAGCTGAGTAAAAATTACCAGACGGTAGTAGGAATACGCTGAAGAATATTGTGCCGTAATTAAGATGTCGATAAAGGTAGTTGTAATGGAACCGAGAGAGAGAGAGAGAGAGAGAGAGAGAGAGAGAGAGAGAGAGAGAGATCGGTGGGAAATTGCGTTCACTCTCTTTCCCTCCAAATATTCTCTCACTTTTATTTCTCTCTCCTTCCTCCCTCTGCCATGCATCTTCATTTTTCATCCATTTTTTCCCCTCCCTCCATTCCTCTTATATCTTCACTTTTCTAATCTTGACTCACCTCTTTCTTTTACTCTCTTTTATTTTCTCGTTTTTCTCCCTTTCACCGTTTTTAATATCTTTATTTTCCTGTATTTCACCTCCTTTATTTTTTTCTCGCATTTCCCCCTTCCTTTTATCTGATCTTTACTTTTTTTTTTTACTTTTTTCTATTTTCCTCGTATGTATTTCCATTGTTAATTCTTTATCGGCCTATTTTTTTTTTCCTCTTTCTCCCTCACTCTGTATTTTTTCACGTAACTGATCCTTATTCACTTCTTCCTTTTGTCCGTTTTTAATTCAGTTTCTCTCTCTCTCTCTCTCTCTCTCTCTCTCTCTCTCTCTCTCTCTCTCTCTCTCTCTCTCTCTCTCTCTCTCTCTCTCCTTTCCTCCTCCTCCTCCAGCAATATTCCATAAAGCACCCCAATAACCGCAATGGCAGCAACAACACCTAATCTCTTTATACGACTCGCGCAGTGGACAATAAATCCTATAAATATTTTTCCTATAATAGTATTTCTCGATATTGTTGCATTCCTTGGTGAAGTAATAAAATAATCCAAATATTTCATGTAACATTTTGTAACGGGGGGAGAAGAATAATAAAAAATGTTCCATATTATCGATTACAGAAAGGGTTGTTAATATCGGGGACGCCATTATAGAGTTCTTCATTACTAGAATTGTCACGATTATATTTTTCTCTGTGTGGAAGAAATACTGTAAACTAAGTATATATTTCCTGTAATATTTTGTAACTGAGAGAGAAGAATTGTCAAGAAAGGGGACATATTATCGACTACATAATGGGTTGTTAGTACTGGGATACTCCTGTAATATTTTGTAACAGTGGAAGAATCGTCAAGAAATGTGACGTCGATTATGTAATGAGTTGTTAATGCCTCCTATCCATAATGGCGTATTTTTCTGCCTTATTTTTACTGCTTAGCTTTAGAGAACTCCCTGATAGTGAAGGGGTTAATGGAGGCAGTATCTAACCCCCTCCCAGTTCGAAAAAATCTCCAAAGCTTAGGAAAATCATCCGAAAGGAGAAAGAATAGACTGAAAGATACGTCATTGGAGTGGAGGCGTTAATATCGGGGACGCCATTGATAACGTTGCAAATTCCCGCTTTATCTGAAGTCTGGCGGTGGCATTGGCGATAAGGATTGGCTTCCTCGGGTTGGTATCTCTTTCAGCGGGGCTCTCACGTCATATAATCAATGGATCAGAAACGCCTACCGCCGCCCGGAAGAGCCTTAAAGATCTAGAATCGTCTATGCCTCGGAATTCGTTTCTGAACTGCCTTTCGTATCTCCAGCATCCATCATTGCATTTATTGTTGGAGATGGACGTCCTCTCGCGGTGGCACTGTTATTACCGAGTGACTTCACTGCCCGGTTATACAAATGTTCTTAACTCCCTCGCTGTCCCCCGAAAGAAGGATGATGGTGAAATGCAGAAGAACAGCTGAACATGATGATGATGATGATGATGATGATGATTTAGAAGCAGAAGACAAGGAGGAAGATTCGTTTTGCTCGGTAAGGGTGTTGATGCTGAGCATGTGGCGATGAGGAGAGGACGTATGGAGTTTGTGTATTTGAGAGAGAGAGAGAGAGAGAGAGAGAGAGAGAGAGAGAGAGAAAGAAAGAGAGAGAGAGAGAGACAGACAGACAGACAGAGAGGGTATTTTTTTTTTTTTTTGCAGATATATGCTTACCATGAATCATAAGTATGTAACACACACACACACACACACACACACACACACACACACACACACACACACACACACACACACACACACACACACACACACACACACACACACACACACACACAAGCTTGATGTTATTCTCTCCCCCTGCAGGGCATCAGACCCTACCCAAAATATAAATACATTTCAAACAAAACCATAACATTGTTGGGAACTTAGTTATTCGTTGTTCAGTTTAACGCTCAAGTGAACATTGCTCAGTGTTTTCCCGCACAGATATCAACAGTAAAGGCAGCCCGAGTTGTGTGTGTGTGTGTGTGTGTGTAAGCATAGCACCAACCCGAGTGCTTCTGTGTGTGTGTGTGTGTGTGTGTGTGTGTGTGTGTGTGTAAGCATAGCACCAACCCGAGTGCTTCTCTCTCTCTCTCTCTCTCTCTCTCTCTCTCTCTCTCTCTCTCTCTCTCAGACCATTTTTCTTCGCTTCCGGCAGCAGCGCAATAATCAACCATATGTAACCCCACCAGTTCAAAGTCTCTCAAAGCTGAATAAAATCGTGTGAATAGAGTAAGAGTGGAATTATGTGAGCAAGAAGCCTAACCAGCACTTTAATGCCTTATGAGTACCGCACCCACTAAACCACCAGGCCCCGTGTTTTATGGTTACGGCAGAGTAGAGTTATGGAGTATAGTAGATAGTTTTCTGGCCTCTAAGAAACCATTTTCCGTGTCATTCAGTGTAGAGTCACCAGAAGTTTGTACTGTATCGATGTATTACACAATGGCAAAATCTGTACTGTAAGCCTTTCTTTGTTTTCCCTCGCTGCTTCAGGTTCGCTCACTAGTAGTACATAAAATTATCTATCTGTCTACCTATATCTGTCTTTCTATCCATCTATCTATGTATCTGTCTACAGTATCTATCTATGTCTATCAATTCCTCTGTCTGTGTATCTGTTTGACTGTCTGTTTATAGCCAGACGCCTTAATCTCGAGCGGGGTGACACAAATAAATGGCCTACATGTCGCCCTGCCCCCTACCATTTCGCTGCCCACCCCCCGTACTTACACCCCCCTCTCTCATATACCACCCTACTTTATCCCTCCATCTCGTCCTCGGTCTCCCCCTCCCTCCCTTAATCTCTACCTCATTAATGATATGTGGCATGCATATTCAACATTAGCACTAATTACCTATTGTTTAAATAAGAGAAAAAAAAGATATTCCAGCTCAGCCTCTGCCCAGATACCTAAGCCTTCAGTAAGCCCTTGCGAAATATAGCCAACAGTATTTTAATAGCCAGCCCACACGCTTGTCGGGTAACGAAGCTCTCTAACATCTTTTCCGAACCGATTTATTACGCATATTACGCCTTACTCTCCTCTTCTGTGTTATAAAAATCTTTCCAACATCGCCATACTCTGCATAGATAACGTATAAAAGGATATTAACCAGCCATATCCAAAAATAAATCGCTAAGGAAGAGGTGCTTGGGATCCTCCTCATCCGACGAGAGTACTGGCCTAAGATAACATTTACTATACTCCTTTCACCTTAACTTGGCCCAGATTTTCGTCCTTTTGCAGCTTATTTTACATAGATCAGGGGCAGAATAACATAAGGCTGCAGTTCTACATTTCTATAACACTTCTTCGTGATTATCATCTGTTGCTGCTTAGGATTCAAGATGAAGAGATGGCATTTTTCCGCCAAGTTAGAATAAAATAAGTATATGTATTTTTGCTTAAGGCCCATATTCTACTTAACACTGAAGACTGCGTTGCACCGTCTCTTTGGTGATTTATTTTTGCCTATTACACCTTAGAATAATTTTGTTTCTCGTTATGCAGTGTAGTTTTAATATCGAAATAGTTTGCACCAATGACGTAGTTGAGGAAAGGGAGGTGTAATGTCTAGAATAAATCACTGAAAGTAGGCGTTACGTAATAATAACAGAATACTACACTAAGATCCTAGGAAATAAGAACCGTGGGGCCTTCAGGATAAACAGACGCATTTCTGGAGTATTACGTTGTGCCCGCTTACGAAAACAACAATAGCGAATTCGATACTGCCGTGATGCGCGTGGTGGAAGCGGTAAATGTGTGTGTTTATCCGGAACTGCGAGAACAACACCCGATACAACGCACATTAGGGACGTAAAAAGTGGCCTGAGTAGAAGTGAGTTGTGCATCGAGGCGGATTTGTGAATAAGTAGGAAAGGGTTGAACACACACACACACACACACACACACAGACACACACACACACACACACACACACACACACACACACACACACACACACACACACACACACACACACACACACACACACACACACACACACACACACACTCTATCTATCTATCTATCTATTGCCAGACGCCTCAATCCCGTTTGGGGTGGCCACAAACAAATCGCCTCCAAGTCGCCCTGTCCCCCGCCATTTCACTGCCCTGCTCCCAACTCACACCCCCCTCTCTCATATACCTCTCCACCCCATCCCTCCATCTCATCCTCGGCTATACTCACACTCAATACATACATATCCCAGCATCCTGTCTCACAATACCGACACAAAAGAATAAACACAGCAACCTCATCAAACACACCCCAGCCCACCTAAACACACCCCAACCCATCTAAACACACCCCAGCCCACCAGAACACATCCCAGTCTACCTACACACATCCCAACTCACCTAAACACACCCCAACTGACCTAAACACACCCTAACCCTCCTAAACCCACCCCAAGCCACCTAAACACATCCCAAGCCACCTAAACACATCCCAAGCCACCTAAACACATCCCAGTCACACTTTAACGCACCCCAGTCCACCAAAACACACCCCAGCCCACATAGACACATCCCAGTCCAGCTAAACACACCCCAACCCACCCAAACACACCCCAGTCGTCGCAGCACCAAAACAGAAGAGGTCCCTTAGAGTTTTTTCCCCAGCAAGCCAGAGTCCCATTGAAAACACAGGGTAATTCGTTTGGGGAAAGAGGCCCGCTTTACACAGTTGCATATGTATCTGTAGGAGAGAGAGAGAGAGAGAGAGAGAGAGTGCGAGCTGTGTGTGTGTGTGTGTGTGTGTGTGTGTGTGTGTGTGTGTGTGTGTGTGTGTGTGTGTGTGTGTGTGTGTGTGTGTCGTGCTAGAGTACAGCAAAGCCCAAATACTGAACGTTTGTCCGTTATATAACTTTGCTTGGAAGTTTGTTGACGTGAGAAATGTTGAATGAGTGTGCGTATGACTGCATGTAGGTTACCATGTGCGGGTATGTAAATATGTGAGTTTGTATGTGGGTAAGTGTGTGAGTATGCCATTGAGTATGGGTCTGTATATGGGTGTGTATGTGAGAGTATGTGGGCGAGTATGTGAGTGAGTATGTTAGTATATGAGTGGGTATGTAGCTGAGCATGTGAATGGGTGTGCGAGTGAGTACAGTAATGGTTATGTAGGTGAGTATGTGGGAAGCTATGTGAGTGGGGGTGTGTATGTGGGGGAGTTATGGTGATGGATCTGTGATTGGGTAGGTATGTGGCTGGGTATGTATTCGAGTATGTGCGTGGGAGTAACTACTGTATATGAATAAGTATGTACAGTAGATGAGCCTGTGTGTGTGTGTGTGTGTGTGTGTGTGTGTGTGTGTGTGTGTGTGTGTGTGTGTGTGTGTGTGTGTGTGTGTGTGTGCTAGGGATGTGCGTGTGCTAGGAATATGTGCATGAGCTTGGGGTGAGGGGAGGTCTGCGCTAAGTGGGTGGGTGAGGTATGCAAAGAGGTCGTCGTCTTGAAGTACTTGTGGGAAGTTTGGTCTGCATGTTCCTTGAAGAGAGGTCCTGATTTCTTGGAAGGTAGGAGGGGAAGAGAGAGAGAGAGAGAGAGAGAGAGAGAGAGAGTGACTTAGCAATAAAAATGGCAAGAGCAATTGCTGAATACAACTGGCAAGATACAAGAACAATCTGGGACGACAAAAGAGGAGATTGAAAGACAAGGAAAAGTGAAACTGAGAGAGGAAGACTGGAAAGTTAAATCGAAACGCTCTGTGGGGAAGAAAAGTGAAGAAAGAAAGTGGAGGAAGATAAAATAGAGGATGAATGAAGCACACGAGGAAAGTAAAAACAGAAAAAACAAGAAAAAGATGGACAGATGGAAGGAGGTACTGAGGAAGCAAACTGGGAGAGAGAGAGAGAGAGAGAGAGAGAGAGAGAGAGAGAGAGAGAGAGAGAGAGAGAGAGAGAGAGAGAGAGAGAGGGAGAGAGAGAGAGAGAGAACAAATTAACTGACCGAGGATTGATGTGTGATAGACGTGCATAGATTGGCAGGTAAATAGATAGATAGACACAGACAGACGAGATTAATTGACTGATTGACTTCCACTTCCCCGCTTCCAACACTCCCTCCTCTCCCTGCCTCACCCTACCTCTCCCTGCCTAATCCTGCTTCACCATACCTCTCCCTGCCTAATCCTGCTTCGCCCTACCTCTCCCTGCCTAACCCTGCCTCATCCTGCCCATCCTACCTCCCCCACCCTTTCCTCTCTGGCCCCTGCCACTCTCTTTCCTTACTGCCTTCCCATTCCCTCTTGTCTCCCTTTAACTTTTCGCCTTCCCTCTCACCCACTCCTCTCTCCTTAACTTCTTCCTCCTCACAGTGCTCATTTTTTCTGTCCCCCTCCTCTCCTTTCTCTTTCCCTCTCCCTCTTACCACTTTTCTTCTTCGCTTTTCTCCGCGTGTCCTCTTCCTTTCTTTTCTTTTCTCTCTCTCTGTTTTTCTCTCCTCTTCCATCAGACACTTGTTGAGGCAGAGTGTGATAAGGAAGTAACATTTATAGAAACTTAAGTAAAAAAAAAATGGGAGAGAAAGAAAAATGGACAGAATGTTGGATTCAAGCACCAAGAGAAGCGGAAGAAAATATGGAAGAAAAATATGAAGAAAGGGATAGCCAGGGAGAAAGACAGAGCAAGCCCCCGGAAAAAAGAGTACACTGGCTGAGCGAGAAGAAAAAAATTAAAAGAAACAGGAAAAAAAAAATCAACTCTGGAACACAGAAGCACAACAAAGGAATTTGAAGAATGTTTGAAAATACAGCTGAAAAAAATGTGTGTGTGTGTTTGTGTGTGTGTGTGTGTGTGTGTGTGTGTGTGTGTTTTGAGAAAATAAGTGTGTATCTGGATGATGTTGAACCGTGTGTGTGTGTACACGTACATGGTATTGTGTGTGTGTGTGTGTGTGTGTGTGTGTGTGTGTGTGTGTGTGTGTGTGTGTGTGTTTTAGGGAAAACTATCTGGATGATGATGAACCGTATGTGTGTGTGTGTGTATACGTACATGGTATTGTGTTTGTGTGTGTGTGTGTGTGTGTGTGTGTGTGTGTGTGTGTGTGTGTGTGTGTGTATGCGAGCGTGCGTGCGTGCGTGTGCGTGTGAGCGTGGGTAAGAAATGAAAAGCAAATGGCACGGGAGAAAATAAAATAAAGCCAAAATATATTATGGAAAGAAAGCAGAGCGACTGGGGGAAACGCATGGCAGTCCCCAACCACTTTGCCAGTCCAAAATTTGCTATGAAAATTCTCTGGCGGGGCAGATTTTCGCCAAGATGTGCACTTTATCTCCATTCTTATCACTATGGAATTTTTGTACGCTGCTCCCAAGCTTGTTTCCATTTTCAGCCACAATTCTCAGCCCCTGATGTTTTTTGTTTTTTTCATTTCTGTTTTTTATGCCTTTTTCTCATCGTCCATTAACTCTCCAGGGCTCCTATGACATTCTCAGCTCCTGTGATTTATTCTCAGTTATTTTACTCGTCTGGTGTTGGCTGGAACTGAGGACTATAGAGTTGTCTGGACCATGTGAGAGTTAATCATGTCTGTGCTTCGTTCTCATTCTAAATTTTCATTCCTCGTCTCCACTCTCAGTTCTAATTTCATCCCTCTTTTCACATTCCCCATTTCCTGTTATTCCTGTTTCTCCTGTGCAGTATTTTATTCCTCATTCTTATTCCAATTCTCATTCGTCATGCCTATGCTCAGTTTCATTCTTATTCCCATGTTTCTTTATTATTCTCCTATTTTTTTTTTTTTTCATTTTCTGCTGTATATTTTTCCTTCATGCTGTTATTCAAGTTCCCGTTCTTTTCATTCTTATTCCCATTCTCGTTCTTTCTTATTCCTCATTATCCATTCTCTATTTTCATTCTTCATTACTGTTATATGTTTTCTGCTTCCATATCCATTATTCTTGTCGCAACTGATTCTCTCTCTCTCTCTCTCTCTCTCTCTCTCTCTCTCTGTCTCTCTCTCTCTCTCTGTCTCTCTCTCTCTCTCTCTCTCCCTTTCAGTATTTCACCCTTCTTCCATTCCAGTTGACCTTGTCCTTGAGATGGGGGCATTTATAAAGCCAGAAATTCGGTATAATCAAGATACGTGTGACGGAATTATCGTTTATATCTTGTAAAATGGAATGGATACAGCAAAACGAAATATAGTCAGAGCATTATTATTATTATTATTATTATTATTATTATTATTATTATCATTATTTTATTATTATTATTATTATTATTATTATTATTATTATTTCCTTCATCCCTTCTCCACTCCCACTGACCTCGCCTTTGAGATGGGGTCATTTAAAGAACCCTGATGTCAGTGTAACAAGATATAATATTAGGGAGAAAAATCCTTTAATTCGTGTTCGAGGAGGAGCACAGCCAGAGGGGAGAGAATCCTATTGCCCCATTTTACCTTCATAATTTATCCCTGCTTCCTTCCAGTTGGCCTTGCCCTTGAGATATAGAAATCTAATGCCAATACGGTAAGATGTATTTTATAGGGAAACTAATCCCCAGAGTCGTGTAAACGGGGAGAGAGAGGGCACAAGGAGGAGTAGTCTTCATCGTAACTGGCCTATTAGGATTTATATTAGCTTGGGCAAGTTAGGACTGGCTTAGGGGAATCGTGGTTAGCTTTCCCCGTTTTATGTATGGGTTTAGTAAGTTGGGCTTGTGTGGGTGTATGCTGGATTTCGGTAATGGTATGCAGTATGTACAGTACCATAGCGTATTATTATCACTTGGTTTTGGTCACACACTTGGGTCCTAATTCTTTGTGTTGTCTGTTTAACTCTTTAAGCCCGGGGACGTTGTTTTCTTTACGTTTTTCTTTTTTGCTGTTGATTTTATTCAGGTTAAGATAGAATTTTGAGCTTAGAGGGTTAGAGAAGGCTTAAAATGAACCCCTGGAACACGAGATGCATTTCCTGAGCTGAAGAAAATTGTGTGGGAGCAAGAAGTAAATAGATAAATAAATAAACAGGATATCTGGATTTGACGGATGAATGAAAGACGGAAATATATAAACCTCAGTTTGTAAATATTACCCTGATTATTGTCTTCTTTGGAGCTGAACATAGAAGGGATTTTATTTTGCTCTCGCCAGAAGACAGTATATTGGTTTTTGCCTGTTGGTCGTGTTTTGGCTGCCGTCTGAATATTTAGTGCAGTGGCTAACAACTCTTGGGTATGTAAAAGGTTCACACACACACACACACACACACACACACACACACACACACACACACACACACACACACACACACACACACACACACACACACACACACACACACACACACAGAGGGGTCTTTCATCAATCGTCTTTCCGGAAACCTCTCATATCCGGATGATTGGAGACGCGTTCGGATAAATCCTTTCACGTTATCCTGACTCGCTCCATAAACCCCTAGGTACTGTGGAAGGAGGGGGGGCTGAGGAGAAAGGGGAAAGGGGGCAGGGGAAAACAAAGGCGAGAGCGAGGAAGAAGGGGAGAGGAGGGAAAGGGAAGACGAAGGGGAGAATGGAAAAGAAGGCGAGAGGGGAAAAGAAGAAGAAGAAGGAGGGAGGTAAGGGAGAGGAGGAAAGAAGGAGAGAGGAGAAAAGAATGGGAGATGGGGAAAGAAACAGAGAGGGGAGAAGAAGGAGAAAGGGGAAATGAAGGGGTAAAATGAGGGATTTGGGAGAAGGAAGGGGAAGAAGAGAGTGGAGTGTGGTAGTAATGGGATGGGTTTGGGAGAGGAGGAAGAGGGACTAAGAGGAGGATGCAGGGTAGAGGGAACAAGGAAGGTTGGGCGGGGGACTGAGAGGAGGAGGAGGAAATGAAGGAGAAAGAGGAGGAAGAAGAAGGAGAAGAGGAGGAGGAGGAAACCTAGGAAGAAGGAAGAGGTAATACACACACACACACACACACACACACACACACACACACACACACACACACACACACACACACACACACACACACACACACAGAATTAGAGGGGAGGTAACTTCCATATACATATTGGTGCAGACGTCCCTACTGACAACAAAAGACAAGTAAATAGCTCCTTGATCTGAGCGTGTTATCAGAAGTTTGTGTGTGTGTGTGTGTGTGTGTGTGTGTGTGTGTGTGTGTGTGTGTGTCGTTTTCTATCCGTCCTATCTTGGCCCACCTTTCTTTATACTTGACCTCCACCCAGGTTATTTTTTTTACCTTCTCCTTCACCATCCTCTCTTATCCTCACGTATATAGCCTCATCCCTTACCATCTTTCCTCCACATCCATCCTCCCGTCTCTCTCAATCCCTCGACCTCCCTCTCCTCCCCACTTCCCCCTTCTCCTCACACTCTCTCCCCACTCTTTCTATCTCCTCTGCCACTCCCTTTCCCTGTCATACCTTATCCACCTCCCACTCCCCTCTCCCTCTCCCATCCTCGCTCTCTGTCTCCCCACCCCTCCTCTCTCTCCCTATCCCCTCCCTCAAGCCTCCATACCCCACACACCCCGCATTTTTTTTCATCCTCCCTTCCCCTCTCTCCTTCTCTCCTCCCCTCCCCTCTCTCCTTCTCTCCTCCCCTCTCTCCTTCTCTCCTCCCCTCACCCTCTCTCCCGTATCTTCCATCCCCTCCCTTCCACAACCCTATATACCCCACCCACCCCTCATCCCCTTCTCTCCGTGCCTCCTCCTTCTCTCCCCTCACCCCCTACCCTACGTCCAACCTGACAGCCAATTTCACAGTCAGCCTCTACTCCTGTCACATCCAAGCTCTGACCCCGAGAAAAATTCCGCCTTAAAAAATATAATAATAATAATAATAATAATAATAATAATATTAATAATAATAATAATAATAAATCGTAAGGTAGACCCGTTTTTTATTCCAGCAGTAAAATCCTAAGTCCAGCTAATAAGACTGCCTTTTGACTTCAGGCTTGTGATTATTTTGAGTTCAGTTTGGGCGGTGAGTTCAGCTCAGAGGAGACAAATATCCATCTTGCTTGTGAAATATTTGGTTCGCTGGAGTAAGTGTGCAATTAGATTGTGTAAAAAAAAAAAAAATGTGCCTAATTGAGTGGAATGTTGGGGACAGTAGTAGAATTTCGAGATGAATAGTAAATCTCGAGGACAGAAGTAGAATTTGAGAATAGTAGTAGAATTTAGAGGAGAGCTGTAGAATTCTAGGAGTTGAAGAATTTCGAGGAGAGTAGTAGAATTTCCAGGAGAGCAGTAGAGTTTCAAGAATAGTACAATTTCGAGAAGAGTAGTAGAGTTTCGAGATGAGTAGTAGAATTTCGAGGACAGTAGTAGAATTTCGAGATGAGTAATAGAATTTCGAGTACAGTTCAGAGAAATTTTGAACTCCGTTGTGTGATAGTCTGTGCTCGATTGAATGAAAGGTTGAGGTGAGTGAGAGAGATCGTAGGCTCTTTGTATCGTAACTGAACGTAAAACTAATAATGGACTTCGTTACAGCCTGTCTCTTTCTTCTCAGCCTGATCCTGATTTAAATAATTATTACTCTTTTACTTGGCCCAAATTTCGGTCGTTTTGCAGCGTATTTCACTTTGGTCAGTGACATGAAATTACAGTCCGGTGGTTCTTCATCCTTTCTGTAGCACTTTTTCGTGACTAGCATCGGATATTAATGTTAATCTTTTTTTTTTTTTTTTAATAACTCGTCATGCAAGATGGAGAGATGGAAATTTTAGGCGATTTTTGCATGGAAAAAAAATCATCCAAGAAAGATACGGTAAACAATTTCAAACTTCCAGAGAGCTCTTCAGAACCCTGGTTCCATGTTTACTCTTTAGGGCGGGCATGCAGCACTCTTCCCCTCACTCTCACTCGCCAGAACAGAGCAGGTCCAAAGCTGAAATTCCCGGTCTCGCTTCAAGCCCTAATCGAGTGGTGTCCCTTTAGGCAGCCTCCTGTCCCCCGCACACCCTGTTTCGCCCTAAGCCTTTTCCTCTTCCGATTTACTTGCCGACATAGCAGTGCTCTCTCTCTCTCTCTCTCTCTCTCTCACACACACACACACACACACACACACACACACACACACACACACACACACACACACACACACACACACACACACACACACACACACACACACACACACACACACACACACACACACACACACACACACACACAGTTTATGTTTTGTCATATATCAGTAATATTTTCTGCCTGTTATATGTAGTGGTAAAAGCGCAATATCAGTTTTGTGTCGTTGTACTGTACCAGGATTAATTTGTTTGTATCGTTGCGTTTATTTTGTATCTCATATGGACTTTTTTCTTATGCGATTTATTTATTCATTTTTTTGGTTTCCTCCTTTCGGCTCTTTTCCTTTTTAGCTGTGTATATTTTTCCTTTTATTACTTGCAAAGCCACTGTTGCTTTACTTAATCACGAACCCAATTTGGGAAAGAAGATGTGTGTGTGTGTGTGTGTGTGTGTGTGTGTGTGTGTGTGTGTTTAATGGAAGTCAGATTCTGTATATGGTATTTTCTCTTCTTCAGGGAGGCTATTCTGTTTTCAGTATTTGTATATCTGTATTAAATTATCCAGCACGGAGTCTGTACATATAACCGTATTTCATTTATGCACATGTAATCGTAATATATTTGGCCGGTAGATTACATTTCACATGACAGAAAAGACGAAAACTTGTCCTTTTGCGCCGAAAAATAAAAGCTTTATAATTCATGGCGTAGAATTGGGAATAAACGTTAATTTTATACCAATGTTTTGCAAGGAAAAGCGGAACCGATTTTTCTATGAGAGCAGTGACTACTTAATCCTTTTCATATCAGGTTTTGCCTCACTCGCTGCACTAATCCCGCTAGGCTTTAGATTATTGTTAAAGTTACGTAGCTCTAAGGGTTTTAATATTTTTTTCATTAAATATCATACAGCATCGGGTAAAATTGTCGTTTACTGGAAGGAAGAATTATGTTCTTCTTTTTCGTCTGTGCTAATAATTTTCCTTTTCACTGCTTGTTCTGGTATGGAGATGTTGACTTTACGAAAATATTCACCGGAGAGAGAGAGAGAGAGAGAGAGAGAGAGAGAGAGAGAGAGAGAGATTAAAACTTTACTCTGATGTTGAAGATAGTGAAGATAGTAAGGCTTCTGTGTTTGGAAAAATAAGCAGATATCTTGTGCACAAAGCTATCATTTTACCACATGGACAACCAATATTAATGTACACTATTTTAAGTGTGAATATTTATTTTCCACAAAGATGCAGAGATATCATTATTTGGTGTCAAAGTATTAATAATGCATATCTGTACGTCGGTCCATAAATACTGTAGACCTGTTCCAAATGACGGCCATGATGATATGTTGTGTTAAAGACTGCGGGATTAATGCTTGTACACACACACACACACACACACACACACACACACACACACACACACACACACACACACACACACACACACACACACACACACACACACACACACACACACACACACACACACACACACACACACGTTAACTTTTCACTGAGGTGATGTATTTTTGTAGTTTGTTCGTCCTACCTCCAGACGATTTTCTTCAGCCAAAGAAAATTAATAAGGGTTAATTAAGGCTGTATCTAATCTCTACAGTTTGAATAATCTAACTTGAACTAATTATAATTGTACGAAGCAAGCAAGAACTACGGAGAAAAGCCATCAGACTGAAAACATTAAAAGAATACTGTGGAATGGCTGTAACACCGCCTCCCTGCATCGGCCAAACCTCGTCAGACTCGAGTTAAAGTTGATCCCAGTTAAATAAAATACCGCCGAGCAGAACGGATTAAGAACAGAAGTAATAGGGCAGGAAATACGACTGGTAAAGAAGCAACTTGGCCTGACGGTATAAAAAAAAAAATAGAAAATCGACGTTGTTGGTGAGAATAAAGTAAACATAGAAATAGTACACCTAGAAATATAACGTTGATTGGCTGTATGAGGAAAAAAAAAATAGACGTTGTTTTAAAGAATGGATTTAGCACAGAAATAATACATGGAAGAAATACACCTGATGAATAAATAAAGTGGCTTGTCTGTATAGTGTCTCCTGCTTGCAATGGTCAGGTCTCGTGATATTTGAGTGAGAGTTGATCCCAGGTGAGGTCAGGTGAAGCCAGGTGATCCCATGTGAAGCCCCCACCTTCATATTGCAAGGGGGGCTTCATCTGCACCACAACCACCACCATTCTCTCTCTCTCTCTCTCTCTCTCTCTCTCTCTCTCTCTCTCTCTCTCCCAGGTAGTCCGTTCTGTGAGGCCAAAGGTCATTCCTTGTACCACACTCTTGCAAAATGGAATTATAGTTCCCATAGGTGCTGTAAAGTGGTGCCTTCATGTGGTGGCATGTATAATCCAGACGGCTCCACTGCCTGGTAATACAAACGTCCCTCAGTCGCCTCCCCATCCCTCGACAGGAGGATGGTGGAGTGCAGGAGGAGGAAAACTTCAACCTGTAGTCCACCGGGTTCACGTTTCAGATGAGCCTGGGACGACCACCACCACAATAACAACAAACAACAATAACTCCTCTCCTCCTCCTCCTCCTCCTCCTCCTCCTCCTACTGCTACTACTGCTACTACTACTACTACTACTACTACTACTACTACTACTACTGCTGCTGCTGCTGCTGCTGCTGCTGCTACTGCAATATAGCTACGACAATGAAGTGATGGCAAGGGTGTTTGTGTCAGGCCAGGTGTGATAATTTATGGACCCCTTTCTCTCACTCTCTCTAAACGCCTGCCATCCCGACTCCAGAATTAGCGTTGGTCGGGGTCTTATTGAACCGACACACCGACCTGTTTACTCCCCACCGACCAATGTACACTTCACCGACAAATTTACACTCCAGTCCTCCTCCCTCCCATCAGTATTTCTCGCCACCGACGGATCACTCCACATCGACCAGTATTCCTCCTTTACGTCGAACCGACCAACAAACCAGCCGATTTCATCTCTCCACCGACGACCTCCCCCCTCTTACCGACCCCCTCCCCCTCCTTACCGACAACCTCCCCCTCCTTACCGACAACCTCCCCCATCCGTCTGATATTCCCCCCCCTCTTCGCCGACACACTCCTCTCCACCGACTAAAACCTCTTCCAGAAACCAAACCGACCACCAGCCAAGCCTCCCGACATGAGCCGAGCACCTGCCGACAAACCTACCGATTTTCCTCCCCATATCAAAACGACCCCCGACAGACCGACTAACTCATCCTCCCCACCGACCAAATCCTCCTCTCGATTTTTCTCCCCACTGACCAAATCCGCCTCTCGATTTTCCTCCCCACCGACCAAATCCCCCTCCCAATTTTCCTCCCCACCGACCAATTCTCCCTCCCGAGCTTCTTCCCCGACATCAGACCGACCAGCGACCGACAAACCGACCGACAGCCTTCCCCGATAGACCCACTGATGCAAATTAATTCAGAGCCATCACCCGACCGACGGGATTTAATTGCCAAACACGCCTTATTGGACCGCGTGTGACTCGAATACCGGAGCTGGTGTTAGGCTGGTGTTAGACTGGTGTTACGGCTTTATATTGGTGTTAACGGTGGTATTAGGGTGGTTTATGATGGTGTAAGTGGTGTTATGCTGGTGTTAAGGTGTTATAAGGCTGGTTTATGATGGTGTAAGTGGTGTTATGCTGGTTTTAAGGTGGTATAAGGGTGGTTTATGATGGTGTAAGTGGTGTTATGCTGGTGTTAAGGTGGTATAAGGCTGGTTTATGATGGTGTAAGTGTTGTCATGCTGGTGTTAAGATGGTATAAGGGTGGTTTATGATGGTGTAAGTGGTGTTATGGTGGTATTAATTTGGTGTTATGGCGGTGTAATTATCACCATTATTTATGTACCGTGAAAGTATTGGTCGATCCACATATAACGCTTCTCTTGCCTCCCTCCCCTCGGCCACACCCACTCCCACACCAGCAGACTGAGGCATCCTTCCACTTAATAACGAGTGGATTTCCAAGCGCTATTTCCGGACCACTCTATATTATTATGTGATTTTTTGAGTGCCAGTGTCCTCAGGGAACGGATCTGCCCCTGTGAATTCGGCAGTGGAAAAGTCAGTGGTGAATTCTGGAGAGGTGATCTGACTGAATAAAAGGTGACTTGGAAATATCAGACGGAAACAGGAGAGTGAATGAAAAGGGAAGAAAAACGGGGTTGGATGAAGGGGAAGATATAAAGGTTGGAGAGAGAGAGAGAGAGAGAGAGAGAGAGAGAGAGAGAGAGAGAGAGAGAGAGAACTGTAGAAAGAAGGGAAAGAAAAGTTAAAAGGAGAGAATGCAAGAGAGAGGATTTGAGAGAAGGAGTATGTCACGGGGTTTTTATAATATCACGGTGTTTTTAAATGCTTAAATATTATTTAATTGATATTAATATTCAATAATATTAAAGAGCAGGAACAATGATTGTCTTGCTACAACAAGCAATGATTACTTTACGCTGGCCTGCTTCGCACGATTCTCTCAGAACGAGAATTTATAAACTTTCTCAACAGTACACAGCAGAGACTAATTACTCACAAATGCTGAATTAGTACTGTTAGCCTCTGGAGAAAGTTACTTCACCCCTGACAATAAATAACTAATACTAATAATAATAATATCAGGTCCTTGCTGATGCTTAACTCCTATCTGGCACAACGGATTTTAAGTTAATACAACAAGACTGGTCTAAGTACCAGTTATGAATAGTAAAACGTCTGTGCAAGCTAGGAGCTATGTGGGAAATAAGCTTAATTATGGAGAAATGAAACAAGAGTTTACTTTACATTAAGCTCAAGAAAAAGAACTGTTAAATTTATTGATTACAAAAATAAATTTAACGTTACATTTCAAATCAAATCAATGAGACCGCACTCACTCACTCACACAAAAGCTAAATACTTACGCCTAGGAAAAAACACCTTAACTAAACTCTTAAGACTACGAAAATACAAAAAGGAAATACTGATCTATGAATGCTGAGTATCACCCAGGGGTGGGAGCTTGGATTAACTGTACTCTGTGGAGCTTGGGTGCTAGCTGACCTCTCACACTTCTGGAGCACAGGACCTCTCTCCGTCAAAGCAAACACTCGACTAAATTCAAAATACATTGTATGGGCAGGACGCACAAGCCACCGGAAGAAGGCGTGGCTAACGGTTGAGGCAAGCAGGGGCGAACAATAAAGAAACAATAGTATCGCTCAGTAGCGCACTTAGTGACGTGCATTAAATCGGTCACTTTGAACAGTGACAAATGTTTTGAAAAGTATACCCCGAAATGGAGAGAGAAACGGTTAACTGAGCGATACACAGTGAGTTTTCCACTAATAGTTCGTGGCTTCTCACAAAAGGGTAATGTCGCGAATTTGATTCGTGACATTACGCCCCTACAAAATTAAATTTTTTCCTTATGGAAAAAAATTTGTGGATATATATATATGTACACATCCTAACTCAGTCACACAAGATTCACACTGTGGTGTGTGTGCTATCCTGCTACAGGAGAAAGTCGCAGTCGCCAGTGAGCGAAAAAACCTCGTATTTACGTTAATAGAAGCAAGCTTGAGGGAAAAACTCCGTGACGACGGTGAAAATCCTGTACTCAGGTCAAACTGAGCGAAAATTCGCTACATTTACACTGACAACTAATTGTTGTGTAGTGTGGTGTATGTAATACACGGTGTAGGTGTGACAGTTGTAGTGTAACTGTACCTACGTGTAAAATGACAGTAAATAATATGGCGACGACGAAGGCAGAGGAGAAGAGGCGGCAGCGTGCGGCAGACGATCAGCTGGTCCGCACAGCAAAACTGCTACACCCATTGCTGAACCTGCAAAACCAATTGAGGTGGAGCATCAAAAGTGTCAATGAGACAAAATTCTTATTACGTTACAATTACTCTCTCTGCCTAGCAATCAGTACATGCTATGAAAAGTACACTCGAGGTCGCCATTAATTTTAGCACACGATTAGTGTCGGCAAGTTGAGAATCCTTGTGCAAACTCGAGTCTTCCATAGCCTCGAACTGCACACGGGTCCTCAACCTGTGCCCTAACCTACAGTTCTTATATTAATATCGGGAAGCTGAGAATCCTTGTGCAAACTCGGGTTTTCCATAGCGTCAAGTCGCCTCTGTGGAGTTCTCACTTCCCCCTTAACCTACAGTACTTATATTAGTATCGGGGAGCTGAGAATCCTTGTGCAAACTCGGGTCTTCCATAGCCTCAAGTCGCCTCTGCGGAATTCTCACTTCCCCCTTAACCTACAGCACTTATATTAGTATCAGGGAGCTGAGAATCCTTGTGCAAACTTGGGTCTTCCATAGCCTCAAGTCGCCTCTGCGGAGTTCTCTCTCAAACTTCCCCCTTAACCTACAGTACTTAAATTAGTATCGGGGAGCTGAGAATCCTTGTGCAAACTTGGGTCTTCCATAGCCTCAAGTCACCTCTGTGGAGTTCTCTCTCGAACTTCCCCCTTAACCTACAGTACTTATATTAGTATCGGGGAGCTGAGAATCCTTGTGCAAACTTGGGTCTTCCATAGCCTCAAGTCGCCTCTGCGGAGTTCTCTCTCGAACTTCCCCCTTAACCTACAGTACTTGTATTAGTATCGGGGAGCTGAGAATCCTTGTGCAAACTTGGGTCTTCCATAGCCTCAAGTCGCCTCTGCGGAGTTCTCTCTTCCCCCTTAACCTACAGTACACATGTATGTACAGGCCCTGGACATACTGTGTCCTGTGGGGCCAACAAGTGAGACGTCAGGTCTACACTTTAGACTGGGAACCAGGCTGGTCCTTGGATTACTCAAATCTCTGAGGATGCCTATCACGGAACCCAGCATACAACAACTGCCCATGTTAGTCAGCAGTTAGTAGGCGAGACATCAGGTCTACACCCACTTCACCACTATCCTGTCTCTCAACTGACTCAGAGATTACAGGTGTGGTTACGAACGGCACAGGAAGGGCATGTCCCTGATTAGTGGTGTTACTTTGGCACACACTGCAGGAACGGACAAAACTATCTATGTCCCGTCCCATCCCTGGCCAGAAAAAGTCAGCTCGGATACGGCCTTGGGTCTTCCTTTTGCCCATGTGACCTCCTGAGGCTGAACAATGACCCCATTCTAACACTGCTTGGCGGTACTTGGCGGGAACGACAAACTGCAGTCGAACCTCGCCCTCGGGTGTTCGTGACTCACGGTAGAGCCGTCCTTGTTTGCAAAGGAACTTGGCTCGACCTCCCCGTGAATACTTAATCACTTGACCCTTTTGTTTGTTCCGCACGGCAGCAAGTGTCGGGTCAGAATGTTGTTCTTGTACAACAAGTTGACTACACATCAGATCTTGCGGCGATTCAATGATCACTGGGGTGAAACAATCTGGAGCCTCAGCCATGGCTTGTGTTACCGCAGCAGCCGAAGTCTGTGTAGCGCCATCATCGGAGCAACTGTCCTTGACTCCTTGAATATTGCCTACTATAAGGTCAAATAGAGGCTCTGGCATGACAACTGCGAGTGTCGTACCAGTATAAAATGGAGATGCCACCTGGATACATGCCTCAGGGAACAATCTCACTGATCCATCAATAAGGTTTGCATGGATCTGTCGACCTGTATACTGCTCAGGCCGAACTAAACTCTGCTTAACAGAGCAACCTGAGGAACCATTGTCTCTCAGGACCTTCACAGGATTGTCTCCCACAAACCCAGGCTGAACAAGGAAGGTACTGTCACCTGTGGGAGGGCCTGTGGAGGAAGCAGCTAGCCACTCATGAGGCTGCTGAATTGATGTGGCAAACATTGTGCCTTGTGAATTATATACTTGAGAAGATGGAACATTGGCCATCTGTGGAGGGGGGTTCACTGTCACAGTGGGACTAGTGAACTGTGGGGAAGTACCCATACTGGTAGGGACGTGACCACCGTGCTGCTGCTGAGGAATGAAGGCTGCATTCGCTTCCTGCCTCTTTTGAGCTGGTGATGAAAAAGTTTTTCCCGACGGTCGGTTGCGCGGCTGATACTGCTGCTGGTTAGGGTACTTGTTGTACCTTTTCCACTCAGGTTTCTGAGTGTTTTGCCCCTGGTCCTTCCACTGCGGTTTTGGACTTTGGCCATTACTCTGAGAATGGCCTTGTTGCTGGGGTTCAGTCTGAGACAACTTCCCAGATTTATCAGGTTTTCTGTTCCAGGTGTTTTGCTTACGAGTTTGATACCCGTATGCAGTAAAGAATGCGTCAGCCTTATCTACCATTTGGCTGGCATCTTTCACCTGGCAGATCTTAAGCTGTGCTATGAGCTCAGCAGGCCACGACCTCTCTAGCTGTGTACGCAGCATAAGGTCAATTATCCCCTCACGCGTGGAAGGAGTTTCATCTTTCTCCATCCGCTCATTTAAGTAAGCTGTGAGACGATCAAGGAACTGAACAGCTGTCTCCTTGTCTTGGAGACCAGCTCGCATGAACTGAACTTTGGCGTCGTCTACTGTGAGACCATACACCTTAATGAGTGCAGCTTTCATCATCTCATATGTGAGATTGTCTCCACGAATTCTGTGGAGATTATCGAGGGCAGGGCCCTCAAATAGGCTAAGAAACTGAAGCCGCTTAGCTGCCTCATCCAGTTGATATATGTCTGCCATGTCCTCAAAACGAGCTATGTACGGCTCGATTCGCTCGCTTTCCTTGTATGAAGGAAGCTTGATGCGTGGGGTCGCCAGGACATGTGCAGGGGGAACGCTCGTGGAGCTTGGACCAACTGCACCAGACGTGTCTGAAGCCAAGGAATCTCGCTTGAGCTTCAGCACTTCAAGTTCATGTTTTTCGCGTGCTTCTCGCTCGGAACGTTCGTGTTCTCGTTCTCTGTCTCGTTGTTCACGCTCGTATTCGCGCTGTTCACGCTCGTATTCGCGCTGTTCACGCTCGTATTCGCGCTGTTCTCGCTTGCATTCGCGCTGTTCTCGCTTGCATTCGCGCTAGATCTTACGCTCTTCACGGGCATCATTCTCGCGCTGCTGCTGCTGATTATGCCGTGAGAGTATATACTCTTTAATTTCGGTTGGGTCCGTAAGACCCATATCTTTGGCTTCCTGTAAAAATATGGTGGTAGCCATGGCGCAAATTTATTAAGCAAACCGAAATTGAGTACTGACTGCTTCGCAAACGAATACAATAAACACAAGTAAAGAGTACAGACACAAGTTAGTGGTGACCAGTCTTATCTAGTTAACTGGCAAAGATTAAAGCAAAAATGCAAATAACTAAGAACTCTCAATAATTAACACAATGGGTACGGCGGCTACCCAGGAGCGAATAAAATCGTCTGGCGTTACCAAAAATAAAGTACTAAATAGAGTTAAGTACTCTATAGATTAATAAAGCAAAAATTCACTTGCTAAATTAACGGTAAACACCAGTAAACTTGTGCCTATAAACTTTAATTATAAATACCTAAATATGAATGAGTGAGCACTATCTCGTGAATAGCTTTATAGCTAGGAGTTAATATCCTGGAATGAGGTCGCCAATTGTCACGGGGTTTTTATAATATCACGGTGTTTTTAAAATAAATGTTTAAATATTATTTAATTGATATTAATATTCAATAATATTAAAGAGCAGGAACAATGATTGTCTTGCTACAACAAGCAATGATTACTTTACGCTGGCCTGCTTCGCACGATTCTCTCTGAACGAGAATTTATAAACTTTCTCAACAGTACACAGCAGAGACTAATTACTCACAAATGCTGAATTAGTACTGTTAGCCTCTGGAGAAAGTTACTTCACCCCTGACAATAAATAACTAATACTAATAATAATATCAGGTCCTTGCTGATGCTTAACTCCTATCTGGCACAACGGATTTTAAGTTAATACAACAAGACTGGTCTAAGTACCAGTTATGAATAGTAAAACGTCTATGCAAGCTAGGAGCTATGTGGGAAATAAGCTTAATTATGGAGAAATGAAACAAGAGTTTACTTTACATTAAGCTCAAGAAAAAAAACTGTTAAATTTATTAATTACAAAAATAAATTTAACGTTACATTTCAAATCAAATCAATGAGACCACACTCACTCACTCACACAAAAGCTAAATACTTACGCCTAGGAAAAAACACCTTAACTAAACTCTTAAGACTACGAAAATACAAAAAGGAAATACTGATCGATGAATGCTATCACCCAGGGGTGGGAGCTTGGATTAACTGTACTCTGTGGAGCTTGGGTGCTGGCTGACCTTTCACACTTCTGGAGCACAGGACCTCTCTCCGTCAAAGCAAACACTCGACTAAATTCAAAATACATTGTATGGGCAGGACGCACAAGCCACCGGAAGAAGGCGTGGCTAACGGTTGAGGCAAGCAGGGGCGAACAATAAAGAAACAATAGTATCGCTCAGTAGCGCACTTAGTGACGTGCATTAAATCGGTCACTTTGAACAGTGACGAATGTTTTGAAAAGTATACCCCGAAATGGAGAGAGAAACGGTTAACTGAGCGATACACAGTGAGTTTTCCACTAATAGTTCGTGGCTTCTCACAAAAGGGTAATGTCGCGAATTTGATTCGTGACAGAGTACAAGAGGATGAAAGGAGAAGAAGGGAGAATAGAGAAAAACAGAAGGAAAAGGATATTGAGAAAGAAGGTACATCAGTCAGTGGGAGAAAATTGGAAGGAATTTGTGGGTCGGGCCAATGTCTCAATAGCCAGAACATTTCCCTTTCAGTAGATCTTTCTCCACTCCGGTAAGTCCTTTGGTTAGCTGGCACGGGACTCATTGGAGAATCCTAACATCTCCACAGCGATTTATTCTGCATATTACGCTTAAGCACCCTCGTATGTAATGCTGCGTCGATATTAAGATGATGGAGTGAGAATGTTAGGGTAATTAACATGTAAGGTAAATCGCTGAGGAGAAGGTGCAACGAAGCTTCCTCTGTTACAGTTCGGCTCAGCTCTAGGGTCCTTATTCCCGTCAGTTGAGGTGATTCCCTAGCACCTTTTCCATAGCTATTTATTTTTCGATATGATTAGTTTATATGTTTTTGTACGCTGTGTATATGAAGTGAAGCGATATTAGATGCATTTACACAGCACAGAAGAGGACAGTAAGTTGTCATAAGCAAAACAAATCGCTTAGGAAAAGGTATGAAGAAGCTTCCTTAACGGACAAGAATACGGGGTTAGGTGTGTTTGACGTGGATTCAACCCCATAACTAATTAGGATTTATCTTTGAAAAAAAATCGTCAGTTGTTAACAGTAATAAAGCTTACAAATCGTCGACATCACTTTTATTGTTATTATCGTTATTATTATTATTATTATTATTTTTATTATTATTATTATTATTATTATTATTATTACCATCTCCAGACAATTTTGTTCGTCTTTATTTCGACCCATGACTGAAGAGGGTCCAAGTCAGGCCAAAAGTGTTACATCTGAGTAAGCAACAGCCCTTATGTGGGACTAATTTCTCCATTAGAAATAAAAAAAGCATCTAATTTTTATGGACCACCTAAAGAAATATCCAGAAAAAATAAACCAGAATAAACTGAAAACCAATAAAATCCTTAGAACGAATACCCGGGAAAGAAACTAAAATAAAAATAAAATAATAAAGTTCGCCAGAATGAGTGGCAAGGGAGGAGGAGGAGATTGAGTGGCAGGAGAGTGGTGACTGACAGGCTGGATGGATTTGACTGTCGAAGCAACATGTGTGTGAAGGTTATACACAGGCACAGGGAGATATGATGGGGGGGGAAATTGAGTATATCACAGGGAAATATGCTGGGAGGGAAAATTTTAGAGTATGTCAGCGTAGGAAGCATTTAGTAAACATGTTTTCTCTTGAGGCTTTATATATTTCGCTACGGGTATGCTGGGTGGGTACAACAGGTGTTTGGAAGGTAAACTCAAGCACAGGGAGATATGCTGGGAGAGAAATTTGAGTATATCACATAGGAAGCATACTGTAAATATACCTTCTTTGTAGGGGTTAGAACATATGAGTTACCAAATGGATGGATGGGTATGACTGACGAAGCAAGAAGTGTGTGGACGTTATACTCAGGCGCAGAGAAGTATGCTGGATAGGGAGTTGAGGAGTATATCAACGTAAGAGGCTTATTATAAATATTCTTTCTTTATAAGCGTTATATATTTCGTTACAGGCTGTTTGGGTGGATATGACAGGCTTGTGAAGGTTATACTCAGACACAGGGAAGTATGCTGGGAAGGGAAGGGTATATCAGCGTGGGAAATATACTCTAAATACTTTTTCTCTTTGGGGATTGTATGTTGGGTAGACAGACTGGGTAGGTGTGAATATACTTTGTTAACTCTACCTTGGACTAGATTTTTTTTTTTTTTTTTGTCTTTTTCCAGCTTATTTCAAGTAGATCATTGGCAGAAAAAGACAATACTATGGCTCAGCACCCTTTCCACAGCACTTCTTCGTGACTGTCATCATACTTTAGCGTTATCCTATTGTTACAGCTCAGCATTCAAAGAGAAGAGATGGTAATTTTAGGTCAAGTTGGAGTAAAAAGGGTATAACGTAGTTTTTTTTCTTTCTGGGCCGTTAGAGAAATAATATAGTAAATGCCACAAGGGAAAAGATTATTTATACAGTACATCCTCAGTGTTCAGGTGTAAATCAGTTGCCCAAGGTTGTCCAAATATAGCATTTCTCTGCCACTCCTCCGGTTGAATTATGTTGTGGGGAAGGCTTATTCAGCGTTATCAGTGTCTATTTGGATCATCTGTTCTTTTCCTACTCCCACTGCCACCCCCACGCCCACACTAGCAGACTGAGCCGACATATATTGCTAGGTAGCGGTCTAGAGGAGCGGTATTTATGGACCACCTTGTTTTAAGATTTTCTCTCTCTCTCTCTCTCTCTCGTCATCCGCTTTCACATTCCTGTCTCATTCCTCACAGTTTCCTTCCCTCAGCCTCCACCTCGTTCAAAATGCCTTCTCATTCTCGGTCGTTTCATTCTCCCTCGATTTTTTCTCCCATATTTCTCTCTCCCTTTTCATCCCCCCTCCTCTTTTTTTCGTTGTTTTATTTCTTTTTCTCTTCCTTTCTCTTTTTTTGCGCCTCTTTTCTTCCCCTTCTTCCTCCTTTATTTCTCCGTCTGCTTTTCTGTTTCATTCATCCTCTTTTTTTTTTTTTTATTCCACTATGCTTTTATTTTCTTCCTTCCCTTTTCCTCTCCCTCTCTCTTCTCTTTCATTATTCTGCTGCTTCCCCTTCTTCCCTCTTTCTCACCTTCCCTCCTTTATTTCTTTCCCACATCCTCCTTTCCCCTCTTCCCCCTTCCTTTCCCTCCCTCCACCTCTCTCCCTCATTCTCCCTCCAATAAGATCACTTTTCCACTCTCATTTCTTCCTCCTTCCTTGCACCATCTCCTCCCAATTTGATTTTCTCATCTTATTTTCCCCTTTCCTCACTTTCCTCATCTTGAACTTCCACTCCCTTACTTTTTCCTCTTCATTTTTCTCGTCTCTTCCTGCTTCTCTTTGTCATTCTTTTCCCCTTACTTTTTCACTTCTACTTTCTATTCCTCTTTCACTGTCTTCCTCTCCCTCTTCCATTCTCTTCGTCTCTTGCTTCCTCCTGCCCAATGTCTTCCCCTCTTTCTCATCATCTTCCTCTCTTTCTCTCCTTCTTTCTGTTCATCCTCTTCACCTTTCCTGGCTTATAACTTGTATTTCGGCATCTGTAGTCTCACATGTCTATGTTTTTGCGTATTTCGTTGTCTCTTTTCATTCTGTATTCTTTTCCTCGTTTTTTCATATCTGTCCGGCCTCACTTTTTTTCATTTCTTCCCATTATTTCTTTTTCCTCCCGTCATTACCTTCCTTCCTTCCATTCCTTTCTTGCCGATCCCGTTTCGCATATTTTCTCTTCTTTTTTTTTTCTGTTCCATCATTCCGTCTTCCTTGTCTTTCTTTCCTTCTCTGTCACTATATTCACTTTTCCTTCGTTCCTTCCTTTCGTTTCGTATATGTTTCTTTATCCCATGTTCTCCCTTTATCTCTATTTTCTTCCATATTCAGCGTTCCCTTCCGTGTGTTCCATTATTTTCTTTACTGCTTTCCTTTATTTCTCTCTCCCTCCCTCCCTCCCTCCCTCCCTCCCTCCCTCTCTCTCTCTCTCTCTCTCTCTCTCTCTCTCTCTTTCTCTCTCTCTCTCTCGACTGAAAAAATGAAATATATTCGTATATGTCGAGGCACACCCAAGCCTCCCGAGTCATACATATTTTTGCCTCTCAAGGACTTTGCCTTTATGTTACGGGCGCTGGAGAGAGAGAGAGAGAGAGAGAGAGAGAGAGAGAGAGAGAGAGAGAGAGAGAGGGAGAGGGAGGAATATAAGAAAAGATAAAAAGAAAGAAGAGCGTTGTAACAGAGGAGGTGTGTGTGTGTGTGTGTGTGTGTGTGTGTGTGTGTGTGTGTGTGTGTGTGTGTGTGTGTGTGACCACCTCCTGCCACAGCTTGGATCAACAGGCCTACAGGATCCATGCCATCTCTTCCCCAGCTAAAAAACACACAGGTCAGAGAGGGTGAGGCTTAGGTCAGGGTGTGTTATGGGACCATCAGGACAGGCGTGTGCTGTTGTGGCGAACGACAGGTGGAAGGAAGTGGTATATGAAGGGACAGAAGCTCATCTAATATTTCACCTTTTCTGGCTGGAAGTTTGCTCTCAGTCTCTCCGTACCAAAGAAGGGCGACCACTCCTATCCCGCTAAATATCCTCCAACTGATTAAATCTCATGTATAGTCAATGAAGCATCCTGAAGAGACAGATAATGGTGGACATTTCCCATAAACTTCTTTCTGATCGCCAGTATGGTTGGCCGCCAGGAACGCTCCATTTGTGATATTTCCCCCCCTTTTCAGATGCCTGATATTCTTCTTTCGGGACTTGGGTGAAGCTTCTGCTATGGCGCACATATACAAGAACTTTGAGTCTGGCGCAGATCTTTAGTTTCCGAACTGCCATCCAATATTTTCTGTCAGTTTATTTGTTTGTTCTTTTCAATTTCCTGTCTCTCTTCATCTCAACGTCTTGTCTTAGTGTTCTGTTTAACTGCTCTTGTAGACGACCACTTTCCTTCCCCTCAAGATATCGGTATTAGCGTGCGTCAGTGTTTTGTCTTTTCTTCAGTACTTTCCGTGTTAATCGTTACCTTTCTTTGACGTTAACTTGGCCCAGATTTTCGTCCTTCCGCAGCTTATTTCTCATAATTCAGTGACAGAAAATGAAAAAAGTAGGGCTCTGTTTCCTTGCTGTGGTACTTCTGAGACAAGCATCATATTCTAATGTTCATCTTTTTATTTATTTTTTATTTTTTTAATGCGAGGAAGAAGGAACCAAAGGCCATGAGCCCGCAGTAACAGTTCCCTCCAAGAGAAAAACAAAATACAATAGAGAGCCAAATTCATGATCCGATCATTTTGAGATGCCTGGTCACACTGCGTTTGAAAGACTGGAGATCATAGGCAGCAGGAAATACAGACAGAGGGAGACAGTTCCAGAGCTGACCTGTTGCATAAATGAAAGACTGAGAGTAACGGTTAACTCTTGCATTAGAGAGTTGGACAGAAAAGGGATGAGAGTTTGTTGCCAGACGGGTGCTACGCGCCTGTCGTAGAGGTGCAGGAATGCAAGCAGACAGTTCAGAGGAGCAGTGACCATTAAAGTAGCGATAGAAAAGAGATAAAGATGCAACAGTGCGGCGAAGAGACAGAGGTTGAAGGGAGTCAGTAAGAGGAGGGGAGTTAATGAGACGAAAAGCCTTTGACTCCACCCTATTGAGAAGAGCTGTATGTGGGGAGCCTCCCCACACATGAGAGTTGTACTCCACACAGGGGCGGATAAAACCCCTGTATAGAGTCAACAATTGTGCAGGGGTAAAGAAAGAGCAGAGTCGGCTTAGCACACCCAATCTCTTGGAAGCAGATTTTACAAGAGATGTAATATGATCTTTCCAAGATAAGTTCCGAGTAAATGAAACCCCAAGCATGTTCAAGGATGATGCAGGATTAAGCTGAATATTATTAAACATTAGTGGGTATACCTGTGGAAGATTTTGTCGGGTTGATAGGTGTAAGAACTGAGTCTTAGATGCATTAAAGACAACCATATTATTTTTACCCCAGTCAGAGATACGAGCCAAGTCAGACATTAGGTGTGCCATAGCCTCATCCCTTGTTTGTTGAAGTACCTGTTGAGATGGGCGTTGCGGGAACCGAATGGAAAGGTGAAGGGTGGAGTCATCAGCGTATGAGTGGATAGGGTTAGATGTACAGCTTAGAAGATCATTGATGAATAAAAGGAAGAGAGTTGGTGATAGGACAGAGCCCTGAGGAACACCACTGTTAATAGATCTAGGAGAAGAACGATGGGCATCTACAACAGCGGCTATAGAACGACCAGAAAGGAAGCTAGCGATGAAGGCATAGATAGAAGGATAGAAACCGTAGGAGGGCAGTTTGGAAATTAAAGATTTATGCCAGACTCGATCGAAAGCCTTTGAGATGTCAAGTGCAATGGCAAAGCTTTCGCCAAAGTCCCGAAAGGAGGATGACCAGGAGTCTGAAAGGAAGGTGAGAAGATCGCCAGTGGAGCGTCCCTGACGGAACCCATACTGACGATCGGAAAGAAGGTTGTGATAGGAAAGATGTCTTAAAATTTTTCTATTAAGAATTGACTCGAAAACTTTTGAAATACAGGACGTTAAAGCAATTGGACGATAGTTGGAGGGTTGGGAGTGGTTACCCTTCTTTGGGACTGGCTGAATGAGAGCAAACTTCCAGCAAGAAGGAAAGGTACAAGTTGACAGACAAAGGCGAAAGAGTTTGCCTAGGCAGGGTGTAAGCACAGAAGCACAGTTCTTGAGAACAACAGGAGGGACCCCATCAGGCCCATATGCCTTGTTAGTACTGAGGCCAGTGATGGCAGAAAATACATCAACTGAAGAAATTTTAATGTCAGCCATGAGGAAGTCAGAGGGGGGAAGTGATGGAGGAACAGCACCAGAATCGTCGAAGGTGGAATTGGAGGAGAAAGTCTGTGTGAAGAGATCTGCTTTATCAGTAGAAGAAATAGCTACAGAACCATCAGAGTAGAAAAGAGGATGGAAGGATGATGAGGTAAAGTTGTTAGAAAGATTTGTGGCAAGGTGCCAGAAGGAGCGGGAAGAATTCGAGTTGGAGAGTTGAGAGCATTTAGTATGGATGAAATTATTTTTAGTAGAGCGAAGAACAGACTTAGCACGATTCCGGGCAGAAACATAAAGATGATGTGATTCAGGGGTGGGTTGGCTCCGGTACCTTTTGTAGGCCTTCTCCTTGTTGCGGACAGCATTAGAACAAGCGTGATTAAACCAAGGCTTTCTTGCGTTAGTCAGAGGATATGAAAAAGGAATGTATGCTTCCATGCCCGAGAGAATAACCTCCGTAATGCGCAAGGCACACTCAGATGGCTCACGGCCATGGAAGCAATAATCATTCCAGGGAAAATCAAAGAAGTACTGCCTGAGGGCCTCCCAGTCCGCGGCTCCAAAATGCCACAGACGACGTTTCCCTGGAGGGTCCACAGGCCATACCGGAGTGATAGGACAGGTTAAGGTGATAAGGTTGTGATCGGAGGAGCCCAACGGAGAGAAAAGATTAACAGAGTAAGCAGAAGGATTAGTTGTGAGGAAGAGGTCAAGTATGTTGGAGCTCTCTCCAAGGCGGTCAGGGATACGGGTAGGGTGCTGTACAAGCTGCCCTAGGTCATTAAGGATAGAAAAGATGTAGGCTTGTTCACCAGGTGGATCCGTGAAAGGAGAGGAGAGCCAAAGGTGGTGGTGAACATTGAAATCTCCAAGAATGGAGATTTCAGAGAAAGGAGAAATGGACAGAATGTGTTCCATCGTAGAAGTAAGATAGTCGAAGAATTTTTGATAGTCAGTAGAATTAGGGGATAAGTAAACAGCACAGATATATTTAGTCAGAGAATGACAGGAAAGCCGAAGCCAGAGTGTGGAGAATTCAGAAGAATCAAGTTCAGGAACACGAGAGCAAGATAAAGTCGTTGCGTATGTATACACAACAGCCACCTTTGGCTTTGAAATGAGTATAGAGAAAGTAGGAGGATACAGAAAAGGGTTTGCTGTCAGTTGCCTCAGACAGCTGAGTCTCAGTTAGAAAAAGAAGGTGAGGTTTAGAGAAGGAGAGGTGGTGCTCAACAGAGCGAAAGTTAGATGAAAGGCCGCGAATGTTGCAGAAATGAAGAAGAGAGTCAGACAGTGGTTCCAGGCACCTCGAGTCGTCACCGGGAGAGGGGCAGATGGCGGGGGCATTTATGGTCCCCCCCCCCCCTGGGGACTCCAAGGCTTGGTGAATCGACGCCATTTTTGGTGAATTTTGAACTCAGCATAAAATGGACGGATCACAGTTTTATACCAAGTAAGAGTAAATGCAGTACAGTAAACTTCTGAGATATTCAGATGTGACCAGTAGTTCCGTTACGCCATCTTGAAGCCATGACAAAGCCTGTTGAGATCTTGCCCGTATAACCAACAGCGATCAAATGGGTTGGAGTCTCTTTTCATGAGTTTAGAAACCAAAACGTGAAAGGTATCATTGGCCACGACTGTACATCTATACTTGATTTTTTTTTTTTTTAATGGCGGAACTAAGTTACTACAAATACTGTTTATACTTGCCTTTTATCAACTCCTAGACTGACTTATTTTTTTAATGTTCTGACAATGCCATTCACAAAGCCTTCACCGCGTCAGGGGTTAATGCATACCTCGTTTAAAAACATAATTCAGTGTCGTATAGAACGTTTGATCTTACATGGCAAAGATCCCTATCCCCTTTCAGCTCAAGTGATGGCCATGTGTTGTCAGGTTGGAGGTTGGAGTTGACTAGTAACCAAGGAGACTCATTCCTGCCTCTTAACTGATGTTCATCCAATTTCACGCACACCTCGAATTAATGTTCTCTCTTTACTCATTATATTCGTTGCTAAGTCGAGTGTCTATGTATTACAAATGAAATATATGTAGCCAGAGGGGAAGAGGAGGGGAATATGAACAAGAGAAATTATGAAAGATGAACAGGAGCAGAATAAAATAATGGGTAGAGAGAGAGAGAGAGAGGGGAGGGGAAGAGGAGGT
>NC_136958.1:38942082-38954582 GCF_032717465.1 Coenobita brevimanus | reverse complement strand
ACCTACCTACCTACCTACCTACCTACCTACCCACCCACCCACCCACCTAGCTACCTACCTACCTACCTACCTTACCTGCCTACCTACTTACTTACCTACCTACCTACCTAATTGTCTACCTGCCTGTCTATCTATCTGTCTATCTATCTGTCTATCGATCGATCGATCTGTCTATCTGCTCGTATCTATTGACAGAAGCCTTAATGTCGTAAGGGGTAGCCACAAACGAATCCCCTCCATGTCACCCAGTCCTCCGCCATCAGGCTGCACTCTCTCTAACTCACCTCCCTCCCCATTGCTCTCGTATACCTCTCCACAACATCCCTCCATCTCATCCTTGGTTTGTCCCTCCCCCTCTCCTACTCCACCTCTCTCTCTCTCTCTCTCTCTCTCTCTCTCTCTACTCCACCTCTCTCTCTCTCTCTCTCTCCCCATAAATCGTAGTTATAAGGTAGGAATGAGTCTCCTTGGTTACATTTGAAATCAGCCTTCCAGTCTGACTACACTTGACCATCAACCGAGCTGATAGGGGTTAGAGATCTTTGTCAGGTTTATGTAAACACACTATCGTATTTATTTCTTTTATTTCCTGTCTCTCACTTTCTGTCTTTTACTTCTGTACCGGTTTTTCACCTCCCAGTTTTTCCACTTTTACCAATATTTCTCTCTCTTATCTCTTTCGCCCCTCTATCTCTCACTCTTTTCACCTCTCTGTATCTCAAGGGATTTATTTTAACTCTCTCTCTCTCTCTCTCTCTATCCGAGTATCCATCTCTGTCAATCTATCCCATTTTCTTTCTCACCCCCTTCTTTCCTTCCCATTTTTCTCTTTTTCCTTCTTTTTTCATCCTGTGTTTTCTTCCCTTCCTCTCTCTTGTCTCATCTCTGTTCGTCTGCGATCCTCTCTCTTCCTTCCCATTCCCTCCTTGTTATTGGAAAAACAAGAAAATAAGCATAAAATACTCGCATATACCCTTCTTCGAGCGACGCAAGTAAAAATTAATGCCATGGAAAGGTCTAGCAGTATATTTGGAGAGGATTTGAGGCGAATAATAGAAAGCGCAGTTTATAATGGTGTGTGAATGGGATGAGGAAGGTAATGGTGCTGTTGGTAATGGGTAATGGAGTGAGGCGAATGTGAAGGTGGAAGAGGAGAAGGAGGAGGAGGAAGACGGAGAGGGAGAAGAGGAGGACGGAGAGGGGGAGGAGGAGGACGGAGAGGGGGAGGAGGAGGACGGAGTGGGGGAGGAGGAGGAGGCAAAAAGAAAGAAGAAATGAGAAGAGAAGAAGGTGAAAGATTAGGGGTGTCACGTTGACTCTCTCTCTCTCTCTTTCTCTCTCTCATTAACAAAAACTTCCTCCACCACTCTCTCACACGAACCCAAGAGCCACCCTAACGAGGACTCCAGCACCAGACGTATCACTCTATTTACCTTTCATTAAATCACCCTGGGAACGATTATATCAGTCTGGATTAACAACTCGAAGTATTATGACAAATGAGGCTAATACAAACTGCGATTATCTGAGCGAAGGGGAAGGAAAGAAATGTGGAAATAATTTGGAGATTATTTTTTTCCTTTGAGGAGTTCATGTATTGTTTCGCTACATCTTCTTCGCCCATAACAATATGTCACTTACTTTTCCCTCTGATGCAGCATGACAAAGAGAACCATCCCTGGACGAAGAAACAATACCAGGCCACTTTCAGCTGAGAAATATCAGCCAGACGAGGAAGGTGACAAGTAAACGAGGTGAAACTTTAGGTAAATTTAACCGCGTCTCTACGTGGATTATATTTAATGTAATCCGCTGTTGTGCATAAATTAAGAGTGAATCTTCAATCTTCTCCTGAGCCCTGTGGAAGTACTGCTTAGGGAAAATTGTGATAACTCCCTCAATCATTGGGTATATGTTATATTATAATTCGTTTATCTTGATTAAAGCGCCCTAACCCCTTTGAGCTCAGTTGATGGCGTGGTACAGTGTTTTCATAGTGAAGGGTCGACTTGACATTTAACCAAGGAGTCTAATTCCTACCGCATAACTACGGCTTATCGAAGTTCTTGTAACCACGACTTCTTATTACGTTGCGGAAGTCGCCCAGTTCCTTCCGGTGAAAAGAAACCGACTGTACAACAAAAAAATAGAGGAATCTGTGTATTGTAGTGAGGCCCTTCTTATATGCTCAGCTTATAAGACGCCCTCCCAGTTGAGGGTAAGAAAGTCCTAGCTATATCAGATTGCAAATAACAAGCATTCCAGCATTCTCCAGCGTTGTGTCCTTCCTTCCCTGCCCTCCTTCCATAGCCTCTCCTTCCTTCCCCTCCCATCCCTTTCCCACTCAGTTTTTCCATCCTCACCCCTCACCGCTTCCCACACTAGCACAGCGCAGTTTCTACGCTGTGTCTACAGACCCCCCGTTAACTCAACTTACCTGTACAGAATGTCATGTGTTATTTATTTATTTGGTTATTCATTTTACTTTACTATTTTCTCATTCAGATTATTCAAACTAGTAGCTTATAGATAAAGTATTATACAATGAAATTTCCATGCCAGTTTTTCCATGCTGCATGATGGTTTTTCTCACTTTTTCCTACCAGTTGAGTTTGGAGGCGGGGGGAGCCTTCTTGCTTTACTATCCTTATCCTTTAGCATGTAGAATTAGACCTCGTAGTCATAGTCTACTCTGTAACAAACAGTCTCGAAAGGACCATAAGGTCTATTGCTGTTTGCTTTCCAATCCTACGTACTTTGTGTACTCCTTCGTTCCTTTCCTCCTCTCTTCCCCATCCTTCCTCCCCCTCTCTCCTCCTCTTCCGTCCCTCTCCTCCCATCCCAGCCTCACCCATTTCTTTCTTTGCTTTCCCCTCCCGTCCTTCCCCACTCCATCCTCCCCCTTTCCTACCCCTCCCTCTCTCTTCTTTCTCCTCTCCCTCTCTTCCCCCTCCCCCCTCTCCCTCAGTCTCCAGTGACTCCCATTTCCCGCTCGAGAAAACCTGAACACGAGGAACAGAAAGTTTGCGGGCACTTGTGAGATTCCCCTTGTGCCCCCCTCCCTCCCTCCCTTCCTCCTCTCCCTCCCTCCCCCCTCCCTCTCCCTCTCCTCCCTCTCTCTCCCTCTCGTCCTTCAAGCAAAAAGCCAGATTTACCCTCGCGAACGTCTCTCACTCCTCCCTCTCCCCCCCTTCTCCCACCTACCTCCTTCCCACCTTTCAGCTTCTCCCCCCACTCCCCTCTCCTTTCAACTCCATCCCCTCTCTTCTTTTTCTGTCAGCTCCTCCCCTGCTCCCCTCACTGTCTCTCCACCGATCCTCTCATTCTTTTCTCATCCCCATCTCATTTTCCTTCCCCCTTTCCACCTTTCCTTGTCCTCCAATCTTCTCGTCCCCTCCTCGTACCTGTCCCCTCTCTTCTCCCCTCCTCTCACCCGACCTCCGCCTTCCTCCTCCTCCTCCTCCCACTCTTCTCCCACTGCCCCTCTCTCACTCCCTCCCTCTCCATTCTATCTCTCCTCGTCTGCTCCCTCTCCCTCTGTCCTACTCGCACCCCTCCCTCTCTTCTTCCCTCCTCTTCTTTTCCCTCTTCTGCCCTTCTCTCACCCCTCCTTATCCTCCCCTCCCTCATCCTGCCTCCTCTCCTCTCCATATTGCACCCCACCCTCTCTTCTCTCCCTCTTACCAACCGCATCCCCCTTTTCCTTCCCTATCCCAGCCCCTCTCACCATCTCTCCTTCCTCCTTCTCCCTTTCGCTGTCTCACCTCCCCACTTCCTCTTCTCTTCCCCGCTCCCACCTCCGCCTCATCGTCTCATCTCGCTTCTTTCTCTTACCTCTCCTCCCTCCTCTCTCATTCTCACCTCCCCCTACCCCCTCTTCCCCGCACCCTGTCAGTTGAACGTGACCAGGCGTGCGGGACGAGGGTTATTGCTGGGTATTGATTGCATTGGTCATTATTGCTATAGGCTATGCTCACTGGTCGAACCCAAAGTACAGGTGTCAGCCTGAGTATCGTGTTGACATTTTCAACTGTCCCTGGAGAGCTGTTATCTGTACTTCCAAACTATAGTGTGTGTGTGTGTGTGTGTGTGTGTGTGTGTGTGTGTGTGTGTGTGTGTGTGTGTGCGTGCGCGCGCGTGTTTGTGTGCCTTAACTCCACTCTGAAGGTGTAGTTGCTATGATCGAATCTGTTTCTGTATATTTATCTTCTGTATATATGTTGAAGTATCTCATGAATGCCTCATGTGATTTGGGTCAGATGTGACACATACATTTAATGAGTGTGGGGATGGGAAGACACGATTTTATTCTGGTGAAGCACAAGGTCACATACTAAGCTCAAGGTCGCGGGTCAGAGTCACATGAAACATTTTTAACCTAGCTTTGTCCTTCCTTCCTCCTGACGATTTTTTTCAGCTTCGGTTAGATATTTCGAAGAGGAGTTGGATATAGCTTCACTAGTCCTTTCATATCTAAGTATCTATCTTAAGTCGTATAAAATAATATGTTGGGGTCTGATGGAAATGGCAGCTAACAGGACCGGATAAGTGGATTAACCAGCCAGCTCCCAGCCCAGTATTCGCGGGGATAGGCTATAGTCACTAAAGGCCGAGCAGACACGTTTGTGGAGTGGCAGACGGCAGATGGAGAAGAATTTCTGTCCTCTGTTTTGGATAGAAAGTGTTAAATTTCTGCTATTTTAACTTCTGATACGTGTTTGCCAAACTTTCAACATACCTCGGAATTTATTCGTTTTGAGGAAGGTGCCAGAATTCGAATTTGCTAAGGTTAGGTCCATGGGTTGCCAAGGTTAGGTCCATGGGTTGCCAAGGTTAGGTCCATGGGTTGCCAAGGTTAGGTCCATGGGTTGCCAAGATTAGGTCCATGGGTTGCCAAGATTAGGTCCATGGGTTGCCAAGATTAGGTCCATGGGTTGCCAAGGTCAGGTCCGAAGGTTGCCAAGGTTAGGTCCATGGGTTGCCAAGGTTAGGTCAGCAGGATGTTAAGATTAAGTTGTGAAGGATGTGATTATCTTTGTGAGGATATGTTGGATAGCTCTGATGTGGATTGTTTCTGAAATATTTACCTCTTCAGAAGGCTGTCCAGGTTAGGTATGAAGGATGCCCTGATTAGATTCGAAGGATGTTGCTCTCCATTATATATCACGTGTGTGTAGTAATATCGCTCTTTCCACAGTAACACAGATTATTTCAAAGATATGAAGGTACATTTAATCAGAGCGCCGCAAAATTCGCTAGAGAAATGCGTTCTCGTATAAAGAATCTTTACCGAAGATGTTCTTAACTTCTACACAAGTATGACGTCTTTTTTGTATTTTATTTCTGCTCTCTCCGGACTTTTATTTTCAGCTTCAGAAAAATTACAAACTGGAGAACTTTCTTTTTTTATGCAAGGAAGAAGGAACCAAAGGCCAGGAGCCCGAAAGGTTGTTCCCTCCAGAAAAAATAAAAACAAAATAACAGTCTTTATCCTAAGTTTTATAACTCTTTTGTCTGGTGCTAAAGAGAGATGCCTTCTTGTGGTGGAATGGATATGACTGGGAGGCGGAGCTGCCCGGTAATACAAATGCCCCTCGTTCCCCTCCCTGTCCCTCGAAATGAGAATGGTGGGCTATAGGGAAGAAGGGCAGTTTTGGCCTGCAGTCTACCGGGTTCACGTTCAGGTGAGCTTGAGGTTGCAGCTACTATCAGGGGGCTCTCCCATACCGAATAAAATCGCGTGGTAGCAGGAAGAATAAAAAGTAGATGGCACCGTGCTCAAGGGGTCAACAAAACCTCCCAATTGCCGCTAGACTAAGGTTGTGTGCAGTGCCCCACGCCTCGGTGTTTTGCCCCAATCACTCGGCCTACTGCAATTAAAGTTTTCTCGTTTCAAAATACTTTCATCTTTCTTTTGGGTCAGGGGACGGAGGATAGATTTTCACTGGGACACTTAGTGGGTCCTTTCCCTCGACGGCCATTGTCCTCCAGAGAGAAAAATCGATGGAGTGAGACTTCTTGTGCAGTTTTCTTTCCTTCATCCTGTAATTTAATAAACCTTGGGAAAAGTTGGGGGTGGTTTATACTCCTCAGATGTTGTTTCTTTACTGTTTTGTCTTTTTTTATTAGAGCATCTAAGAACGATTTAATTGAGAGAGAGAGAGAGAGAGGGAGAGAGAGAACAGCAGCAGCAGGAGACATCCCTGTTAATCGCCTCAAAGATAGATTTTTACAAACCTGCAAGACACATCTTTAGGACATCTCTTGGGAAAAAAAAAAAAAAAAAAAAGAATCCAGTACATACCTGAACCACAATTTCCTCACAGTTCTTCGTAGGCCTATTACTGTAGCACATTTTTTATATCTTCGTGCACCCCTAGAGCACATTTTTCTCCTTCGTTGCACATTACCACTGCACATTTTCCCATATTCCTGTACACCTTTTGAGCACTTTTTCCCACATCTGTGTACGTAAAGCACATTCCCCAGATCTCTTCACGTTACTACAGCACATTGTCACACTTCTCTACACATGACTATATCACATTTTTCTCACATCTCTGAGTATTGTTTCATTTCCCTGCGCATTTTTCCACATCCCTGTTTATTTTTCCACACCCTTGCGCATTTTCACACATCCCTGCGCATTTTCACACATCCTTGTGCATTTTCTCACATCCCTGCGCATTTTCACACATCCCTGCGCATTTTCCCACATCCCTGCGCATTTTCTCACATCCCTGCGCATTTTACCACAACCCTGCGCATCTTCACTCATCCCTGCCTATTGTCTCACATCCCTGCCCATTATACCACATCCCTGCGCATTCTTTCACATCCCTGCGCATTTAATCACATATCTGCGCATTTTCTCACATCCATGCACATTTTATCACCTCCTTGCGCATTGTTCCTCATCTCAGCGCATTTACCACATCCTTGACCATTTTTTACCTATCCTTGAGCATTTTCTTACATCTCTGCGCATCACTAGAGCACATTTCCACACTCCTCAAAGACACACTCTTGGTCTTAGCCGCTCACCACTTCACTCCATCACCAGACCAGAATCCTGAAGCTTCCGACAATCCTCTTATAATAATGTGTTGCCCCGCCTAAAAGGGAAGGTTGTGTGTGTGTGTGTGTGTGTGTGTGTGTGTGTGTGTGTGTGTGTGTGTGTGTGTGTGTGTGTGTATAAAAGACTATACATAGGCTTAACAACCCTAACATCCCTTTCCCACAGCAGGCTTTCTGTATGTCACTACACCTTCACATGTGTTGTCCACCTAAATAATTATATCGGTATGTATTTTGTATTTGCAGAAAGAAACCATTTTATTTATTTTCGTTATGCGTGTTATAAATATTGCGTAGGTCTAAAACGAAAGGACAGGTTTTTGCCAGATGTTTTTATGTTTTCTTACTGTTTCGCAAAGATGCAACTGCTGCTGATTCATATGTAATTTGACTGAAGTAAAATTCATTGTTCACGTTTTTGAAGTTTTTATTTGAGTCAGGAAATAGTAGTGCTACAGCCTCTGTCTTGTCCTGTGTTTTAAAATAATTTTGAATTTCATGGGAATTTTTGAAAAATCATGAAAGTAATGTTCTTGCATAATGTTCTGCTTAAAGAAATGCCGTATAAATGACGTTCTGTGTGTTTTCATTTGTTGCCAAACGTTATGATGTATTTTTTCGACAACAGAATTAATCTTTCGTCTACTTTTCTCCATCTCATAAAATTTTCTTTTCATGTTCTCCGCTCAGATTATTTGTACAATCTTTTACGCCTCTACTACAGTTCCTATTAAAACTTTTCTACTTTTTTTCATCCTGTCTTCTCTTCAGTCTTTACTCGTCCACCTTTTATCGCCTCTTCCTCTTCTACTTAGATTTCCACTCGCCTCACTAACTCAACTATCCCAATTCTCTTCTCCATCCTATTGTCCTTCTCCGCTGCTGAGACGCTTTTCTTATTTTTTCCTTCAGTACATCTCCCTCACAGGTGTTTCTGCGATTATTCAGCTCATTGTACAAACATTCTACATATATACAGTTATCATCTTCTTTGCCGTACTTGGATCTTCATTTATTTTTACTCTGTTTACCTTTTACATCTGCCCATCCCATACCCATCGTCCCATCATCCTCTGCTCTGATAGTATTGCCATCCTTATTGCCTTTGATGCAGTTTCCACTTATTTTTTTTTTTCACTTCTACATCTTCCTATCTCACCGTCTATACCTGTAGTCAGACGTCCTAATCCCTATTGGGGTTGCCACTGACAAACCGCCTCCACGTCGCCCTGTCCCCTGCCATTTCGATACCCTACCCCCAGCTTACACTTCCCTCTCTTATATACCCCTCCACTCCTCCATCTCATCATCTGTCTCCCCCTTCCTCACTCCCCTCCACATTTATATATAGCTATTCAGTGTCAATTCTGATTAAACATATCTACTTTTTTTTTTTTTTTTTTTTTTGCTAATCTACAGGTTCCATGGAACTCTGTCCCATTTCATTCTTTATTTCTCTCCATCTCAAATTCATCGTCTCTTCAACCTCTATTCTGCTTAGGCACTTGACTATCACTTCCCTTTATGGTCTGTTCCTCTCCTTGCCTTCCCTAGATGTTTTTTCTCCTTGCCTCCCTTAAGTGTGTCTGTTCTCCTTGCCTTCCCTAGATGTTTGTTCTCCTTGCCTTCCCTAGGTGTGCTTGTTCTCCCCCTTGCATCCTCTCTATCGATTATCTCCCTCTCCCTAATCCACCGCTGTTCATTGGTATTGTTATTACTTATATATCTTTCTCTGCATCTTTATTTATTTTTCACTCATTTCCACCCCACAGCCCACATCTCTTCAGCATCTACTCCTTGAAGATACGTAGGCCATCCTTGCTGTGGCTTTCAGTTCATGGCCTCAACTTCCATCTGCCCCACAGCCATCATTTTTCTGCCCCTGCTCAGCCTAGAAGCTTTTACCATCACTTTCCCCTCCACTTAGGTGTGTGTGTGTGTGTGTGTGTGTGTGTGTGTGTGTGTGTGTGTGTGTGTGTGTGTGTGTGTAGCGTTTACCCACCTCACTGCCCCCACTCTGTCGATTATCTCACTCGCTCATTTTTCATCGCCATGGCTTGATAATTTTACATAATTTATCACCTTTAGTATAACTTCCATCTTTTTGCCTCTTTTTCTATGGCGTCTCTCCATCTCGCATCCATCATCTCTTCAACCTCTCACCTGCCTAGAATCAATCACCTTCTCTTCAAACCTCCACTCTGCCTAGAATCAATCACCTTCTCTTCAAACCTCCACTCTGCCTAGAATCATTTACCTTCTCTTCAAACCCCCAGTCTGCCTAGAATCATTTACCTTCTCTTCAAACCCCCACTCTGCCTAGAATCATTTACCTTCTCTTCAAACCTCCACTCGGCCTAGAATCATTTACCTTCTCTTCAAACCCCCACACTGCCTAGAATCATTCACATCTTCAAACCTCCACTCTGCCTAGAATCATTCACATCTTCAAAGCTCCACTCTGCCTAGAATCATTCACCTTCTCTTCAAACCTCCACTCTGCCTAGAATCATTCACTTTCTCCTCAAATGTCTGCTCCACCCTCGACTCTCACCCTCGTCCTCTCCCATTCCACTTAGCTGTGTCTCTTCGCCTCACTGCGCCTCACCGCCTCCACTCTACTGACTCGTGTGGTTCGCTGCCTCCACCACGCCCCTATCACCATCGTCTGTTGTTGTTCCATGACACAGGTGCGGGAGAGGAAGACTTCATGTGGTGGCACCGATATAACCGAGCTGTTCCGCTGCCTGGTTACACAAACATCCTTCAACTCCCTCCCTATACCACTTAAGGAGGAGGAGGAGGAGGAACACCACTTTAGCCTGCAGTCCACTGGGTTCCTGGGGTTGCTCCTGCCACTGCTATTGCCATCACTGACACATTTAGAGAGAGAGAGAGAGAGAGAGAGAGAGAGAGAGTCATTCAGTCTTCTTTGTTCTTATTATTACGAGACGATTTTATTCAGATAAGGAGAGACGGCTGGTAGACAGCGGGGTAGTGAATGTTTTATCTGTTTCCTCAACGTCAAAGTATCACCTTAATGAAATGATTAAGCGAATGAAAATTTGAGGGATGGTACTGGTGAACGGCTCTGAAAACCGTGAATCCCCCCAAAAACAGTGGCCAAAAAGAAAAAAAAAAGTGATGGATAGAGGGGTAAGGTGGATCAATGCCCCCCCACACACCCTCCCTCACACGGCTGATGAATCGTCCAGTGTGCGAGATTGATGCCCTCAGTCTTCCCCTTCAGGTGTTGCTAGGGGTGTGCCGTGGTGGGGATGTGGTGGGGGTGTGGTAGGGGGGGATGTGTTGGTGCATTAGAGGGTGTGGGTGGGGTCAGGTAGGGGGTATGTTTGGTGCGTGGTGGGGATGTGGTGGTGTGGTTGAGGTTTGGGTTGGTTGATGTATTTTCTGGTGGAGTTAGCTGGTATAGTAGGGGTGTGGTATGGTATGGTTGAGATGTAGTGATATGTTAGGGGATGGTATTGGTTGGTTTTACCCTGGTAGTAATACAGTAGGTGAGGTTAGTGAGTGTGGTACGGATGTGGTTGGGATGTGATGGTGTGGTAGAGGTTGCAGGTTTTTAAAAAGAGTTGGGATTGGCTGATGTGGTAGAGGGTGTGGTGATGTGGTGTGGTAAATGTGATGGCTGAACAGTAAGGGTGTGGTGGTGTGGAAGGGATGTGATGGTGTGATTCTGTGGTAGATTTGTTGGTAGTGTGGAAGCTGTGTGATGGCGTGGTAATGTGGTCGATAAGTTGGTGGTGTGGTGCGAGTGTGGTGGTGCGGTCGTGTAGTAGATGTGTTGATTGTGTGGCAAGGATGTGGTGGTGTAGTGTTGTGGTGTGGGTGTGGTGTTGTGATACTATTGTAGATGTGGTGGCGGTGTGGTAGTGGTGTAATAGTGTGGTGGTGTGGTAGGAGATGGAATGGGTCGAGTTCTTTTAAAATGTCTTCAGGTGTGCTCATTAGGCTCCTGTCTGTCCAAATTTGTTAACTTTTCACCTTCTTCAAATTAGCACTCACGTCGACTGCCTCCTCTGATGCTGATGATGCTGTTTTTTTTTTTTTTATATTAATTCCATCACCCAGAGGACGTTATAGATTAGTTTCATTTAGTTTAGGGTAGGTTCGTTTTGTTTGGTTTTGTTTTGTTTTGTTCCCTTTCGAATATAGTTACTTAATTGTACTTCATCATTTAGCTATCACATAATTTCTTCCTCAAAATTTTGCTGGTGTGTGTGTGTGTGTGTGTGTGTGTGTGTGTGTGTGTGTGTGTGTGTGTGTGTGTGTGTGTGTGTGTGTGTGTGTTTCATCATCATCTTCATCGTCATCATTATTATTATTATTATAATCAGCATCAGCAGCATTTTTTATTGTGATTATTATTATGCATCAAGAAATTTACTTTTTCTGTTTTCCTTTCCACTCTCGTGCTTCCTTTGACTCCTTCACAAATTCCGGAAGACTTTTCATTGGGTTGCAGTGGCCAGCCCTTCTTCCCTCGCCTGTCTAAACATTCGTCGGTCTCCCAGCCGCCGCTTCCTGGTTTCTCGTCTTTCTTGGCCACGCTTCCCTCTGGCCCTTGATATACCAGAATAGTCCCTCGCCAGCCTCTGCATCGATAGTTTTAACCTCTTCATCCTATGGGAGGTGCCGGAGAGACGCCTTCACGTGATGGCACCCAGATAGCCAGGCAATAGAGCTGCCCGCTTACACAAATCTTCCTCAGCTCTCTCCATATCCCCCAAAAGAAGGATGGTGGCCTGCAGGAGAAGGGAATCTCAGGCTACAGTCCACTAGGTTCACACGTAAATAATCCTGGGGTTACTACTACTATTACTACTACGGTACTACAACAACTACAACTACTACTTCTACAACAACAACAACTACTACTACTACTACTACTAATACTTCTACTACTCAGATGAATAAAATCGTTTAGCGTTAGTCAGGATAATCTACAAAGCACGACCTTAGACAGAAGAGGTGTGGTGTGTTCTGTGTTCATTAGGTGAAGTGCTGGCGGTGTAAAGCTAGGGGTTCTATGCATTAGAGTCTAGAAACATTGTATTTATGATATGCTTTCTGCCCTTAACAGCTGGGTTACTGAGACAGAGAGAAAGAGAGAGAGAGAGAGAGAGAGAGAGAGAGAGAGAGAGAGAGCAGCCGGGGTTAACGAGAAAAAGGGTATCTGAAAGGAAGGCAGCTTTGGGAATTGGTGGAGGGGTGTTGGAGAGATAAAAGGGGAAATGGAGAGAGAGAGAGAGAGAGAGAGAGAGAGAGAGAGAGAGAGAGAGAGAGAGGGGTGTCTAGAGTGATAGATGAGAGTGCTCCTCTTAGCTGTGATTTTACCGCCCCTACTGTGGTAGTTGTTAGGGGTGGGAGTTGTGGGAGTTTTCTTTAGTGGTGGGTGTGGT
>NC_136958.1:38934582-38937082 GCF_032717465.1 Coenobita brevimanus | reverse complement strand
GACAAATAGTCAAGAAAGAAGAAGAAAAAGGAAATCAGCTCAAAAGACTCCAAGATTAGGGAAGTAAGCTTTGAAATTCACCAGTTTCCTTGAGAATGAATCTTTCTCAAGTCAGCGAATTCCATCCCCTCTCTCTCTCTCTCTCTCTCTCTCTCTCTCTCTCTCTCTCTCTCTCTCTCACGACAGAAACAACAACAACAATCAGCTGGAGAGATCGGTTCAGCCCAGGCCTCGTCCCTTGTAGGTCAGTCCGGCCCAGCTATCATCTCGGCTCACTGCACGGACAAAACTATAGTTAGGAGAATTCGGCCACGGGGAGAGAGATAACTCGGCCCCCATACAGACTTGGGCTCCCCCATACACAGCCGCTCATCCAGGAATAACATTGCGGTCAGTTCGGCTCTCTCACTGGCTTTAATTTTCATTTTCTTAATTTGTCTTTCTTTCTTTCTTTTTTTTTTTTTGTGGGGATAGGATTGTCAGGAAATGGATAGCCGCTTCATTATTTAGTTTTCCTAGACAGATATAGATAAACAGATAGATAGATAGGTAGACAGACAGACAGACAGATATAGGTATAGATAGATATAGATACACACAGATAGATAAATAGATAGATAGGTAAGTAGGACGTTCATTATTTTATTTTTCTGATGCTTAACCCTTTCAGTTCGGTCTCGTCTTGTGTATCTCCTTTTTCTACCGGGCGACTTTTTTTTTTTTTTTTACACATGTATAAGAGACTGAATAGGGAGGCTACCAGAGATCGAGCAGCGTGGAAAGCCGCCATTAAGTAAGGAAGGCCTCAGTTTAAATGGCAGGATAATCCTACGGCACAGCATCCATAGAACTTCTTCGTGACTATCATCATGTTCGAGTTTGAGGCTAATGTTACAGCTCCATATGCAGGATGAAAAGAATATGGCAGGGAAGGGGTATGTTTGAACCTCTCATCTTTTACTGTCCAACTCTCTAGTGCAAGAGTTAACTGGTATTCCCAGTCCTTCATGTATGCAACAGGTCAACTCTGGAACTGTCTCTTCCTCTGTCTGTATTTACTGCTGCCTGTGATCTCCAGTCTTATAAACGCAGTGTGTCCAGGCATCTCGAAATGAACGGATGTTGAATTGGACTTTTTTTTTTTTTTTTTTTTTTATGGAGGGAACAATCTTGCGGCCTTCTAGCCTTAGGTTCCTTCTTCCTTGCATTAAAAAAAAAAAAAAAAGAACTTGAAGCGTCTCCCAAGATGGATAAAATCGTCGGAATTGAGCAAGAATAAAATATAAAATACGTCATCGGATTGAAGGGGTTGAGAATTGTTGTGCCTCCAGACAAACTTTATTTTTTAAGATTAAGAAAACATTGTATACTCTTCTCACTTTAACTTGGCCTGAAAGCGTCATTTCTCCATCTTGAAGGCCTAATTGTAACAGTATATTAACCTGGAATATGGTGCTAGTCACGAAGAAGTGTTGTGGGAAGGGTGTAGAGCCGTAGCATTGTCTTATTCAGCCATCGAGCCACGGGAAATAAACCGGAGATGGACAAAAATCTGGGCCAAGTAAAGGGGAAAGAACTACAGTGATAAAAAAAATGAATGAAGGTCCATAGGAATTAGTCATAGACAGATAGATAGATAGAAAGATAAATAGGTAAACAGATAGATAGATAGGTAGATACATACCGGATAGATAGATAGGTAGATAGATTTAGATGGATGGACAGAAACAGAGAAAACTTAAATATACCTTACATAATGCCGCTCAGGGGCAAAAAACTGATCACTGATGTCTTTAATAACTGACTGAGAAGCCTAGCCCCGGGCCCCTACCTGCCAACCTACCAATATACAGTAGTAAGGGAGGGAGAGAGAGTGAGAGAGAGAGAGAGAGAATATTGAGACTTCAGTTTCAGTCGAGAGTCGGAAGGTATTTGCTTTGACATCACTAATTGCACTGGTGATAGATAATAGATAGATAGACAGGTAGGTAGGTAGGTGAGTAGATAATTGTCATAAAGATAGATAAGTACATGATAGAGACGCCGATAGATTGTGACATCGGAAGATAGATAAATACATGATAGAGACATCGATAGAGTGTGACATCGAAAGATAGATAAATACATGATAGAGACATCGATGGATTGTGACATCGAAAGATTGATAAACAGACATAGATAGTGACATCAGTAGATAGATAGATGGATAGGTATACGGTAGATATGGATAGATAGCACTTTAGTAGACAGACATATGTGGATAAAGCTAAACAAAGAGAGATAGATAGATAGATAGAGGTAGAAACAGGTAGATAGATAGATAGGTATAATATTGGGAGTTCAGCCGTACCCGAATGCCTGGAGCTATTTACTTTGACCTCACTAATACTCTGGTAATGCCGTACTATATCTGTCTGTCTGTCTGTCTGTCTATCAATCTGTCTGTCTATCTGTCAGTTTCTTAATATCCCTGTCTGTCTGTCTGTCTGTCTGTTATTTT
>NC_136958.1:38872082-38932082 GCF_032717465.1 Coenobita brevimanus | reverse complement strand
CACTGCATGTAAAGCCAACAATAACAATACTAATAACAAAAATATAACATTTACAGTAACAACTGTGGTGGCCTATAGAATGTAAAGTCTGTACTCTTGTAATACTTTTTCACAGAAACAACATAGCATTTCCAGTACTTAACATGGCCATTAAAGTGTAAAATCTGGCAGCACTATTCCACATTGTGTAATTTTAACATCAATGGGACGGTCGAGGGAGATGGCTGCCTTCACCACATCGAGGCCGGCCACCACCTCGGCGAAGGGCGTCCCCATCGCGCCACCACGAGTGCTTGTGGTGCAGATGCAGAACCCTGGATTCATACCGGCAGTCGTGCGTCCAGACTCGTAGGCCAAAACGTGGCCTTCACTGACCGTCTTGGAGTAGTTGCCCGCCCACTCCAGGTTGCTTACAAGTGCCCGTGCATGCACAGGTTTGTTCGCCTCCATCATGTTCTCGAAGATTATTATTTCTCCGGGCGAGTTCTTGTTCATAACTCTGGCTCCCTGGACTCCAAGATAGGTTGGCCCCAAGGTGCCCAGACATAGCACTTGGAACTGCTGCGCCCGACGTAGGTGGCACCACAGGCGGATGTACACGCGTCCCAGACGCTGCTCGCCAACACTCAGCTCCAGAAACACTTCAGACGGCAACTGGGACGGGAATGGAAAGCAATTTTAGAGAGAGAGAGAGAGGACGGGGGAATCACTTGAATTATAAACACAAATTGAAGAGATAGTCTGGAACAGAGATTAATCCTTCGTATTAAAAAACACAAGGGGAAGGGAAGGGAAGGCATATTTTGAGCAGCGTGTCGTGCTAATGCTTCACATTTTTAAAGCATGGAAAAAATAAATATTCCATCAACTTTTTCACAGCATTAACTATGTTTCTCTGCTATTCTTACTTCCTCCAGATTGTTCTATTAATCTCAGCAAGAACCTTGCTTTGTGTTAATTTCTTTGTTATTCTTGCTATCGCCATATACTTTAAAAAAACTCAGGAGATTTTTCGAAATAGAGGGGTCAGCTATTGCCTTTATGCCAAAGAAGTACAGATGTACAAAGGGAAGCAAACAGCAACAAATCTGTCCGTCCTTTCGAGGCTGTTTATTACAGGGTATACTATTACTAGGTAAGTAATCAGTAAATCAGGAGCAACGATAGATATTATTAACTCCTTAAAACAAGGGTACTCTCATAAGATGGCGAAAATCGTTACACATTCTCACTCATCATTCAAGCCCCTGGAATCGCTGCTCCTACCTGCAGTGAGATACGTGTGTCCAGTGGGCTGGTAATGCAGTGCAGCAACAGACGTCCATCCTGGCACTGCAAGGCAGCTCGTGGCACTTCACCAGCGTCCTGGTTCTTCTTAATTACCTCTTGGACGGCACTTGCACCTTCTGTCTTCTGCTGGCTAACATCATCAACAGTCCCGCGATTTTTAGACTCTTTGCCATGTTTATCATGTACCAACGACTCCATCTTGTCTTCCTGTGATCCAAATGCGTTATTCTTGTCTTCTCTTTGTTTGTGTTGTGATTCGAACGACTCCATCTTGTCCTGGAACTCTTTCACACTTGTCTCAGCCAGCATGACGGCCTCTATGCTCTTGGCCTTCTTGACCTGACTTAGAAGGTGGCCTATATTCATCTTAGTGTCATTGAGAGAGGAGCTGTTCTGACACAACTCATTCACCTCACTCACCACCTTCATGAACTTTATCTTTAACTCCTCCTGCTGGTCGTTTATCCTGTCATTGAGCAGTGTGATCTGAATCTCAAGTTCCAGCTTCTTTTCCTCAACACAGGCTTTAATCAGCTGTACTTTGTGTCCCTGGGGGTGGCCGGTGTACAGGCAGAGGCTACACAGCGGCACCTCACAGCAGCAGCACCAGTATCGAAGATCATCCTCGTGTTCGTTGCAGGTCTCATACTGATTACGATATGTATAGTTTAGAAATTCAATCAGTATTTTTAGTTCTCAGTTAACACAATCTGCAGCTGAATCAAATGAAAAAAGACCTTTCTCTAGTATCACAATAGCTCAACCCTTTCAGTCCGATAACGTGTCCTGTACTTGAAGATTTCTAGTTCTTAGTAAGCACGCAAGCTGTATTTAGTTGCACCATTCTAAATTAAATTGGCTTAGCCCCTTCACTCCTATGACGTGTTTTGACATTTCGCCCATGCTACCACCAGACGATTTTATTCGGTGTAGTAAAACACTGAAGGGGTTAATGAAGGCTTAATCTTACCCCTCAGGTTCACTAAGTCCATCGTAAGTTAAATAATCCTATCTAGAGCTAGCAAGATAAAAAAATATAATAGTCATGGACCTGAAGAGGCAGAGTTAATGTGTCCCTCTAGAAATTTGGCGTGTGTGTGTGTGTGTGTGTGTGTGTGTGTGTGTGTGTGTGTGTGTGTGTGTGTGTGTGTGTGTGTGTGTGTGTGTGTGTGTGTGTGTGTGTGTGTGTGTGTGTGTGTCCTTTTAATCAAACACTAATTGAAGAAATGAAAAAATAGTGAAAAAGTTTTGTCTGTTGGATATAAACTGTAAAAGTGTACATGAGGCCTACTACAAGACCGGAATGATGTAGAGGGAAGTAACCTGATCGTATACTCTAAATATGCCGTACTTGTACTGAAATATTCTAGCGTAATTACCACGTGGGTAAAGTGGGCTTGGCTATTATTATTATTATTATTATTATTATTATTATTATTATCATTATCATTATATTATTATTATTATTATTATTATTATTTATTATTTTAATATTTTAATTATTATTTTTATATTTTTATTTTTATTTTTATATTTTTTTTTTATTATTATTATTATTATTATTATTATGATATTATTATTATTATTATTTATTATTATTATTATTATTATGATATTATTATTATTATTATTATTATTATTATTATTATTATTATTGTTTGTGGTAGGTGAGGGCGCTCACCATCCACTCACTCGATGTAGTGCTGCTTTCGGGTGTCTGCCCTTTCCTCTCCATCCTTCTTTCCTTCCATTCTCTTGTGTCTTTCTTTCCTTCATTCTTTCCTTGTCCTTCTGCCTACGGGTGACTTTACACTCCCTCCTCTGTCTTTCTTTCCTTCATTCTTTCCACTTCCTTCAGTCTGTGAGTGACTCTACACTGAGTGACAAGCCAAATGGTTTCCTGTGCACCAGGAAACCATTTACTAAGCTGGGTGGTAACCATATAACCAAGTTTTGGCGCCTGGTGGTTTTGTGGGTAATTATTGCGCTCCAATCGGATTGAGACGGTGAAGGTTTATATCCAAGGGGTGGTTGGGGTTGATTCTCATGTAATGCCACTCAGGGATCAGTGAGGCTGGTCACTCTCATCTTAAATGTCGGGACCAACTGCCTAGCCCCGGGCTCCTACGCTCCTCATGGGGCAATGTACGATTGGATGATGGATGGATGAATTATTATTATTATTATTATTATTATTTTATATATATATTTTTTATTATACTCTACCTCAAAATCACAGACGGATGAGAGGCTAAGTAGGGCGTAGTTAACAAAGAGGCGCTCCACCTGCAGGTTGTTGTGGGATCGCCTGCAGGTTGGACACAGGAGGCCGCCGTTCTTCCTGATGGCGGAGAGACATTCGCGGCAGAAGGTGTGGCCGCAGGGGAGCACCAGGGGCTCCTTGGTTCTCTCTTGGTATATATCGGAGCACACGCCACAGGTGACCGCCTCGTACAGTTGCTTCATCTATAGGTGGGAAAAAAGTTAGGATCGTGGTGATAATGATAATGACGGTGATGGTGACGATGATGGTGGTAGTAGTGGTTGATGGTGGTGGTGGTGGTGGTAGGTGGAAGATTTTTCACTATTAGTGGAAAATAGGGTGATGATAATGATGATGAGTGAGCGTTTTTCATAATTAGTGGGAGATAGGATGATGGTGCCGTTGATGATGGTGATGAAGATGATGTAGGTGATTGTGATTGTAGTCATAGCCACAGAGCCCAGATTTTTTGTAGACTGTTCCACATCACTAAAAATGTTACACCGAAGAGGAAGAAATGAAAAATGAAAACCGTAAATGCTCAGAAACAATCTTCTTCGGCAACTACAGCGAGAAAAGAGCGAGGGTGATGAGATGTATGTACGATCGAGGGAAAACCTTGGCTTACTGTTCCACTTCGTCTACTTCACTTCCCTCCTCGATGCATCATGTGTGGGCAAAGAAATATCACGCCTCTCCCAGCTTAGGTTTATTAGCCAGCAGGGAAAAATGAGAAGTAGATGAGGAAGTATTAGGTGAACTTGTATTTATGGGCGGAGAACCATACCACGTCTCCCCCAGCGTAGGACTGTTAGTCAGGAGAGAAGGGTGAGAAGCAGATGAGGTGAAATATTAGGCGAACTTTTGTATCTATGAGTAGAGAAATATTAAGCCTCTTTCAGTTTAGGAGTATTAGCCAACAGAGGAAGATGAGAAGTAAATAAGGTGAAATATCAGGCGAACTTTTGCATCTAAAGGCAGAGAACCATAACACGCCTCCCTCAGTTTAGGGATATAAGCCATGAGAGGAAAATGAGCAGCAGGTAAAGTGAAATATTAAGCGACTTTTTGTCCTTGAGTATACTTTATCAAATTGTTATGATATCAGTACTTCTTGCACCACTTTGTACAGTCAGGCCTTCTCCAACACATTTCGTTCTTCTAATCATGAATTTGGTTCTCTCTTGTATTTTGTTTTTCTCTTGGAGGGAACTCTTATTGCGGGCTCATGGCCTTTGGTTCCTTCTTCCTCGCATAAAAAAAAAAAAAAATCTTATTTCTATCCATCACGCTGTCACACTGACAGTCACCCACATGCTCACCTCACACTGACATTTTTCCCCACTCTCACCTCACACTGACGTTGGCCTCAATTTCTACCTCACACTGACACACTCCACCCCCATCTCGCACTGTCCCTCACTCTGTCTCATACTGACATTCTCATTCACTCACCTCACACTGTCACTATCCCACACATTCACCTCCACACTAGCACAGTCCTTTTACTTCCACACTCCGTAATATACCTCATACTCCAACATACCTTAACATACCTTATACTCCCTCACATCATTGCCTCACATCCTGACACACCTAATGTGTTATTGATTTGCTGAACTTTTAAATCAAAGTTTTCTCCTAAGAATAAGAAGAAAGTAAACATGCGCCACAGTCATATTCGTGGCATCTTAGAATCTATCTATCAGTCTGTCTATCTACCAATACCTCTATCTGTCAGTCTGTGTGTGTGTGTGTGTGTGTGTGTGTGTGTGTGTGTGTGTGTGTGTGTGTTTGCAGCCCAGACGCCTTAATCTCCGAATGAGTGACCCTAAACGAATCGCCTCTGCCACCATGCCCTATGCCATCAGGCTGCTTTCTCTCCAGCTCACACCACCCTCTCTCATGCCTCGCCACTCCAGTCCCTCCACATCATCCTTAGCCTCCCCCTTCTCTCTGTCCGTCTTAGGATGCCGGAATGTTGAGAAGCGGAAGTCTCTCTCTCCAGACCTGGCCGCACCGCCACACACTACAAGCGCCGTGATGCATCAAGAGCTTATGGAGGAACTTAAGGATAATTTCCCAGAGGAATAGCAACGGCAGCGTCTTGCCGAGGACACAGGCAAAATATTCTCCTGAAAATACAAGGTTATCTCTCTTCTACAGACATCGGGATAATTCTGCTGTTTAGTGTGTTTATGTGAGGGAACTGGGTCACTCCCGACATTAGTATTACCCTAAGTCTGTCTGTAGCTAGACGCCTGAATCCCGTAAAGGGTGGCCGCAAACACATCTCGTCCATGTCGCTCTGTCCCCTGCCAAAGTCTGCCATTTCGTCGCCCTCCCGTCATCTTACACACTCCTCTCGTGTCGTGTTCTAAGTTGTGGTTGCGTAAAAAAATCGATCACCTTTAGTTATGGGGTAGGAATGAGTCTCCTTGGTCACTAGTCAAATCCACGCTCCAGTCTAACTACATTTGGTCATCATCTTAGCTGGAGTGGGTTAGGGATCGTCAGGGCAGAACGAACGCATTATAGTATTTTTCTCCATCTAATGCCAGACGAATGTATTTATTCCCAGAGCTAAAACCAGACGATTTTATTCAGATGAAATTGAGTCATAGGAGCCTGAGTGTTGAATTCAGTACATGTAGGTCTTATTATCTGATAGGTGTATGGGAAGTGGAAGTTTGATAGGTGTATGGGAAGTGTATGTCTGATGTGTATGGGAAGCGTAAATCTGATAGGTGTATGGGAAGTGTAAATATGGTAGGTGTATGAGAAGTGTATGTATAGAAAAATGTACACAGATAATTATACGAGTACGTTTGGGGTAGAGGCAGGATTCCAGGGGCTTGAACTGTGTGTAGATGAGTGTGTGGACCATTTCACTGGGCGTGTTGTTGATTGTTACCTTCCTTTTGTATTTCTCCTTCACTGTATCCGGATCCTACATCACTTTAGGTTGGGAAAAAGGATGATGATGATGATGATGATTCGTGGTAATTACTGAATCATATTGTGGAAAACAGGATGGTGATGATGATGGTGATGATGATGATGGTGATGATGATGATGATGATGATGATGATGATGATGATGCAGAAATAAACAGGAATAATACAACGCTAATCTACCCCAACACCTTACCTTGTTCCACAATGCCCCCCAACACACTGCCTAGTCTCGTCATGGCGATGTGTGTATTGAGAGGGAGGTTTTTGTCACTGAGATTAGATAAGATAAAGGTCAGTATTAATAAACTGTCCTAAACTTGAGTTGTGTGTAAGATTGTTGGAGTATACTCTCTCTCTCTCTCTCTCTCTCTCTCTCTCTCTCTCTCCCCCCCCCCCGAAATACACTCAAACCGTATTCTCATTAGCCTAAGAGATACCGTAACACCTCTTCCTTAGCTATTTATTTTGCTCATTACTATTCAGCTCCTTCACAGCAAACCGGATTTTTTCATTGTAATCATACAAACTCTTATTTATATTAATCTATCTATCTATCTACAGCCCGACGCCCTAATCCCGCAAAGGGTGGCCGCAGACAAAACGCCTCCAAGTCGCTCTGTCACCCACCATTTGACTACCCTCCCCCCAACTCACTTCCCCGTCCCTCATATACCTCTCAACTCCATCCCTGCACCTCATCCTCGGTCTTCCCCTCCCTTTCCCTCCCTCCACCTCACCTACCTACACCTTCTTAGTAAGTCTTTCATTCTCCATTCTCTCCACATGTCCAAACCACCTCAGTGTATTTCTCCTAATCTTCTCAACCACATCCACATCCATCCCACAACGTTCCTTCATTTCTTCATTTGTCATCATGTCACTCCACATGCTCCTCTCAAGTATCTCATTTCCACTGCTCTCACTCTTGACTTGTTCCCCTCTTGCAAGGTCAACGCCTCGCTTCTATACGTCATGGTAGGAATCATAATACTATCATGCAGTGACTTTATTTATCATCACTGCTTTCAGTGAACCAACAACCTTCCTTCCCTGCTGTACCCTTTCATGCACTTCATCCCCAAAGTTCCATCCTTACTCATTACACTACCCAAGTACTTGAATGCACTCACATTTTCCATATCCTCACCATCCAACCTCACTGTACATTCTGTGACTTCATTCCTCTCAAACACCATAACTTTACTCGTTTACATTAACTTTCAGATTCCTCTTCCTACACAGTCCCAAATTCATTCACCAAACCTTGCAACTCCCATTCATCTTCACTCAACAATACTGTATCATCAGCAAACAGCAACACCGGAATCTTCCAAATCTCACCCTCATTCATTAGAGCCACCCCCACATCCACTGCCCTACCTTGCACCTCCTTTACAACCCCGTCCATGTATATATTAAACAGCCATGGAGACATCACACACCCCTGTTTCAGTCCCACATTGAGATCAAAGAACTCACTCAGCGCACCATCCACTCGCACCGTAGCCCTAGCTCCTTCATACATACTCTTCACAGCACTCAACAATTTTCCCTCCACTCCATATATTCTTAATATCTTCCACACACCTTGCCTATCTATTCTGTCATAAGCTTTCTTCAAGTCCATGAAGGCAGCATACACATTCCTTCCCTTCTCTAGATACTTCTCCATTAAACATCTTAGAACAAATATTTGATCTACACACCCTTTTCCCTTCCTAATTCCCCCTTGTTCTTCTCCAACTAGCTCCTCTGTCATATGCCTAACTCTATCAATGAGTTTTCTACCATATATTTTTCCAGTCACACTAAGAAGGCAAATACCCCTATGGTTACCACATACTTCTCTCCCTTTTTCCTTTGTATAAAGGAATAATTATACCTGATTTCCAGTCCTCTGGAACCCTTCCCTCATCCCAAGCCAATCTACACAACTTTCATATCCACTCCACAACAATCTCACCCCCATACCTCAGCATTTCACCACACACTCCATCAATTCATGGGCCCTTTCCCATCTTTATTTTCTTCATTGCTTCCACTACTTTCGCCCTACTGATCTCTTCCTCCCTCCTCTCATCTCTTCTTCTCCAAGCCATTCCCCAACCACTTATTCTCGCACTGCTCTCACTCTCTACGTTCAACAAATCCTCAAAGTGCTCCTTCCATCTCCTCAGTTTCTCTCTCTTCTCCACCAACAATCTCTTATTCCTATCTTTCACTCACGAACTATTTCCCCTCTCACACTGCCTTACTTTCTTTACCTCCTTCCAAAACAATTTCTTACTCTCCCTCCATTTCACACTCAGATTCCTCTCAAGTTATTCATCCACTTTCTTCTTACTCTCCTTCACCAGTCTCTTCACCTCCCTTCTCCTGCTCACATATACCTCTCTCTTCTCTCTTTCATCTTCTTCTCTACCTCTACTCGCTAGCCATTCACTATATGCCTTCTTGTTTTGTTCCACAGCTCGTTTCACCTCATCATTCCACCATGCTGTCCCTTGCACACCCCTGCATCTCCTCCTCACTTCATAAACCATCTCACACGCTGCGCCTCTCTTCCGTGAATATCTTTCATACGTCTTCCACCTCTTCCATCTGCTCTAAATCATACCTTCCCAATCTTTCTTCCACTATGCTCTTATACTCTGCCATTTTCTCACTATCTTGCAACTTCTCCACTCTTCTCATAGGAGCTGTTTCCTTCTGTCTTCCCCTTCGTCCCTTCAACCATTTTCTTTGCAACTTTACCTTAGCCATCACAAAGTGATGGTCCGAGACTCCATTCCCCCACCCTCTCCACACACTTTATATTAATGCTTGCCCTAAATACTGAAAGGATTAACAAAACTGTTGATAGACTGAGAACAGATTATTACTGTTATTATAATTATGTATACATCATTGGATCAAATATTCGCACTGGATAATTACAGCAAAAGAGAGTGTTGAAAATAAGGTAATGCACTTTTGCCAAAAAAAAAAAAAAAAAAAAATTGATAAAGACATGATGATGTATCCTTGAAAAACAAATTAATAATATTACTCATAAACCTATGAAATCTTGAGTTTTCATATTTTAACAAAGAGAAATACAGTGTATATATCAAGATGCTTGTATAATCCCATTACTTATAGTAGGCTACTGAGTGTGTTATCTGCACCTCGGCCAGCTTATAAACTATTCGTACAGAAAATAAAAAACGTGTAGGCAGTAAAGCATACACTTAATATTGCAGAAACATCCTCAGCGAGATATAAGGGGTGATAGTGTATCCTGTAAAAACATGAAAATAATTCATAACCTTATTAGCTCTTTTGTCCACAGTTTACACAAAAGTATAATACTGTTTGTACGAGTATAAAACAGTTCATATCATCACATTACAGTACTTCCATAAGGCTACTGGATCCCTTATCTGCGCGAAAGTCGACCTCTCACTCTAGTTCTCAGTCGGTATCGAGGTGCTGGGAGAGATGCAGGTGAAGAGCATCTTGACTGGCCATGCACTGACCTAGTGAAATCCGGCATCACCAAGCCACACTGCGTGATGGTGACGTCAGTGACTGGATTGTGACGGACTGCTTGTCGCACAACGTCCAGTCCACTTACCACCTCACCAAAGGGACAGACCAGGATTAAGCCTGGGTCGTCTCGGGTGCAAATAACAAAACCTGAATTATTTAAGTGGTCCTTGTCCTTAGCACTGAAGGTGTAATTTTCTGAAGACTCTGTGTTATACTGCATAACAAAACCTTCCTTCAGAGGCTTCATGTATTTTTTGCCAAACTCTAACTCCGTGAGTAATGGTAAGGAGGATGGCACATTACCGATAGAGGATATGGTGTGGTGGCGGAAGGCCAAACTCTCTTTGTCTTCTCCCTTGTTGATCACTCTTGTTGCCTTTGCACTTAGGTAGGATGATTTCACAGTGCCCAGACAGAGAGCTAGAAACTGCTGTGCCCGACGCAGGTGACACCACAGGCGGATGTAGACTCGACCAAGACACACATCCCTCGTCTTCAGCTCCAGGAACACCTCAGACGGCATCTAGACAAAAACAGTGCACTAATGAATCTCAATTGCTGATTAACACTGAGGAAAATATATATATATATATATATATATATATATATATAATACACACACACACATACATACACACACAGCCAGTCTGCTTACTGTCCACTACTTATGCTTTTTCTTAGCTGACTCATCGTATCAAAGAGAGTCTCCTAAGAGCAGATAAAAATACCATGTTTTCCTCAGCTTGAGCATATTGGCCAGCAGGGAAAGGTGACACAGCAGAAGCAGTGGTGTAGCTACAGGGGCATCTGGGTCATACCCTTGGTCTCACCACTGTCCCTTTCCGTGTGATAGGGCTTGGCCCTCTCCCCCCCCCCTCCCCATACCCTATCTGCCGAGACCTGGCTGAGCAGAAGTCAGATATTGGGCAAACGTGTGTCCCTGATGGCATACTCATATGAAGTGCTGTTGAGATAGAAATGGTAAACTTTCATGGTGATGCAAGGGTGTCTGCTAATAAAACAGGAACATGATAGATTATGGAGGGAGAAAGGGCAGTGGCAGAGCTGCAAAGAAAAGAAGGAAGTGGATCGTATGAACGAAAGAAAGGGATTCAGGTGAGAGACAGTATGTACTACCTGAGATTATGCAGAAATACTAGTAAAGAAAAAGATGATGGCTAAATAACCTGGAAGAAAATAAATGCAGACTTCTTTGAAAATGCAGAAAAGAATGTGTGATATATAAGGGAGGGAATGGATTAATGTTAACGATTGGAAGTGAAATAAGGGGCTGACTGAAGAACTGTTCTGAAAAACCAATAGAGTGGAAATGATGCGGCCACAGTGGTTAATATACATACTGGCTTGGGTGAAGAACACACATGTGTGGTGGCTAAGTAGCTGTGGTAATGGCAGAAGTGAAAAGAAATGAAAATGCTGAAGACTGGGAAGGGTGCAGGTGCTGATTAGATATATGCAGATAAGGAAAAGGAATAGAGTAAGTGTATTCAAGTGTTTGACAAAAATGTACGATAACACTGGTATACAGCACGGGACTTAGATTCACAAACATATTTACGATTAGTTCCCCGTTGTATATTTGATTTAATTTTGCAAGGAAAACTAGACACACCAGAAGATTTTACATCCTCTGTGTTCTTCCATAAGGAAACATAATGTACTCTACCATTTTTTTTTTTTTTTTTCCACACAATTAAGATTTTGATTTTGTAGAGGGAATGGGAGACAGGACACCTATATTTACTTTCCTTCTCCTTCCTGGAAAGTAAAACCAGAGTTATGACGGGGTATTGACTAGTTTTGTTATTGAATCTGACCCTGTAGACAGAATGGCCATGATGATCTGGCCATACCTTCAAAGAAAGGCAGGTGTCCATGGGACCAGAGAGGCAGTGCAACAATATACGTCCATCCTGCCAGTTCAGCCGAGCATGGGGCACCTCGTCTTCCTCCTGTTTCTTTCTTGATTCCTGTGGGTTATTTATGGTTGAAATTTCTCTGTTCTCCTTAACCGTATTCTCACGTCCAGTTCCAAATGAAAAGCATGGTGCTGGTGCAAGAACAGTAGCAGCTGTAGAACCAAATTTAAACTTCTTTGGCCCATTATGCTCATTTCCAAATTTAAACACTGATGCCTCTGTAGGGGGAAGAGTTTTCCCAGTTGTAAATAATGGCAGCTTTGACTTTCCATCTTCTTTATTATCACATTTCACAGTGTCACTCTGCTGGGAATCATCTTTGTCACTCCCATCAATCAGTATTACACCTTGACATTCCCCTGCATTATCAGAGCCATTTACTACTTTCTTGTCCTGGACAACAACAGAAGCAACGTTGTCTTTTGAAAGCTGCTCATGGACATTTACTGCCTCAGTGTCAGTGTCAGTCATTGCCTCTTCAATGTGAACTACCATAGCATCATCACTGCAAGTTTCCTGCAGTTTGTTGGTAGAATCCTCCAAGTTGGCAAGGGGTGTTTCTTCCACAGTTACTGCACCCTTCCTCTCACTCTCCACAGCCGAGGCATCAGGATTGTCATCACCATCTGCTTCCTCAGCTTTTTTCAGTTCAGAATAAAAACTTCTCAATTTGGCCTCAGCCGTTATTATGTTCTTGATACTGTTTGCATCCCGTACCTGCCTCAGTAGACGAAATAAGTCTGCCTTGAAATCCAGCATTGAAGAATTGCTTTGACACAGTTCATTCAGGATCACAAAAACTTCTTCCAAGAAATCAGAGAAGCTATTCCTAACTTGCATTCGTCTCTCCTTAATCTTCTCATCAAGCGCATAGATCTCAGTTTCAAGCGCTTTCCTCTTCTCCTGGATGTAGGATGATGCCAGCTTAACACCGTGTCCCTGAGGATGACCCGAGTACAGGCAAAGGGAACACAGTGGCATCTCACAGCTGCAACACCAGTAGCGTAGGTCGTCCCCATGCTCACTACAGGTCTCATACTGAGAATAATAATAATAATAATGATACTACTACTAATAATAATATAATAGAGTATTAAGCAACTACACCATACATTAATATTCTGAATTACATCGCATTTTCAAAGTGTGTTCATGAGATATTATAGTACAGGTACAATAAAGTATAGTACAGCATCAGTGCAACCTTCTTCAGAATCAAATACTCTATAGCAAAAAGTATATCCTCAAAGCTAGACTAACACGAGTGGTTTAAGTTGGTCAGCCTAGCCTACCGTTGACTTATCATAGCCGAGTGAGAGCTGTAGGATTGAGTGACTGACGTAGAGTTGATCCATCTTCAAGTCAGTGTGAGTCACCATACACGTAGGACAATAGAAGGAGCCAGTGATATTGACGGCGGCCAGGCAGGTGCGACAGAAGGTGTGACCACAAGGGAGCAACAGCGGCTCCCGAGCTGCCTGGTACACATTGGTGCACAGAGCACATGTCACTGCCTCCCGCATCCCCTTCATCTCAGACTCAAGGCACACTGTATCTGTAAGTTTAAAATGATAATCACAGTGTACTCATATGCCAGGGAGCATTACGCCACTTCCACACCTCTTCCCATGCAAGCAAAAACAAATATATATTGTACACGAACAAAACTTATCCATACATACCTTAATGGTCATCAAAGTTTTACTGCAAACTTGCACTATGGATAAACAAATTTATAAGAATTGGAGACACTCACAAAGGTGACAATATTATTATTAATATGCTTTAGGCCTTCAGAAATTCCGGCAGCAAAGCTGTAATATGCAAAATAAATCACTAAGGACTAGATGCTACGAAGCCTTCCATGCCGTCTAGAATACGGCCTCGAAATTAACAAATAAATTCACGTTCAGTTCCCTGTCAAAGATATGATTTTTTTTTTTTTTTTTACAAGAAAGACAAAGAAATGATGTGAAGTCTTGGTCACAAAAGGAGAAACTGTAGGTTTGCTGTTGCTTAAATAAGGGAGACTGATCTTCCTGTATCTGTAGTTCTTCCTGAAAAAAGAAAAAGCTAACAATAAGAGAGGGAATTGATGGTAAATATGATTAAGAAACCTACCCAAGAGGAGCAGGAATGGTCAGCAAGGAGTAGGCGCGATGGGCTGAGGCTGTAATGTGGGTGGTGGGGCAGGATGGCAAGTGTGGGGGGAGGTGTACTTTATTGCCACATAAATTTGCCCTGTTATTTCACTATGGCTGTTTCCCACTTCGGGCATGTCTGTCACTTTTTTACGGTCAGAAACAAATGTTCACATACTCTTCCATTGCCTTTACGTCGCACTAACGGCATACGAGTAATAGTCTTTTGCGTGCAGTAAAAAACAACAGCTGGGCTCCTGTTCCACTGCATCTGCTTCATACTTGGGGCATTTGTCATTTTCCTGCCTGACGCATCATATCAAAGAGAATCGCAAGCCTCTCTCTCATCTCTGAAGTATTAGCCACCAGAGGAAAGTGGCACGGAGGAGCTAAAATAACAGGCGAATCCCCCTCCCCCAGCTCCACCGCTTGTCCTCACTTCGTTGTATGAGACGATGGAAGAGTGGATGGTAAGTAAAAAATTAAAAAATGTGTGTGTGTGTGTGTGTAATTCACCGGGTTGGTCAGGATCACTTGATGATCGTGATCGTCAGCTTTTACCCTCCCGGAAAGGAGCTGAGAGCTCATATAGTCCGATCTAAGGGCATGGCTGTAACCTTCACACACGCACACACCCGTCCCCTTGCTCGAGGGGGACAGTAACCACCCACTTCGTCAGTGAAACTTTTCGCAACCTGAGCGAGGCGCGAACTCCCGTCTACCAGATGGCAAGCGAGAACGTTACCACCGACCCAGCGAGCGGAAGAGGGAGAGGCATGAGAAATGGGGAGTAACAGGTTCGGGTAAACAGTGAATACCTATGTAGGATTAGTGGTATGGACGGTGGGTGGAGTTTTCACCCACAAGAATAAAACATACACCGCACTGCTATACCGGGCTAATGTAGGCCCCGGCCCTCTCTGCCACAGTGTATATACAGGAGAGGGGCATCTTACAACGTAGCGCTCCTATACCCTGCCTCTCGCGACGCACGTAAATACATTCATCCACCCTTTATCCATTCCTTTATTGCCGCAACAGGAGCGTAGGGGCCCAGGGCTTGGCTACTCAGTCCGTGACGCACATAATGGTAAAAAGACGTTTAGTATCTGACAGTGCATGTAGATTAGGGGAGATTATTCCTTAGTCTCTTGTGTCCGAATTTATACTATTTTTACTCCAACTTGGCCAGAAATAGCCATCTCTCCATCTTGAATGCTGAGCTGCGACAACAGATTAGCACTGCATAATTGATGCTAATCACAAGGAAGTGCTCTGGAAAGAATGTAGAGCAGCCGTGCCAAGGGTGCTGTGCCAGTTTGCTGGAGGATTGGTTAAATTTGGCTGGAGAATTGGCCTTTTTGGTGGTTGCCATAATGGAGCTTCTGAAATTTTCAAATATTTCTTATTTCTGAAGATTTGTCTTCATAACTGGTTGATTTCAGGTCTTTTTTTTTTTTTTTTTTCCAGCCGATTAAGTGACTGAAGACAAAAAATAAGTAATTCTGAAGCGTAAACAGTTTTATTCTTCTAATATTGCCAAATGAAGCACTTAAGTTACATGTATATTGTTGCTTGCAATTCATAGGAAATAAAACTTGTTTCTGATAAAGAATTACTTTCAAAATGTTCCCATGCATTGTGTGTGGACAGCAGAAACAGAAGCAGCAAAGAGCCGCGACTGGCCAGATAGAATTAGGCGGGAGAAGAGTTCTAAGGTTTAACCGATACATGACCACCGGTGGCAATTATAAACACGCTAAAACGGCAAAACTTAAGTTAGTTTTTTAGGACGCAACTTTCCATGGATGCGTGAGGAAACACAGGGCTTGCGGGAGAATCATTCCAAATGCGTGTGACTCCCGCGAAATGCGTGAGACTTGGCAGGTCTGGTCGTGACTTAGCACCGTCTTTCTGCCACCGAGCTACGTGAAATAAGCAGCAAGAGGATGACAAACAGGGCCAACTTAAGGTGAATGTAATATCGGAGTGAAACAGTCAAAGTCAATGAAACTGCATGTAATCCTTCCATGCAGAAGTTTTCCCAGAACTGAATAAAATCGTTTGGTGGTAGCAGTAGACTTACTATATGTGAAGCCTGACGAATCAATCCCAGAGGTTGCCATAAACAAAATCGCTACACTACTGTTCACTGCAGCGCCTAGTTAGTTCATTTCGAGTAATACATAATCATGGTTTTCATTTTTTTTTCAGTTGCTTAGGAGGCTTGGTAACACCTCGTCCTCATTCAGCACATTACACCTGCATATCCTCTTGTGTGTAAATCATCTAAACTGTGCCCCTATTAAAACGATATAACCACAAGAAAATGTTGAAATGTATTATACAAAATCTCTGCAAAATCTCCAAAGTCACTTAGAAATGAATTTTGTGCCACAGTACCTCCTTGCACAAAAACACGCGCATGTCGATATTACAACGAAAAATGAAGCCTACAAGAGAGCGGTAAGGTTTAGTAGGAAAAATGAATCGCCACGAAATCTTCAATAGCACCTTGGCGCCACGTTACCACCCCAAGACCACGTGATTGCGCCACAAACAGTATCTCGCCTGACTCCTGGCTACTCCCACCTCCTCCCTCCCGCACCCGCCCAGCATCACAGTTGCACCATTCCATTTATTTCCTCTTTGCAAGACTGCACAGCCAATTTAATCTCCCACTCCCTTTCAGCAAGTGAAAACTTACTGACAAACGCTTACCTCAGCAATAATTCCAATCCAACTATCCATGTACAGTGCCACTTTCATTGATCGTCATGCTCACCCGTCGGCAGCCTTGAACGGCCTTGTCATGTTCGTGTACAAACTAGATGGCGAGCTATGTTCCGATGTAAACAAAGACTAAAATGCATTCTTTCACACACTGACTTGTATATAGTTTAGTCGTATCATACACATAACCTCTCTAGATCTCATTGTTGCCTGTTTCAGATTATCAGTTATGATAAGACATCGTAGTGCACCAAACATGCTTGGCCGCGGCTGCTACAAAGTTTCACTATTCCCTACACAAAATCGCAGTGATTTAAGGGATTATTTACATAGCAAGGTGATAACTATACACTTACCTACACTCATACGGTGTTGGTCTGCCCCTTAGCTAACGTCGTTGAGTGAAACGGTGTATACCGTAGTATTTATGTTACTCAGTCCTCAGAGCACAACACAGTCACAGGTCTAGGCGAGCGAGAGGTACAGTGGTAGCTGAGTTGGGACGTGGGGTATCTGGCAACCCTTCCTCCCGTCCCTTCCACTCTCCTCCACTCCATCCCTGTTTTCCTCCTGCACCCCTCTCCCTCCTTCCCCCTTCCACCTCCCCGTCATATCTCCTCTGCCCCTTCCTTCTCTCCTTCCTTCCTCCTCTACTCCCTTCCTTCTTCCACAATCGTAGCCATTTCTACTTCGTGCCAAGGCCTGTTACGAGGGAGCCCATCTGTGCACTGTGTCCCTATTTTAAATAATCCGAAATGTTAAATGAGAGGGATCAGTGGAGTCTGGAGTAAAGGTCTGACTGAGGGTCCCCCCCACCATGATACCCCATTACAACGCCAGTCTCTCTTCCCCTCCTTCCTTGTTTCTGTTAAGGTTCCTGACCAATTTTTATGACGTTCAGGTAACCATAAGAGTTATCACACAACGATTTCCTTTTATGCATAAATAAAACTTTAGAAAAGTTTATAAGTACAGTCCATACGCTTCTTCTACAAATTTGACCGTAGTGAATGTTCTTAAAATGTTTTGTAAACGGAAGTTCTGGAGCCTTTATGGACTGGTTCTTTATCCGAGAAGCTATATTACTCACTGCGACGGTTGAAATCGCTATGTTGGATTGAGAAAAATAATCCTCCTCCTCCTCCTTCTCCTCCTCCTCCTCCTCCTCCTCCTCATCATCATCATAATCATCCGGAACCTTTTTTCTTATCCAAGGGTGGGGTGAGGTAGAGTCAGAGAGCAAGAAACTAACCTGAAAGGAGAGTTAGAGTTACCTAACTGACGGGGCCTCAGTGCCACACGTTCATTCACTCACCATCCAAGCCCCCGGAAGCTTCACCCCCTCTCACAGGCCTAAACATCCACCCAGCGATACGATTAACTCACGTCGTAACTGTGATTTGGTTTCCCGGGAATTACGAAAGTGCAAAGCCTTCCTACTTTTTTTTTTTTTTTTGTTCTTCCTGAAAAATATGTTACGAGGGAAATAAGTTTTTTGCGGGAAGGAAAAAGAATGGGATTGCAGAGCCCATGCTCTCTCTCTCTCTCTCTCTCTCTCTCTCTCTTCCGCGGTGGAAGTGACGAAGGGGAGTTGATTAGTAAGAAACAGTGGGACCATTGTTGACGGTTCTTGAGTGATATGGCACGACGGGGCTTAGAAATAACGATTAAGTCAGAATCCTCGTAGACCTGGGACATGGGACATTTCGTAGCACTTTTTCATCAGCGATTTATTTTGTGCACATTGCATCTTATAATCCTCTCAGCTAGGAAGATTGTAGTTTGACGTCTTACTGTCCAGGGTAACAGATAAGCACTTGGCTCAGAAATATAGTGCAGCCCATAACTACCACTTTACTCGACACTAATCCGGTGTGTTGTGGGGACGGCTCATTCTACAGGTGTGGGCGTGGGTGTGACAGTATGAGTACGAAATATAAGCACTTCACCAGCAGAAGAGTAATGATATAGGACTACATAATAGATAGATAGATAAATAGATAGATAGAGAGACAGATAGAAGCAGGAAGTCAAATGATGAGAAGGTGTTGTGTTTGCGAGAAGCGAGCAGCGCTAAACGCTTACACGGAGGAAAGCTGACGACAGCGGCCAGTAAGGAGATGATTCAGTTAGCTGTCAGCAGTCCTCTCGTGAGAAAGTTCTGTTGCCATGAGGAAGATACGTGACACACACACCCTACTACACGAGATGTTAGGAAAGAGAGTTTAGAAGGAGACAAGCGACCCTATAGAGAGGTCGAGACGGAGATTAGCTTTAGAACAGAGAGAGAGAGAGAGATAGCGAGACAGGGAGGTAGCTACCCAGGACTTATACTATTATACCTGTTTAATATTTCCAAGACAAATAAAAATAGTCCCATACTATTCTTTACCTCTCCCGTCACTACATGACATCTGGTGGGGAAACTACTACAAGATATAAAAGCAGCCTCGACCACAAGTCTAAAATATACTTCTCTACAAGTAACTACAAAGTCTTTATGACATTTGGTAGCAGCGAACGTATACGAACCTCGTCTACGAATCAACATTAAATTCCTACAAAATATCAAGATTGACAACAACCAACAATATCAGCTCCTGCCCCTCCGTCTCCCAGATCATTACGCTGATGCAGAGGTCAAGAGATCACTCGACGCCTTGCAAGTAGCTTAACGACAAACCAGCAAATCTGCGGACATCGTCTCCGAATTAAAAAGCAAATTTCTACAAAAGCAACCGAGACTACAAGGTTAGCTTCAGTTCTACAAAGTCTACAGCCATCTACAATCAACTACAATTAACAACTCTACGTCGTCTGTATAATCTTCTACACGCACCTACAAGTAGCGGCAGTCTTCATCCCACAACGAATAAATCACTAGAGAAAAGGACAGAGAAAACTTCCACATAGAATAAAGGGAACAAACAAACGAAGAGTGAGACACGATTTACAACTCATCTTACTCACTCGTCTTCACTCAAGTTACTCATCGCTACTCATTCACTCACCACAGCTACCAGTGTGGGAAGCCGACGTCACCATGTGCTGAGATGACATCACAACGCGAGTCTGCCATGCCAAGCAACGTGTGACGGACACCAGGCACTTCTCACCCACTACTCATTACTCATTATTCACATAGCTCCTACTCATATTCACTTATTTTCACAGTTAAGTTGGAAATTCGACGTTCTATGTTGAGGTTTGCCTGGGACAGCCGTTAACCACTACAAATACCAGGCCATGGAGTTTCCTGAGTAATATCGTCCATCAACACACCACTAGAATTATCAAGAGATCTTCAATCAAACCTGTATTTTCTTCCGAGATCGACTTTTGTATCGACACACCTCTACGATCTGTATCAAGTGGGTAAAATTATACTTGCTCATTTCTTCTCAGTGCTAAAATTAGCTATATTCAACTTATTTAATCATCTAGTTTGCTAGGACATAAATAAACAAGAGGCGTATTTCATAACATCATATCTTAATGACAGGAATATTTTCGCAACCACCCACGTTAATACCAGATGACACACAAATTGCCACAACATCAGACTCACAATTAAGAGACAGCCCACCCATTGTACAACCCACACCACACGTTATAGATAAGGAAACAAATACGGGAGTTTCGGATGATGAGGGAAACCCCTTCAGATGTTGAGAGTATCGACTTCGCAGCTGCCTTAAATACGTATGCCAATATACTTAACAGGGTTCACCGGTCCGGTCATACATATTCTACCATTCCCTCACATAACGATAAACTCGTACAAGTTGAATTAACAGGGCAATCATTAAATATGAATCAAGAAACAAATACTGCTGATCTAAAAACCACACCTCACGTTTTTGTGTATCACGAGGATAAGACTGCCCCAAAATTCTCTGGCACAGACAAGGATCGCATTGATGTCATTTCATTAATCAGTCAGTGCGAACAAATGTTCATCAAGCGCCACATACTAGATGAACAAGAGAAAATTGCTATTTTTTCATCTTGCATAAGCCAGGAAAGATGTCCAGCAAGCAATTTATTGCGCTCCGATAAACTACATCGTGCTAGGACATATGATGAATTTAAAACTGAATTTCTGAAGAATTTTTCTGGAGGTATGAACTTCTTGCCAGGTATAATTCCAGAATTACATAAAATTGTAGATCTTGTAAGGGAGCACACTACAAACCATGTGCTCAGTGAAATAACTGCTGATGTCTCCACAATCAAGAGAACCCTATTAGCTACTCTGGAGAATTCTAAGTGGATAACAGATGATGGAAAGATGTCCCCAGACCTCGTCGTGGACATCATTGGTTATGTAGCTGCCTTGTGTAAATTACTGATAGAACCCTTAAGATCGCCAAAACAATCGCGTACATCCCTGGAATGTGCTTACTAGACTTAATGAACGAGGTAGAGATGCAGTGCAGTAAAGCAGGTGTGGTTGACACACATGCACATTCTGGTAGAATCAGGGTACCTGAGACAGTATCAGCTGTGAAAACATCAACACCGACCCCAAACAGAGAACAAAATCGATCGCGACCTGAAATGAGGCAGCCCAAACAAGCAAAGACGCCTAGACCTCGTTCCCACGCCTTCCTACAGGCAGTTTCATAAGTTTTCGCGCAGCCCGAGCAGGTCTCGCGCTATAAACAACACTTTTTATGGGAAATCACCTCGTAGGTCACAGTCAAGGGATAGGTCCATTCTGTGTCATTACTGTGCAAAAACCAGGACACACAAGGTATGAATGCTTTATCAAGGCAAAGAGGATAATCAAAAGACACAAGGGTTTGGTCCTTACTGTAGGCATCATAGATACCAAGGGCACTGGACTAGTGATTGCAAAACAGTAGAAAAAATTGTGTCTATGTTCAAATCGGGGAAGACCAAGTCATGACAAAAAACGAACAAACGTAAAGATGAACAAGGTTAAACTTCACATAGGAGGCATGTTGGGAAATGAGTGTATCTTGATACCAGCTGTATGTGAGGATCAAAACGTTTCCTTATTTTTAGATACAGGCTCTCCAGTGAACTTAATAACACATGAAGAACTAAATAGAATTCTTAAAAATAAAAAGAAAGTAACTTTTCTGGATGAAGCTGATTTAGAATTAAACACAGTAGATGGTCAAGAGATTACAGTAAAAGGTATGATAAGATTAAATCTCAGTTTCACAGAAACTACAAGACCATTCTCTGCATTGTTCTATATCGTTGAAAACTTAGCAATTAAAGCTCATATGTTACTGGGCTTAAGATCCATGAGAACTGAGAACATAACTATACTCCCACAAATGAATGGAATAGACTTTGATAATGAATTTATAGAGGAAATACTTTCAGAGCCCTCACCGATTGGTAGAGGAGAGCCAAAAAGAATTGGTAATATTAAAGGCTTTAACAAACATACACAAACAGATGAGTGTATAGATCCACTTACACCAGCAACCCCATCCTCCAGAATTAGTGACCCAGATAACAGTACTGATTTATCAATTTTTCCAGCCCATCTCACTAATGATTTGGTTATACCACCTAATTCATACATGAAGGTTACCATAAAGAGCAAATTACGGAATAGTACTGTTCTTGTCTTAGAAGAATTATGTAAAGTAAAAGGATTGTCAGTAGAAAACGCATTATGTCATACGAACGACGAAGGGCTAACTCAGATATTCATTATTAATCACATGAATGGGGAAGTTCAGTTGAAGAAGGGAACTTGCATAGTTAATATTGAAAAATGTTTCGCCCCTGTGAAGGAAATAAATATTGGTGGAGTAACAAGTGAGATAAAATCTACGGATAGAGAAAGAATAAAAGAGAATTTAATTCACTCAGGTGAATTTGACGAAGAAAATGATTTGTTAACCCTGCTGGAAAACACACAGGGACACCGTAGCCTTGCCCGGAGAACGATTAGGGTGTACTAACTTGATTAATCACATGATTAATGTGCACCCAGAAACACCACCAATTTTCGTACCAGCTTATCGCATATCACACTCCCAACGTACACTTGCAAATCAGTATGTCGATGAAATGTTAAAGCTTGGAATTATTGAGCCTTCAGTTTCTCCGTGGAACGCTCCCCTTTTCTTTGTGCCCAAGAGAAATGGAGAAATGCGTGCGGTAGTAGATTACCGTAAACTAAATAATCACACAATCCCTGACAGATTTCCCATGCCATTGCTAAGTGATGTGCTACAGAATATTGGTCCTGAGAATAATATATTCTCGACCATCGATCTCTAAACGGATACTATCAGATTCCGGTATCTCAGGAGTCACGTAAATACACTGCCTTTTCAACAAACAGAGGCCATTATCAATATACAAGAATGCCAATGGGACTGAGGGACAGCCCCCGGTACGTTCCAGCGTCTTATGAATTACGTATTGTCCGGAATTTTAGGACAAGGAATATTTGTTTATCTTGACGATATTATTATCGCAACGAGGAATATTAAGGATCATCTCAGGAAATTAGACTTACTCTTACAAAAGCTTAGTGATGCTGGATTAAAAATTAAACTTTCTAAATGCAAATTTTGCTTTAAGGAAATAAATTTCTTAGGCCACAAATTAAGTTCTGATGGTATTCACACCACTGATGACAAAATACAGGCAGTGAGAGATTTTCCTGAACCCACTACGACTGACGAAGTTAGACAATTTTTAGGTCTGGCTGGGTACTATAGGTCCTTCGTACCACAGTTCTCTCATATAGCCTTCCCTCTATTCCAACTACTCAAAAAAGATGCTGTATTCCAATGGGAAGAAGAACAAAAAAGGGCATTTAACAATCTAAAAATTAAACTAACGAATGCACCTTGTTTAGCATATCCAGATTACACGAAATCATTTCTTATTTGTACAGACGCATCAGTTAAAGGATTAGGGGCTGTACTGATGCAGGAAGATAAAAGAGGAAAGAATCAACCAATTGCATTTGCCAGCAGACAAACAAGAGGTGCAGAAAAAAATTATAGCACTACAGACTTAGAGGCACTTGCAGTGATTTTTGCATTACAAAAGTTTCGAGATTTGGTATATGGTTACAAAATCCACTTATTCACCGACCATAAACCACTGGTGGGTATGTTTAAAGAAAAACTCCTTTCTGGGAGGAGAGCAAGATGGAAATGTACAGTTGAAAACTACAGTGTACAAATACATTATATACAAGGTAAAATGAATATAGTAGCTGACGCATTATCTAGGAACCCGAACACAATTCAGGTTGCGGCGTTAGATCTCAAAGGAAATATCCCAAACCACGAGGATATCGCAAAGGCACAAAGACTTGACCCAGTATGGTCAAAAGTAATATACAAGTTAGAAAGTGGAGATGAAATACATTTACCCAATCTGCATGTCCCACTTGAACAATTCACAATGGTCAATAATACATTATACAAAATTAACTCTAAACAACCAAAACGCCAAAGAAATACTAACCAGTTGGTAGTACCTAATGACATGATACCCCAAGTATTACGAATGATACACGACAGCCCACATGCAGGACACCCTGGAAAGGATAAGACATTCAACCAAGCCCAGCTATTATATTACTGGCCTTCATTACGAAGAGATATACACAATCATATAGACAGATGCGAATCATGTGCGAAACACAAAGGATTACCAATCACTCCTGCACCGATGGGTAATTACTCCAGTACCACATCAGCCATGGGACGTTGTCGCTGTTGATTTACTCAAGATGCCATTATCATACAATAATAACCTATACTTATTCGTAGCAACGGATCATTTTTCCCGTTATGTCATTTTAGCTCCAATTAAAGATAAGACAGCAGAGACAGTAGCAAAGGCAATAACAGATAATGTAATATGTCGCTTTACTACCCCAAAGGTATTAATAAGTGATAATGGAGGAGAATTTAATTCTGAGATCTTACAAGAAATATGTAAACAATACAACATTAAAAAGGTTAACGTTTTGACCTATCACCCAGCATCGAATGGGTTGGTAGAGAGACAAAATAAAAAGGTATTAGATGTGCTACGACACATTCTCAGTGAAAATTATGCAAGCTGGGATGATTGGATTCCCAGAGTAGAGGCCTCCATTAATGGGTCTATAAATAAATCCATTGGTGACACACCACATTTCATTATATATGGCACGGATAAAAAATTACCATATGAGCTCCTAGAAGGTGACAGCATGCCTTTATACAATTACGATGATTACTCTAAACTCCGTTTACGTGAATTCCAGGACATACACAAAAGAGTGCAAAAACAATTAACGATGTCCAAGGAAGAAATGACGGAGGCATTTAACAAAAAGGCAAAAGATTCACCTATCAGCTTAGGAGACATTGTTTACGGAGTCATTCATACGAGAGACAATAAATTATCCCCTAAATTTGAGGGCCCATACAGAGTAATTAACATAAAGGCAAACAAAGTTTTAATTAAGTCACTTTCAAGTGGCGAGGAAAAACAAGTTCATATTGACCATTTAAAACGAGTTTCAAGGGAATTATCACATAATTATTCAGCCTCGGATACAACCGAACAGGTGAACGTACCTCAAGAAACCAAGCAAGAACACAACAATGATTACAAAAGAAATTAAGGTCATATACCAAACAATCGAACATAGGTGCAACTATTCCACTGAAATCTACAGTACATCATTTACGGGAATTAAATATCGATTTAAACTCCTTCTATAATTGAAATAACAGCCAACCGTAACGCACATCATCACTATCATCAACCACAGCTTTATAGGAAATTAATAGATTTTTTTTTTTCGGTAGGTTACGATGAAGGGACTTATGCTATGGATTCTCCTATACATAGTAAGGGTATATGCGCACCTAGACCCCAAGCATATAGTACGACAAGGATGCCTCATAGCTCCAACGGCCACGACTACAATCGTCAAGGACGTCATGAGTACTGAAATAAGTCTAGATTACTTGTATGACTTACCTACTTATATAGAAAGACTTGCGACGCCGATGCGAACTCTGGACTTCAAGATAGGGAATTATGTTTCACAATCACATATCACCAAGGAAGTGGATGAAATGGTGAAGTTAGCGAAATGGAAACTAGAACAGGCGAAGTCAACTATGCTCGTCATGATCCAAGATCTCCCATCTTCTGGAACAGAGGTGCTGAGCGACAGGAACAACGTCACACGTACTCGCCAAAAGCGCGGTTTGTTCGATCTGGGCGGCGCAATTCTTGGGAACATCTTTGGATTGGCTACAGAGGATGACCTTAAAGAAATAAACAAAAAATTTAATAAGATAGCTCAGGTACTAACATACCAAGATAAATTCATCACAGGACAGAACTCAGCAATGAAAACAATTGTGAAAAATCTGAAACAAGCAGAAAACGTAGCTCTCGAGAGTATAGATAAAATAAATAACTTGGAGGGTAACGTTACCCTTTTCCAGCACTTCTCCATCATCACAGAACATATTGACACGATTCTACTACAATTAGAGAACACTAGAGATCATTTCAGGGCACTTATGCAAGGAATTTCGAATGCTGGTGATGGCAAGATCACAAATGACTTACTCCCAGTTCATGAGCTACGTCAGATAGTTAGTCAAGGCATACATAAACATAAATTGAAGCCATTGTTCCGCAGTAGGGAATTTATGCAATATTACCCGTACTTGGAAGCAACACTAACACCAACATCAGTGATAGTTCATGTACCATTCATCACGGAAGACCTGTTCACAGTATACCAAATACACCCCTTCCCTATAGAAACAACAACACTTTAGTCATCATCAACATCAACACAGACACCGAACTCATCATGGTCTCCAAGAGACGAGACACTGTCACTTTCGCAAGTGAGTCAACGATTGAGCGAAAGTGCCGCACATCCTTACATGCTGTTCATCTTTGTCCTGCGTACATTTTCACGTTTCAGCCTACTGATACGGTCCCTTGTGAAATGGCTATCATCAGCAATAACAATATTCATCATCATTGCAACTTCACTTTTGCTCCAGATAAACTTGTACACCATCAACGCATTGGACACTCGCAGTTTTTTTATTTCCCTCATAACACATCAGTTTACATAGTCTGTCCAGATATACCACCATCTCATACATCAGCCTCAGGATTATACATAGCACCAGACTACTGTGCGGTATTTACACCATCCATGTCTACTTTTTCCACCATCAATCACTACGCCATCCTCAATCATACACACAAACATTTCCACCCACTGCCTGATATGGACTTAAACATGAGCACAAGTATTAAGTTGACTTCACCTAAGTTTGAAACTATGCAGCTGATCAATGAAACAATGAAGCCCTGGGAAGATTTGAGTTTGAGTATGTTCAACCCATATTATGTGTATAGCCAAGCACCTTCTGTCTTCATAATTATCTGCATTGTGGTTGCAGTATTGCTGTTGGCCATGCACAGAATGCATGCAAGAATTGCTAATTTGGAGTCATTGTTTAGTGGGGGGAGAGTTAACATCACAGTTAACCACCCTGAATGAAGTGTATATATTTTGTATATAGTATTAATTATATATATAAAAAAAAAAAAATTATAATAATAATAATAATAATAATAACACAAAGAAGAATGACCCATATATGGCAGACCAGTACCATTATCTTTAAATGAAATATTAGTAACTCTTACAATAATCTTAATTTTAAACTATTTTTATTCTTGCATGTATGCATTTCACTATAATAACCCAAGTACATACTGTATTACAGTTAAATAATTTACTTTAATGCATTTATTCCAATATGTATTCAACTTATTTAAAATGTAATATTACTGAATAATCACTATTTACTATGAATAATATATGTATACAATATTCATACAATTATGTTACTTTACAATATTATGTATTTCACTTAATTAGCTTATAAGTTCATTATAATGTGTATGTAGTATGTATTAATATATTATAACTATTAAATGTCGATGGTACGTCATTTTCGCGCGGCCGAGCAAATATAGGACTACATAATAGATAGATAGATAAATAGATAGATAGAGAGACAGATAGAAGCAGGAAGTCAAATGATGAGAAGGTGTTGTGTTTGCGAAGCGAAAGCAGCGCTAAACGCTTACACGGAGGAAAGCTGACGACAGCGGCCAGTAAGGAGATGATTCAGTTAGCTGTCAGCAGTCCTCTCGTGAGAAAGTTCTGTTGCCATGAGGAAGATACGTGACACACACACCCTACTACACGAGATGTTAGGAAAGAGAGTTTAGAAGGAGACAAGCGACCCTATAGAGAGGTCGAGACGGAGATTAGCTTTAGAACAGAGAGAGAGAGAGAGATAGCGAGACAGGGAGGTAGCTACCCAGGACTTATACTATTATACCTGTTTAATATTTCCAAGACAAATAAAAATAGTCCCATACTATTCTTTACCTCTCCCGTCACTACATGACATCTGGTGGGGAAACTACTACAAGATATAAAAGCCGCTCGACCACAAGTCTAAAATATACTTCTCTACAAGTAACCACAAAGTCTTTATGACAATGAGAATAAGCAGGGTGATCCATAAGTACCGCTCTACCAGAAACTCACCTTGGTATCCATTGTGTTGTGGAGACGGCTCTTTCTGCTGGTGTGGGCGTAGGTGGGACAATGGGAGTAGGAAATGAATAAATGATCCAGGATTGGCACTGATAAAGTTTACTGGGACCACCTAGTACACGAGAAATTTGCCCGTTGATATATATATATATATATATATATATATATATATATATATATATATATATATATATATATATATATATATATATATATATATATATATATATAATGTGTGGGTGTGGGTGTGGGTGTGGGTGGGGGTGTGTGTGTTTCTTTTTTGGCCATGTATCCCATTTGTATTCTCTCATGTTGCTTTATCAGTGACATGATAATTCTTCGTAGGGTTCCAGCCAGGTGCACCCTTCCTCACTAATTGGAGGTGTATTAGCTTGCCCTCGCTCTCTCTGATACAATTATGATTCTAACTCAGTGTCATGATTTGTATGTGTGTGTGTGTGTGTGTGTGTGTGTGTGTGTGTGTGATGGATTTTTTTGTTTCTTTTTTTTTTGTTTCGAGATTTTTCTAAGTAAGATTAACTAAGGATAGCCATTACTTAGTATTATATTTTTGCCATATATATATATATATATATATATATATATATATATATATATATATATATATATATATATATATATATATAATGTGCCCTTTTTTTTTAGAGGAGATAAATAGCGAGGGATGTTCACAGCTTACTGTTTTGGATTATTCGACATACCGGTAATTCACTAATTTTTTTTGTTTTCTAAGTCATCGCATTGGCTCAAGCTGATCGGCGAGATATCGGGATAATAATGAGGATGAAGAGAGAACCTGTATTTTTTACACAGGAAAAATCATCAGAGAAATTACCATTACCAACTTTTACCTGGTCGTGGTGTAGTGGTATGCTGCCTGGCTCTCACCTGAGAGTCCCGGGTTCGATTCCCGGCATATTGGTAATTTCTCTGATGATTTTTCCTGTGTAAAAAATACAGGTTCTCTCTTCATTCTGACTTGCCGTAAGTGTTTGGGATAGATTAAAAGCATCTACTTGCCCGAGTGCCAGGGGGTTAACTCATCCTCTTGATGCCCACAGTGGGGGCGGAGGGACGTTGGTTACAAGATTGTGACAACGTGAGTTAAGTTTTACCTGGTCGTGGTGTAGCGGTATGCTGCCTGGCTCTCACCTGAGAGTCCCGGGTTCGATTCCCGGCATATTGGTAATTTCTCTGATGATTTTTCCTGTGTAAAAAATACAGGTTCTCTCTTCATTCTGACTTGCCGTAAGTGTTTGGGATAGATTAAAAGCATCTACTTGCCCGAGTGCCAGGGGGTTAACTCATCCTCTTGATGCCCACAGTGGGGGCGGAGGGACGTTGGTTACAAGATTGTGACAACGTGAGTTAACTTTTACCTGGTCGTGGTGTAGTGGTATGCTGCCTGGCTCTCACCTGAGAGTCCCGGGTTCGATTCCCGGCATATTGGTAATTTCTCTAATAATGAGGATGATGGTGGAGGTGGTGGCGATGATTATGATGGTCCCGCAGGTAAGAATTTCTCTCCTCCGCGGGAGCACCCCAGCCTACACGACAGTCAGTATCGCTGGTGGTGAGTGTTGAAATCTGCTTCGTCGATAGGGCGTTAGGGCTGTCGGGTCTAAAATACAGGGATGCCCAAACATTGCGCATTTCAATCTTGTGTTGAGGGGACGGCTTGGTCTGGTTTCAACAGCGAGAATTTGCTTGATAAAATTAGCTGTCAACCATGCTGTCAGTAGATTTGTTAAAAAAAAAGATTTTTTAAAGCTAGAAAAGGGTTATGGGAAGTGGAAAATGCTGTAAGATAGACGCTGGTAACGGTGAATGAGCCGTCCCCGCAACACACAGGAATTAAGTTATGCAATATATGGACCTGCCTGCATTACCACCAGCACGAATGACACTTTCTTCCGGTCTCCCCCCTTAGGAAAGAACAGCAGCACCGGTGGAGAAGAAGAAGGAGAAGAAAAGACGATAATGTGAAGATGAACAGAGGAGGAAAAAGTAACAGGAGGAGGAGGAGGAGGAAAGATGATAATGGGAAGATAAGATGAGGGGGAAGAGGAGGAGAAAAGACGATAATTTGAAAATAAGATTAGAAGAAGATAAGACGTTAATATGAAGATGAGAAAAGAAGATGGTGGTGATGACCGTGGTGGTGACGGGCGAGATATGAGATTCAAGAAGGTATATAAATGGTAAGTTCAAAGCATAAACACTTCAGTCTTTTTATTTTTTAATCCATACGTGTGTTGACGATGTTGATGTCCAGCTTATGCTAACATAAATCACTGTTCTATTGATGAGTTGTTTATTGATGGTTGTTAAGGATTTTGTCTATTGTCGAAATGTGGTGCTTGTGAATACTCGTATCTTCATGGCCTTCAGTTTGCAAGATATATGTTTCCATTGATGTTATTTTTATGGTGAGAAAATGTCATATGTGTGTCCAAAGTCCAAGCCCGTATTCTCGTGGGTTGGGGAACTTCCCTAACACCTTTTTCTAAGCGATTTATTTTGTTATTTGCCCTTTACTGTCCTCTGGTGTGTTACATAAATCCTCCCAGTATCTCCATACTCTGCAATACATAAATAACGTACACAAAAATATTAATCTTTCATACCCAGAAATAAATCGCAATGGAAGAGGTGTTAGGGAACTTCCTTAACCGACGAGAGGCTCTAGAAATTCGGGATGTCGTTCCAGTGAGAGTGGTTGAAGGTGTGTCGGAGATGCATGTCTGTCTGGAGCGAAGAGGAGAGTGGTTGATGTGGTTGGAGAGGCAGTCTTTCTATTTTGTCTATGCCAGTGGTCTAGTGTGCAAGGTGTGTAGGCTGTATCTATATATTTCAGTCGAAAGTGTCTTGGTTATCAAAATCATCTGGAGAGAGCGATAATGAAGTAGAAATACGTCATTGGAGCGAAGGGGTTAGGGATGTGATGAAAAGTGAGCGTGATGTCGAGTTGCCAAAAGAAATTAAAAACAACTTCTAACATTGATCTGATTGATTAAAATGTTTGTTGTTGTAAAAGTATAGCCTACAGAGTACATACACAACAAAAAGAGATGGTGGGCTTGGTCATTCAGAAAAAAAAAAAAAAATGTACCCGTAGTAATGTACGTAACTTTAGGCGGTGGTTCAGTCGGTAGAGAGGTGGCCTGCAGTCCGAACGGACCCAGGTTCAAATCTCCGCTGGGGCAGGGAACAGTTGATAAGTTTAAATTTCATAAAAGCAAACTTTACTATCTACTAGACTTCCCGACATGTAAAAATACCCCGGCTAATATCAGTACACCAGTCCTGTGTGAGACAACCCTAGCATGTATTCAGTATGGACGGTGGGTGTTATCGCCGAAGTGGTGACATGTAGAGGCGTATGGTATGTAGGAGGACTAGTGGGCCATGGGAGAAGGCTGTGAAGTCCGTGCCTAGAGTCGGACACATACAAAAAAAATAATAATAAATAAATAAAAAGTACAGCACACAAAACAAAATTAACAGGGCTGCAAAAGTTATTTCATATATATAGAAAAGTATCAGTAGAATATAGAAGCATAACCGGAGCGGCACATCCCATAGCCTGGGACGAGGACAACACATCGCCTTATCCCCTGGCCGTATAGGGTAACTGGGCGAGGACAAAACAACACACCATCAGCTCCCTTCTACTCCTCTCTCGCTGTCTGTCAGCTTCACGAGTTTGTAACTTCACTAGTCTGTTTAATTTTTACATATCCTTCTTTGCTTCACTCCAGTGCTTATTCTTATCGTAACTTGGTAACCGAAGTTAATTCATTAGTAGTAGTGGCTAAACCACACAGGGCTCAGTCTGTGACGCCAAAGTACTAGATTATACCAATGAGTTACATGTTAAAAAAATTAATGGTTATGTTGAGAGAGAGAGAGAGAGAGAGAGAGAGAGAGAGAGAGAGAGAGAGAGAGAGAGAGAGGTGTAGGTGGATGTTTTTGCCATCACTCACCGGAACCCATGCGACCTAGTGATAAGGCGGTGTGATGTCATCGTCCCGGGCTGTAGCAAGTGTTGCTGTGCTTGTTCATATATACTGCTTTAGTGCTATTTCTCTCTCCTGCATGCACAGATTTGTAACAACTGACTATAGCCGCGTTTTTATCGTCCAAGCTGGAGCTTGGGATTCGAAGCGCGTCTTGGAGATACGTAGAACCGAAAAATTACGCTTGCCGATCGCAATGTAAACGGAGAGGTTGGTCGATCATCATCATCTGACGAATATGCAGTTTACATGTAGCCCTTATTTGTGCTGATCTGGCTCTATATGTCGTTAATATTAGCCACCTGCACCTTAATTTTATGTACATCATGCAAATTTCATTATTTTTATCACTTACTTGTCCTTGCTGGCCAAGCTGCACGAATATTGTTCCTGAGCACGCTTATGCGGGATACGAAGACGGTTTCGATAGCAAATGCATGGGTCGGCTTCGTATCACTTTGGCCGACAAAAACGGCCTAGCGTGATTTCACTAAAGGGCTTCGAATCCGATCCGTCAGCTGAAGAAGGTGTGTGGCAAGACCCACCACCACCTTTTGTTGTGTATGTACTCTGTATACCATTACAACACCTATTTCAGTCACCTTAGAACTACAGCTCATTTTGTTCTTAAGTAGGAACTTCCCTAACCCCTTTCAGCTGGGGTAGTGTGGATTTGATTTGTAACAAAGGAGACACATTTCCACCTCATAACTAAGGCTCTTAGAATTTCATGCAAGCAGAATGTAATTATTCCTAGTGTGTTTGTGGGCCAGTTCCATCAAATGAAAACATACTCTATAGTTAAAAGAGTTGCTAAATCGGCAACTGTAATGTTGGTGCTTTGAGAGAAAACGTAAGAGACCCTCAGTGGTGGCGTAAACTGATGTATATTTTTAGGGTACTCCGTTGACTGCTGTGGGTTGTGTTCTAAGGGAAGATTTAGACAAAATATTGACTCTCTCCTGGTGACCCTGGTGTTGTCAATAGGCACTAATGAAGCATTCTTCGTCGCTTTCCTGCTTCGTCGTGGCTGCCCTCTGCCACTTAACAGATCTCTCTCCCCGTCTTTCAGTGACTATAATTCCCGAGAGAGAGAGAGAGAGAGAGAGAGAGAGAGAGAGAGAGAGAGAGAGAGGACAATCCCTATGGCTTCTTATTTCCTTCAGCACCTCTCATACTCAGCTCATGTGACATCTTCCATGACATAAGGGTTTAGAGAGGTTAGAAATGGCCTTAAAACTGTATGTGAGGTGGAGGGGGAGACAGGGAGGGGAAGTCCAAGGATGAGGTGGAGAGGGAGATCTAGGATAAGATGGAGGGTTGGAGTGGAAAGATACACGAGAGAGGGATGTGCGAGTTGAAGGGAGGGCAACCAAATGGGCAGAGAACGGGGCGACGTGGAGGCGATTTGTTTGTGGCAGCTCCTTACAGGATTGGCAGTAGACTAGACTATTAGAGATCCTTTGTAAGCTTGAGAGAGAGAGAGAGAGAGAGAGAGAGAGAGAGAGAGAGTCATCAGCAGACATACCGTAACAACTCATAACTAAGTGACAAGCATCGTTCCCCAGTCTAGGAGTCGTACTGAGTGAAAATAATAATAGTAATAATAATAATAATAATAATAATAATAATAATAATGATGATGACTACGACGACAATGATGATGATGATGATGATGATGATGATGGCAAGATCCATCCTTAGGGAGGGGGATGTACGGTCATATAATGTTACTAGGGACGTTGACTGACCGTCATCATCATCATAATCATCAGCTTGGGACACTCCACTGCAGGACGAAGGCTTGTAAGATTCATGTACTATATTATCCACAAAACTTTAGTAAGGATGAACTTAGTCATAATCATATATTTATTATTTTATTAAGCAGTTACACAAAGTAGAAAAAAATATAAATACCGTTAGAGCCTTGACGTTCACACAGACACAAGCAGATTGTTAGAAAAGTCGACGCTGGATGTCCATATATAGACAGCAAGGAAGCTTATTTGAGGCCACCGTTGTGACTTCCTCCTCCCTTAACCACGTCCCTCAGTTGACTTATTTCTTCACTATACTCGTGCGTCCACCAGGCGATTTTACTTAGCGAAAGAGGTATTTATTCACACAAAGAGATCAGACACAGCCCTCGATAACCTTTTCAGCATGTGAGTCGTCCCTTAGCTTGAGGAAAATAATCTGGAAATATCAAGAATAACGAAGAAAAATACGTCTTGGGACTGAAAGGGGGTATTCTCAACATGACCCCTTCAACTCGCGGACTTGTTTCTTATCTCGTACTACTCCCAGTAATCTCTTCAGCCCTAGGGAGACAGTCCGTAGTGAAGGGACGAGTGAAGACTATCTTTAAACTAGGCAAGCCCGAAAAGTCTATCCTAAATTGAATATAATTGCATAGTAGTGCTAATATTGAATTAGCCCCCTCACTCCGATGATATGGCGCTGACACGTGGAGGCGCTGTGTGCCCTGGGTGTTGTGAAGCAGCTGCTACGTCCACCCAGGAACCAACCCTCCTCATATTTCCCTGCACCTAGCTGTGGGAAAAGACCCTGGAGTGGGATTCTCAGACAAAACTATGATGACGACCCTGTCGTAACTCAAGTCTTTTGCAGGAAAAACTAGACAGAAGGAATGATTTTCCACCCTGCCTTCGTTGTCTTTCCTGAAGAAAGCAGATAAATCTCACGATAATTTTCCTTTCGTAACCTGGAATTGCTTTTCGTGGGAGTAACTTGATACCTGGAAAAATTCTGCATTCTTCGTGCCCTTTCCTTCAACAAAAAGCATATCAAACATACGACAGGGAACTGATCGTTTTTTTTTTTTTTTAATGTATCAGCCTTGGTTTTCAGTAAGAGATGCCAGTCCTAAGCAGAATAAAATCGTCTGGAAATAGCTAGATTAAACTAAACAACGTCACTGGACCGAAGGGGTTGACACAGTGGATCTTTCCTAAACTGAATAAAATCGTCTGATGTGAGCAAGAATAATATAAGAAAAATGTTCTCCTGCTGAAGGTGATAAAGTCTTTCTCCGTGGCAGAAATTTTTGCACCCCTCAGGCCAGCTGGAGATGAGGAAACAACATTAAAGCCGTCAGAATAAGGCCTGCAGTGAAGTTGAATGTTTCCCTCTGTGTGTGTGTGTGTGTGTGTGTGTGTGAGAGAGAGAGAGAGAGAGAGAGAGAGAGAGAGAGAGAGAGAGAGAGAGAGAGGTAAACTTTCTTCATGTAACAGAGCTACTGCCTGACGCTTTTATCCAGATTAGGAGAGACTTCAAGTAGTAATGGGGTAATAAAAGTTGTAGCCGCAACTTCATCTGAATTGTTAACCCGGTGGACTGCAGACTGAAGTTGCCCATCAGCTGTAGTCTACCATCCTGCTCTGTCGGGGGATAGAAAATTAATGGAGAGACGTTTGTATAACAAGGCAGTTAAGCCGCCCCGTCATATCAGTGCTACCGTATGAAGGCATCCGTCTTCAGCGCTTGCTGGAGAGTAAATATGCACTTGTTAACCCCACTAGTTCATAAAGTGTTCAAAATAAAATCGTCTGGAGACGCCATGAATAAATTGCAAACGGCCTATTGAAGACACCAATAATGCCTTGTATGTCACTTAGCTAAATCCTTTTACCTATTTTACCTCTGTCAGGATATATATATATATATATATATATATATATATATATATATATATATATATATATATATATATACTGTATCTCTCTCTCTCTCTCTCTCTCTCTCTCTCTCTGTATCAGATCATCCTACGGTGCATGAAATTTAATCCCCTATTATGTTGATGGTAAGAAAAAGCAAGATGGAGAACAAATCATACAAAAATAGCTGGGTGAAACGAGGTGTTCTTGGCTTCCATCATCGTGGTCGTAACAGCTCTACTGTTCTGTTCCATCTACCGCCAGACGATTTTATTTTAGCTGAGATCGGATTCTAGGACCTCAGCTTTCAAGCCAGGGACGTGGACTAGTTTCGCCATCTGAAAATACATGGACTGTAAATTAGATGATTGCTAGAGGTACACGATGCCAGCTCTCGTAACCGAAGTCTTCAGCTCCTTATACTAAGTCGGTCGACACTTCGAAAAAACATTCAAAACTAATGACTAGATCGCTAACCCCTTCACCACGCTGACTTCTTTGTCCAGGTAATTTTAGGGGCAGGCCTTGTGGTGAAGAGACTACACAATTTCTCCGTAACTCCTTCAGTACGACAGCTTTGGTATATTCAACCCATAGCTGATTTCATTCAGTTTATGGGAGGACCTTCTTAGTGAAATACCAAGACATTTACATATTGATTCTTGCTTCCTGCTAACAATTAAATTAATCTTAAGGGAGACCTTTCGTAGTGAAGGGGTTATTTTCTATCTGGATCGATCGATCGATTGTAGTGAAGGGATGGAGAGTAAATAAGCGCAAAGTCAGGTGCGTGTAGTCATCAGGCGACCTCCGCCTCAGGATGGTCTCGAGACGGTGTGAGGTCAGGCAGGACGAGACCGCACTGTGATATCTTGACATCGGTAACAGGGTCGTGTGTTACGGCTGCTTTCACCACATCCAGGCCCGTCATTACCTCTCCGAAGGGGCACGAGCACGACCCCCCGGGCTGATCACGGGTGCAGATACCGAAACTGGTGGTCATGGAGGTAGCCGCCCCTCGACCTGGCTCGAAAGTCATCAGTAGCCCTTCCTTGACAGGCTTGACGTAGCTGCCACCCCACTCTAGGTCGGTGAAAAGGGGACGTCCGCTCGCTGACTTGTTGGCCTCGATGTGGTACTCGAAAATAAGGGTTTCTCTATCAGAGCTTTTGTTTATGACCTTAGATGCCTGTGCGCCGAGGTATGAAGGGCCAAGAGTGCCGAGACACAGTGCAAGGAACTGCTGAGCTCGTCGAAGGTGTGACCACAGGCGGATATGCACCTGACCAAGACACCTGCTGCCCACACTCAGCTCCAGGAACACCTCAGACGGCAGCTGGAAGGGATGAGATTATTTTTTTAATGACAAATTTTAATGGCACAGAATCATATAACAAAGTTAATAATTTACTTAAATAATATAGTCCTTGTAGCAAACGGATACTCACTGAGCCGGGGAACCTCATTTTCACTTTATACTTGCGGCCTCCAGACGATTCTGTTCAGCTTAGGATAGACTTTTCATACTAGAAGGCTAGATACTGTGTGTGTGTGTGGTGGGGGGGGGGCTCCATCCTCCCCGCTCTAACCCCTCCCTCTCCCTCTGGCAAGAAAATATTAATCTAATTTGCAAAATAATTCGCTAAAGAAGACTTGATACGAAGCCTCCTATTCTGCCAGGAATATGACCTATTAAAATGTCTATTAAAGCTATATAAATAACAGGGAGGAGATTATCAAGGTGAAAAATGCGAACTGAATCGCAAAGGAAGAGATACTTAATACCATCTAAAAAAGGGTCCAATTAGAAGGTTTAATAGAAGGTTTAATATGAAAAATAAATCAGTAAGGAAGAGGTTGTGCGAAGCTCCCGGTGTCACCTACAATCAAAACTAGGTGTTCATACCTGCAGTGAGAGTCGCGTGTCTGTGGGTCGGGCCAGGCAGTGAAGCAGTAGCCGCCCATCACGACTGCCAAGCCGAGCACAGCGGACCTCACCGGCGTCTTGTTGATCGTCTTGCAGAGCCGTTGCACCGGCGACATCCTGGAGCTCGTCAAGGGCCATGGAGTTACGGTTGCTGTCCTCGCCCAGTGATTCATCCGGTAGCGGACAGTCTTCGGCAGCACCAAAGTCAGCAAAGTCTCCATCAGCCGTCGCCAGCTCCTGCATCTTAGTGTGGAACTCCTTGACTCTGCCCTCAGATAACATAATGGACTCTATGCTGCTGGCCTTTCTAACCTGATCCAGGAGGTGACCCACGTCTAGTTGGGTGTCGTGTAGAGTTGAGCTGCTCTGACACAGTTCACTCACCCCTCGAACCAATTCAGCAAACCTGCCTCTCACTTCCTCGCGCTGGTCATTTATCTTACTGTTCAGCAGCTTGATCTGGGCCTCGAGCGCCAGCTTCTTCTCCTGGACGTAAGACTTGGCCAGCTGTACGTTGTGTCCTTGTGGGTGGCCGGAGTAGAGACAGAGGCTGCATAGTGGAAGCTCACAGCCACAGCACCAGTATCGTAGGTCGTCCCCGTGCTCGCCGCAGGTCTCATACTGAACACAGAACATCACGTTACAAGGAGTTTTTTTCGTCACTTATCGTGTATACACTATGCTTTCAGTATCTTGACAGTAACTGTGTAGCTGTAAATAACGTTAAGTATGAGTAATATTTTCTCAAAATGAATGACTTACTAGTACTTTTCGTCACGTATACAGTATATTTCATACTTTCAGCATCATGACAGTAATTCTGCAGCTGTGAATAGCGTTAAGGATTTATTAATATTATTTCCTCAAAATATAATTGATTGTAACATCTTGTAGTCTACTGTACAGTACAGGAGATGGCCATTTGTGACACCACAGTGCCTGAGAGAGTCAGCGGCGTACATGAACATTATTAGGGCCTTAAAGCATGAAAAGCTTATTTTCCCAAGCTAGTGCGCATTGCTGTATACAGCGTTCTCCCATTCAGAGGGGAGAAGAAATCATGGGGTAAGCGATAGTCATTGTGGTAGGCCTCGGTGGTCTTACCTCAAAGCCAGTGCAGGCAGAGGACAGGCTGAGGAGCGAGTAGTTGACGGAGAGCCTTTCCACTTGGACGTTGTTGTGGGACTGCCGGCAGGTGGGGCACAGGAAGCTGCCGGTAATCTTGACAGCGGCCAGGCAGGTGCGGCAGAAGGTGTGGCCGCAGGGGAGCACCAGCGGCTCCCGAGCACCTGCCTGGTACACCTCGGAGCACACGGCGCACGTCACCGCCTCCCGCATCCCCTTCATCCCTTCTGAGGGTTGACAGAGTCAGTCAGGCCCACGGGCGTCAACCCTCACAGTGGGTCCAAGTCTTCCTCAGTTCACTCACCTGCGCGCAACTATTAATATACACACGTTGTAAGCAGAATCGCGCATTAAGCGTACCAAACAAGGGTCAGGTTATCTTCACTTGTTACATTTTGCACATTAATCCACTTTACATATTAGAGTTTATTATACTAACACTGTGAGGTGCAAGGGAAAAAAATATCTACATGCAGCAAAGGAGCTTTAGTCAGTGACAGACCGAGCTTTATACTGTGAACTTCCCATGCTTTAAATTCAAGTATTCAAAGGTCGTTTATTTAGTTATAAATTTAGGAAGCTTGATTTATTGAGTACAGTTGACCCTTGCTGTTTAAGCATAATGTGCGGTTCAGCTCAGATGTTAACACAAGTCACAAGATTCCACAGTGTAAGATATTTCCTCGAGGTTAGTTTCGGTTAGTTCTATGTAATTTTGCTAAATTTAAAGTGAGTCAGATAAAGTGCAACACAGTGACAATGTTTCATATCATCCGACGCATTAACTTGTCATTATGATGCACACCATGTTATACATTATTCATGGTATAGTCAAAGGTTCCATAAATAGCTACATAATATATAAAAACACGTCCTCAGAATAACTACTATACAGCAAGTTGCACGTCATAGATATGGTACTGCGCCAACCCGGAAACTGTCACTATATACTTTGTCACTGAATGATGCACATCCACATCTACTTAAAATCGTGACTGGATATTAAAAAATCGTCATATACATTTTCCAGCTTTCATTTCTACCTTTGCATATTGCACTTAAAGGCGTTTAGGAGACTAGAATTCGCCGTGACTCTACCCCTCACCCTCACTTGATACACTGGCATCACAGCCTTTAGCAACGCAGCTATTTTAAAACATGAACAGAAAAAAATTATTCCTAAAAAATACATTGGCACATTTCTGCTCACACCTCCACTCGAAGGGAGATATTTAGGCGGTGGTATAGACTTTTTCTTACCTGTAGCCATGAGTTCTGTGGTAAGGAGTGTGTGAGTAGCGATCGTGCCCTCAGGCGGACACTCAGCGAGGGGTGGTGTGGGTGCCAGGGTGAGGGTGGTAGTGTTTATGCTGGGGTCTTGGCTGCGGGCACAAACCTTCACCCGCCCTCCCACCTCTCTCCGTTGCCGGGTCTTGCATCGTATTGCACTCTCACAAACACTCTCACGCGCTTTCATTTCACTTTCACAAACACATTCATAAGCATCAGCCATTGCTTGATATCCCTCCGAACTCTGACTTTCCCGTTCGTGCTTGCAGTGGCATTCTTACCCTGAGTTCCCTTCCGTCCCTGACTCAAGAGATGTGTTGACGCTAACTGGCAACCCCTCCCGGGGCCGGTGATGTCATATTATACGTCACCAGTCACTTGCTTTGCGAAGACAGAAATCATTCCAACGCTCCGAACGGTCGACTTTGATGTACGCACTGGCCTTCCTTCCACACAACAAAGAAAAACAGATTAAAAAGAAATATATGAACTTGTGAAAAAGGTCTTTTGGCTCATGTTTACGTAACTGAGCTAGTGGCAGAGGTAGGCAGTATATGGCAGAGTTGGACAGCATTCTGAAGCCCATATTCTCATCAACTAAGGCTTCCTAACATTTCCTAACAAATTTATCTGTACACATGGCACATCAGTGTTCTGTTAGAGTTTGTGTATGCAAAGTGTGTCGATGTTTTGAAGATATAAACTACGTAGAGGAGGACATTACCGTCTAGTATGCGAGAGAGAGAAAACGTCAAGAAATGGTGTAAGAGAGCCTGTAAGCGGACGGGAATACGTGGCTAAGTCGCAGCAGGTTCTATAGATAGCTTTCGCTTTTGTCTCGCATATGATCAGCTGGGAGGTGGCCATGACTGTTGCAAGGGCGTAGTGGGATGCCTTCAAGGTGTTGGCGGGAGGGGCTGGGAGGTGGAAGAAAGGAATGCATAATCAACAAAATCTTAGACCTCTGGAAGAAGTAAATGTAGAATTTTTATACATCTGGAGGAAAGGCATGCATAATCAACAGTAAAATCATATATAAGTGGAAGAAAGGAATGAATAATCAAGATTAGCTTCTTTATACATCTACAAGAGACGAATGCATAATCAACAACAGAAACCATAAACATCATCATCATCATCATCATCATCATCATCATACTTTCAATCCACCTAAGAATGAGGTGAGATTGATGTTATCCATACGTAATACTGAACCTGGGCAGTGTTACCCCATATGTTTTGGTGTGTGTGTGTGTGTGTGTGTGTGTGTGTGTGTGTGTGTGTGTGTGTGTGTGTGTCTGTGTCTGTGTGTGTGTGTTTCTGTGCACTAAGCTGGCAGGGGGGTATGAAGGAAATGTATGTATAAGCAAAGGAGGTATTTGCCTCTACCCATATCTTCCATAAATCTGGATCCATGCAGTCGTTCTTCTGATGTTTTTGTGTAAAAGGGAAAGAAAAGTAAGTAGATGTGCGTGGGGGAAGGGGAAGGAGGATGAAAGGTATGACTAAGCAGTTTTTCTTCCTGTGTTTAGTGTGCATGGGACAGGGGAAGTACGTGTGTGTGTGTGTGTGTGTGTGTGTGTGTGTGTGTGTGTGTGTGTGTGTGTGTGTGTGTGTGGCAAAGGCAGTTAGCTTGAAGGAACGGAATGCTTGGTGAATAAGAAAGTAAATAGTTTTGCCTCTACATTCGAAAAAACTTAATCAAATTAATGTTCCTCACATGTTTAAACGTCTCTGGGAATGTGTGTGTGTGTGTGTGTGTGTGTGTGTGTGTGTGTGTGTGTAGAGAGAGAGAGAGAGAGAGAGAGAGGATGGTAGGTGCAAACATTTACACCGGTAAGAAGGCGTTTTCTGCGTCATAGGAGCGGTGGTGGTGATACGCCGTGGGTGGCTGCAGATATTACGCTTTACGTTTCCGGTCAATAATTCGTTCACACATCTGATCATCTGAAGTAAAGGAGCCTGAGGAGTTACGTGGAGAGAGAGAGGGGGGGGATGATGGAGGGACTAATTGAACAGGTGGATGAATGGGGGGAGGTGGTTGTGAGCTGGAGAGATGGCAGTCCAAGGGCGAAGGAAAGATTGTCATGGGGGCAATTCGTTTGTCGTCGCCCCATCAGGGATTAAGGCAGCTATATAGGTAGATAGATAGATGGATGTATGAGCAGATAAATAGGTAGGTAGGTAGGCAGATAGATAGACTAATAGATAGATAGATAGATAGATAGTTTAGCATGGTTCCATTAGATTTTGACTGTTCCTCTGAATTTCACTGATTACTCTCTTTTTACCTTAACTTGGCCCAGATTTGTGTCCTTTTTTTGTTTTTCCTGTTTCACGCAGCTCAAAGGCAGAGTAAGATAGTGCTATGGCTCTGCATCCTTTCCAGAGCACTTCTTCGTGACTAGCACAACGATTTAAGGCTAATCTCTTGTTACAGTTCGGCATTCAAGACGGAGAGTGGGTATTTTTAGGCCAGGTCTTAGTGAGAAGAGTAGAGTGCAGTAAGATCTCATCAGTTTTGTCTTACGAAAATGTGTAAAAAATAAATGAAGTGCATTGTAAATAGATTAATAAATGAAAAAAAACAAATATGGTGTAATTTATCGACATTCCTGGCCATACAAATATGGTGTAATTTATCGACATTCCTGGCCATACAAATATGGTGTAATTTATCGACATTCCTGGCCATTTCTGTGTTGCTGACTGGATTTGGCAAGATCATGTTAGACTCTGGCAAGATTTCAAAGACGATGTTAATGAACTAACATGCAACCCATAGGAATAGTACTGATTAACGGTAGCAGAACAAGATATTGTGTTTTGCCAGGGTTTAGGGACGGTGTCGGATTGGTGAGGGTGAAATTACGTTATGTGTGTGTGTGTGTGTGTGTGTGTGTGTGTGTGTGTTTTCTTTAAACAGCTGGAGTTCCCATGTGAGTACTCGCGCCGATCAGACTCACAGACGAAGTTTGTTTCCCACCCAGTAAGAGTTCTCTCAGAAGTATAACTTGGGACCTTGATTTAAATTCGATTGTTGCGTGCTCTGTACCACGATGGCGATGATCATGCTTCGTAAAGGCAACAAAAACATTTTTTTCCAGCTTTAGAAAGACGTGTAACAGTGAAAGTATTAAATATATTGTCATTAACCTCTACAGTACGATTACATACTGCCAGAAAATTGTGTTCATCATTAAAATAAGTAAATAAATGAATAAATTGATAATGTAAACAAGAAGCTAACCCTTTCAATACGGTGACGTGCTGTAAATTCTCTAGACAATCTATTTCAGTTTCTAGGAGGCGTAGTTTTCAGCATTCTTCGTCCTATTCATGTAGTTTAGTTTGTCTTAGGGAAGGATCTCATGTAATGAAGGCGGTAAGGATATATCTGATCCCTGCAGTTTGATCATTCAAGCCGAATGAAAGCGTCGGACGGAAGCAAGAATGAAGTGAAAGTTACTATCTGCTTCAGGGGGTTGATGAAGGCTTTATCTAACCTCTCTTGTTCGAAAAGTCTCCCCCTTGCTGCACAAAATCGTCTGGTGTTAGCAAAAATAAGCTAAAAATTACGTGCTGGGGTTGAAGGGGTTGATGATATTCACAGTCCTCCATTTTTCACCGTCTGCCTATGGCCTCCAGTCTTCTAAATGCGGTGTGTCCAGGAGTCTCGAAATGAACGGATCTTGAATTTGGCTGTCTGTTATTTTGTGTGTATATTTCTTGGAGGGAACAGTCTTGCGGGCTCTTGGCCTTTGGTTCCTCTTTCCTTGCATATTAAAAAAAAAAAATTAAGGTGTTTGCAAAGACAGAGAGCTACAGTCAAAGCACTCCCGACTATGCTGACAGGTGACGGGCTAGAGAAGGGCTGCCAAGAGCGTTAATAGTCGCATATCTAAGTCAGAGGCTCAAGCTGGGGCAGGGAACTGATTATTATTATTATTATTATTATTATTATTATTATCATTATTATTGTTGTTGTTGTTGATGTTATTACCACACAGTGGTGTTATGGGTTGAGCCGGAAGTACTACAGGTTACTATTACGTAACCCCGACACGCCCATAACACCAAGATATGAGAGAGAGAGAGAGAGAGAGAGAGAGAGAAAAGTTGAGCATGTAAACACAAATGAATATTGGGATACAGTAGAGAACAGTGCAACAAACACAATCGACACGCACGATGAAGACTTAAGACTTTGAAAATTGTCACTGTTGCTCGCTCATTATTGATCTACTTCGTACTGCAAAACCCAGCGGTATGTCGTAAAAACACCCCGCTATTACCATCACACCAGCCCTAAATGAGACTGATCTAACATGTATTCCATACGGACGGTGGATATTGGTGCCGATGTGATGGCATGTGAAGATGTACGGTACATAGGGGAATGCTGGCCCTCAGTCAACGGGCTGAGAATCCTGTGCCCAGAAGAGAAAGCAAAAATCTCTCTCTCTCTCTCTCTCTCTCTCTCTCTCTCTCTCTCTCTCTCTCTCTCTCTCTCTCTCACACACACACACACACACACACACACACACACACACACACACAACATGAATTCCTCTGCCCAGGTGACGGTGTTGTGTTGGTGCTAAAGTGTGAGTATACAGACTCATTAGAACGTGAAAGTTTTACTATATTGAGAAGCCTAACGTGGTTGACATTGCCCTCAGCTCCTTGGCTGGCAACACTCCCCAGGCTGCCGGCACAAAGAAGAGGCGTCAGTTGAGTGTACTAAGCGGTTGGGTGCTTTGTTGGTACGCCCTCACGTGGTGGCACTGATTGAGAATATGCAAACGTCCTTCAGTGCCCTCCCTGTCCCCCAAAAGGATGATGGTGAACTGCAGAATAGGGCATCATCGACTTGTAGTCCACCGGCATCACGTCCAGATGTTCTTGGGACCACAACAAACAGTAATAGCTACCACCACCACCACCACCACTACCACCACACTACTACTTCTACTACGAATGGCAGCCGATTATAATTGAACATGGTAAAAGCGTCACAACCAATCCCATTTTATCACGTGTGGTGTGTAGGGGCCCGGGGCTAGGATGACGTAGTAAAGTTCATTCAAGGGTAAATGACCAGCCTACTTCTCTTGGTGGCGTTACGTGATTAAAAGAACAAAAAATAAATCGTCACCCCTTGAGGCTCGAATCTGGAAGGGCGACACTCCAGCTGGGGCATTCCAACCACTATACCACCATGAGTGAACACATAGGAGCTGTATCGACTGGTTATTGGCCTCTGAGTTTCGGAAGTGGTCCAATAAACTTGCGCTCGCGCACACACACACACACACACACACACACACACACACACACACACACACACACACACACACACACACACACACACACACACACACACACACAGGGAGCATTCACCTTGATTCGTCCGGTAACCCTTGATGTTGTTTATCTTGTGGACTATGCCAATGAAACTCTAAGTGAGCGATGTGCAGTATAATCATGTGCCAGGGTATGTGTGCCAGTTTTGGGTAACTATAAATTTAGGAAAGGGCTGGCGATTGTTCTTGTTCTTTTGCTATGGATTGCGATATAGGCTATATAGAAATTCTGAGTAACTATAAATGTAGACTAGGGCTATAATTCTTTGACGTAATTACTTACAATATTATCACCACTTGGCCATTTTACCATAGCTACTGCCAGACGCTTTTTGATGTAACAGAAGGACTACCATTGGACTTAGAATGGATAAGGAGTTAGGAGAAAAATATCATATGGACATTACATTTGGACCTACTGCACAGAATAGCTTTATAAAATGATTCGTTTTGCCACTCTAGAAAATCGCAGCGTGTTAGAAAGAATATATCAGCGGCAGAGCTATTAATTCTAACCCTTTGGCAACAACGGAAATGTAAGCTTTTTTTGTGCTAACTGTAAACAGACCTATTTTTATTTCAGACATGTCTGCTGTTCTGCTCCGAGACATTAAAAACAAAAAATCTTTGCTAAGCGTTTTACGACCACAAAAATCTCAGATGTTAAGTTTGGCCCACTAGTAGACGATTTTACATGGCTGTGACTTTGGCTTTGTCGTGCTCAAGCACATAAAATTAAATAAATAAATGGGTAAATAATGAAATAAACAGATAATTAATTAGATAAATAAATAATCCTTTCACCATAGCAGAAATCTTAATAGTTTTATTCTGGATAGACTTATTTATGTGTCTTACCTGTCTAGTAACCCATTGATTTCTGAAACTACTTTTTCATTTCATTCTTGCGATTTCTTTACTATTTTATTCGGCTTAGATTGGTTTACCAAACTGAAGGGGTTATTTATGACCTTAAAAACATCCCTTGGTAGGAGAGGTCTTTCCTAAGCTGAAGAAAAACGTCTGGTAAGAAGAAGAAGAAGAAGAAGGAGAGAGAGAGAGAGAGAGAGAGAGAGAGAGAGAGAGAGAGAGCATCATATTGCACTGTTAATCTATTGTTACAACTCAGTACTCTTAACTTGGCCTAGATTTTCTTTTAAAGCTTAGTACATATAGGGCATTGGCAGAAAAAGGACTCCACATCTTTTACATTGCACTTCTTCATGACTGGTATTATATTCTAGTGTCAGTTTGGTTACTTCTCAGTACTCGACACACAGAGATGGGAATATTGGGCGAAATAAGAACAAAAAGAGTATAGATTTATTTTTTTTAGTAACTTTTACAATATTAACTTAAAATAAGTATGCGGTTGCTCACCAGTTGCAGTCGAAGGGTTAATCACGAAAGATTTAAAGCCATCTCTAATCCCTACTTTCATCCACACAACGTAACGCACAGATGCACAGCCAACAACTCTGATTAAAAATAGTGTTGCTCCCCTCTCTCTCTCTCTCTCTCTCTCTCTCTCCAACCATCAGTCTATTAAATCTGGACTCCTATTGTCCGTTTATATATTTACCTGTACCTTATCTGTCTATCTGTCTATCTCCATCTGTCTGTCTGTCTGTCTGTCTGTCTGTCTGTTTATTTGTCTGTCTGTCTGTCTGCCTGTCTACATATCTCTTGTCCTCATTTGTCGTCGCAGAAGCACCTAAAAGAGAAACTGCAAGTACTAATATCCCTTCTCGCTAACAACCCCTCTTTCCACATCATTCATTCTCGTATACTCGCTCACTTCGTCTGCTCACCATCTTCTGCTTATATACACACACGCGCGACCGAAAAAAAAAAAATGCGGTTGAAAATATTGACCCGTGTTTACCTAGACTGCAAGGCGGCGGGAGAGAGAGAGAGAGAGAGAGAGAGAGAGAGAATGCGCAGTTGCTCAGCCATATGGACTAGATTGTTGCCTGGTTCACTATTAAGTATGGTGGCGTCAATATTGCCTGAGTCGCAAAACGCATGGCTGAGGGGAGCAACGCAAGCTTGTCGTCTTCTTGCTCTTGGCGACAACTTTTGGATAAACCTTCATTACACTCAAATCGTCACTCCTACAGAACTCAGTTTCACGGGGCATACTCTCATGTCCCCTCCTCACCACCCATCTCATTTCCAGCTCATTACACTCATTTCTTTGCCCACCACTTCCATTTCTTTGCCTTCCACATCCATTTATTTGCCTCCACATCCACGTTTTCCCCCCTCCCCACATTCATTTATTTGCCCCCCCCCCACGTCCATTTCTTTCCCTCCACATCCATTGCTTTGCCCTACATCCACTTCTTTGCTCCCCCACATTCATTTCTTTGCCCATATCCCTGTCTTTGCCCCCACATCCCTTTCTTTGCCTCCACATATATTTCTTTGCCCCTACATCCCTTTCTTTTTCCCCACATCCATTTCTTTGCCCCCACATCCATTTCTCTCCGCTCATATCAATTTATTTTCCCCTCTATATCCCTTTCTTTGCCCCCACATCCCTTTCTTTGCCCCCACATCCATTCCTTTACCACGTAATTTAAAGCATCTCACTGCAACCAAAGCACTAAATCTACAACATCCATTTCACTCTCTGCCACCTTCCTTCACATGATTTTTTTTTTTTTCAACTTAGTATGGGTCTGTGCTGGTGATGGACTTAGTAAATATCTTTAGCTTGCTTTCTTCAATCTCTTTACTATGTCTGGTATTTCTAAGTTGGGTGGCACTGTCTGGAGGTGGTGAGGAGACTAGAAAATACCTAATTGTTTAAAGGATGACCCATGAAACGAATGGCAAACTTCAGGTTGTTCTGAGGCAGATTTTGAATAATAAATACCATATCAACGTGACGGAATCCCAGCCGTTACGGTACTGCAATTACTAAGGGTCTAATGGGTAAACTCTCTCTCTCTCTCTCTCTCTCTCTCTCTCTCTCTCTCTCTCATATCTATGTTACCAGTAGGCCTAATTGTAGCGCTATAACAGCTCTATAACCCAAGTTGGTAGAGCATTTTTTTTTTCAAGATTAGCCCGAGATTCCCCTCTTGAATTTCACATGTCCTGTATCGTGAAAGGAAAAAATTTGTGTCTGTCTATCTACCTATATGTCTCTATATCTATCTGTCCATCTGTCTATCTGTCTTTATGTCTGTCTGTATGTTTATCTTTAGCCAGATGCCTTAATCCCATAAGGTTTAGCCACATACAAATCGCATCTACTGTATGCCTCTCTGTCCCCTACCAATTCGCTGCCCTACCCCCGACTTACACTCATCTCCCTTATATACCTTTCTTCTCCATCCTTCTTTATGTCACCATTGCAAAAGTGACTCCTGTTTATGTGATAATGAACGTATATGGATTCTCAAAAGGATATGTACTGTTTTATTGCAGTTTATTCAGCTTGATGCAGTTACATAAGCTTACTTCAGCATATCACTTAAATTACAAGTACCTAATAAAGTACATAAGTGTAAAAAGAGATCGTAATTGAGGGGGCATCCAGGATTCTACAAGGGGTGAGGGGGTAACCTATGCTCTTTTTCACCTTAACTTGGCGCAGATTTTTCGTCCTTTTGCAGTTAATTTCATGTAGCTGAGAGGCTGAAAAAGACAGTACTACGGCTCTTCATCCACTCCATATCTTCCTGACGAGCACCATATTCTAATGTCAAGCTGCCGTTACAGCTCAGGATTCAAGACGGAGAGATGGCAGTTTAGGCCAAGTTAGAGTAAAAAGAGTTTAGGTAAACATCCTTAGTCCAGATGAGAGAGAGAGAGAGAGAGAGAGAGAGAGAGAGAGAGAGAGAGAGAAAGTGTGTATTGCGATTCTGAGACTTACTGATGTGATGAATAACCCTACCATACTCGTAGCAAATCAAGTAACGCCGTATAATTTTATCGAAGTGGTAATGAGCACAGGAGCCTGATAGTGTTAATACTCAAGCCCATATTTTTCTTTCCGAAGTTTCGTCACACCTTTTCTTGAGCGATTTATTTTGCCCATTACACCATAATATTTTCTTATATGTAACTGATGCAAACTGTGTCGATATTAGAAAGACATAAGTAGAATTCGGGATGGGTTTTCATGCGTGATGTGCAAAATAAGTCTTGCAGGATTAGGTGTTACAAACTTTCCTTAGAGTATGACCCAAGGTGAGAGTTCTCGTTTTCTCGTCGTTATTGAAGCTCCCGAACACCTCTTCCTAAACGATTTACGGTGCTTATCACATCTTGTTGTCCTCTTCTGTGTTAGCTTAATCCTTTCAGTATCACCGTGCTTCAAAAGGATATTAGCCAGCCGTATCCAAAAGTAAATCGGTAAGGAGGAGGTGTTAGGGAGGCTCCTTAACCGATGAGATCACCAGCCACAGAGTTTATGCGTTCCTGGTACTCAGCTGTTAGAATTGTTTTTTCTTATTTCTCCAGGCAGAATTGGACCACTGTTACAGCTTGCATACTAAGTCGTGGCTGCATGAAATTATGAGGTATGAGTGAGTCTCCATGGTTACTAGTCAAATCGACCCTCCAGTCTAACCATACTCGGCCATCAGCTGATTTTGAAAAGGGTTAGGGATGTCCGTGGGTTAAAAACAAACGCGTTTCGATGTAATGTTCAGTTTAATAACGTGTGTTTAGTTCTTTCACCTTACCTTGGCTGAGATTTTTGTCCTTTAACAGTTTATTTCACGTAGTTGAATGACAGAGAAAAGTAGTACTGCGATTGTACACACACTCAAAAAAGTAGCGTTACAGGGGGGTCCGATGAGTTTCATACTGAACAATCCAGCTGTCTCTGCAGGGTTGGAGGAAGGCTGTTATCAAACGTTTCATTCATGGTGGCAGTTTGTATCGTGCAGAAGGTGTAACGATACTTTTTGAGCGTGTGTACATCCTTTCACTAGCACTTCTTCGTGATTAGCATTGTGTTCTTGTGCTAATCTCTTGCTACATTTCAGCAGTCATTACGGGGATATGTCCACTTTAGGCCAAGGAAAGTGAAAGGAGTATGTAACATTGCGTTAAATAGCCAGTGTCGCTTATCATATTGGTGCTGAAGAGGGACACCTTCACGAGGTGGCACTAACATAGCCGGGTGGTGGAGCTGCCCGGTCATACAATTGTCGCTCAGCTCGTTCCCTGTTCCCTGAAATGATGCTGGACTACAGGAGGATGGCACCTTCAGCCTGCAGTCCACCGAGTTCACGTTCAGATGAACCTAGATTTACTACTACTACTGCTACTACTACTACTACTACTACTACTACTACAGCAACAACAACAACAACTACTACTACTACTACTACAGCAACAACAACAACAACAACAACAACAACAACAACAACTACTACTACTACTACTACTACTACTACTACTACTACTACTACTACTACTATTTTACCACTACTGCTACTACTACTACTACTGTAGCTTATCAGAAGGTAATGTCAGGCACCACCATACCGCACTGGCTGATGCTGACCTCAGAGACGGGCTCGTGTCGTATGGCCAGCTTGACCACATTGAGACCGGACACCACCTCGCCGAAGGGGCAGTGGAAGGTGCCGTTGGGCTGGCTTCTCGTGCAGATGCCAAACCCGTGCTCGTCCACATTCTTGCTGAGTGGGATGACAAGGCCTCTGACCGGGTTTTTGGCGTACTCTCCCCCCCACTCTAAGTCACTGATCAGTTCCTTGGTGCCAATACTCCCGTCCTTCCGTATGTACTCCTTGCAGCACAGGGTCTCCTTCGGCTGCTTCAGGTACGCTACGTGGCTGAAGAAGGCGCCCAGGTAGGAAGGACCCAGAGTGCCAAGACACAGTGCCAGAAATTGGTGCGCCCGGCGTAGGTGGCACCACAGGCGGATGTAGACTCGACCCAGGCGCCTTCCACCAGCGCTGAGCTCCAAGTACACTTCAGACGGCAGCTGGAAAAAGAGGAGTTGTGGTTGTTATGGTTGTGGGGGCTTTGTGGTTGTGATGGTGGTTGTAGGTTGTGGTGGTTTTTGTGGTTGTGACTAGTTGTGGTTGTTGGTTGTGGTGGATTCTGTGGTTGTGGTTGATGGAGAGTGATAACCAAAATTACCACCTCAAAGTTCTTTATCCTCGTCCAGACTTTTAATCGTGACAGTTTTAAACATTAGAGAAGCTGTAGATGTCTCATGTGCATTGTAAAATCGTCTGATGTTAGCAGAAGTAATGGAAGGTAGATAATTCACAGCTCCAAGTCGATTTATTTTATACTTACAACCTTCCAACAATTTTACTCTGTTTAGGAACAATTTTTTTTAAGTTAGTGATTTAAACTCGGCCTGCTTTAACCCGTCATTGAGAGAGGCCTTTCCTGAGCTGAGTGAAATCTATAGGTAAATATAATAATATCGTAAGGACGTTGCCGGATTGAAGAGGTCACAATGAATCCAGGTGATGTGCTAGTTGGTTAATTCTTGCTGCTTGTCGGATGATTTTATCCCACTCAGGAAAGGTTCTCGTATTGAAAGGGCGTACTTAGACTATACGAGTACTAACCCCTCCAGTTTGAAAAGTCCTTCCCGAGCTCAATGAAATAGTCTAAAGTTTGCAAGAATGAAATGTAGAAGACGTCCCCGAGCTCAGTGCGAGTGTGGCATCCAAAACAAATAACTAAGGAAAAGATGTTTCGAAATCTCCCCCCTTCCCTCCGCCCCCCCAGATGTACAGTATTCTCGTGGGTTGAGAAGGTTCCCAAGCACCTGTTCCTTAGCGTTTGATTTCTGGATACGCCTGGTTGATCTCGTTTTGTACGTTATTTATGGAAAGTACGGAAATATTAGAATAATTAAATGACTCAGAATAAGACAGCAAGATGTAATAAGCAAAGTAAATCGCTTAGGAACAGGTGTTAGGTCGCATTCTTAACCGACGGGCATACTGGCCGTGGCTTATGACCCTAAATCTTCTTACCTGGAGTGAGAGGTTGGTTGTGGCGGGTCGGGCAAGGCAGTCAAGCAGTAGTCGTTCATCCTGTGAGTCTAATCTGGCATACAGCACCGGGATGCTGCTCTCACCTCTCCCACCACGCTCCTGGCACAGTAAGTCACACATTATTTTTTACCAGCCGCGATAGCGAAGCTGGTATAGTTTGTATTTATACGGTACTCTTATAGTCCATTGCACATTAGTATTACACTCAGCCAAGATTCACACACTTCCACACCCTCTCATGCACCCTCACAGTAACTGCATGACGTATATATAAAAATATAGTCCATTCCACATTAGTATTTCACTCTGTCCAATTTCACACACTTCCACACCTACTCATACTCTGTCACTCCAACTGCATGACGTATGTATAACTATAATCTATTCTGTTCCAGGCTACAGAGTTAGAATGAAGGAACATGAGCAGATGTGGAAGAATGCGAGTCGTGACCCAATGTTACTGTAATTTAGAATGGATTTTACATCGACATTAAAAAGGGGGAGAGGGCGATGGTAAAGTCTGTGGGGTGGAGTCAGGATTCCAGTTGCTTTCAGGGTGTGTGAATAAGTTTAACCTGGCCTGCAGAGATAGAATGTTGCCCACACCATTCACCTGACTCTTGTAACACTAAGTTCCACCAGTTTTTTAATTTCAGTAATGACTAGGAGAGTGTATGTGAGCAAAGTGAAAGGAGAGAGTGGGAGGGGGAAACTGAGGATGAGACGGAAGAATGGCGTGGAGATGTATACGAACGAGTGTAGTGGGAATTGAAGGAGGAACAGCCTGATGGCGGAGGACTGGATGACGTGACGGTTTGTGGCCACCCTCTCCAGGATTAAGGCGTCTGGCTATATATAGGTTGATAGATTTACCATTCAGGGTTTGACACATCTTTTTGTAACTTGATACTCGCTGGATTAAATTTATCTGAGAAGTGTGTGAGAAGCACATCTATAAAAAGTACCCCTTCCCCTTCCAAAAAAAAAAAAAAAAAAATGTGCACATCGTTAGGCCTGTGAAGTAAAATCGGGATTCCAAGGGCTTCAGTGGTATGTGAATGATTGTGTGGCCCGTTTCAGTGGACATGCTGTTGATAGTTCTCACCTCGCATCTGACCCTCTTGACAATGTTAGGTTCATTTTCTTTTGTTTTTCTTTTTTTCGCGTTTTATTTTCATTTATTTGGGCTTGAAACATTTGTGGATGATTGTGTGGTTTATTTTATAATTCCTCTGGACTTGATGCAAAAAGTTTCCCACTTTCATATTTTCTCTTTGTTTCCGCGTCCTACCTCACTTTTTTTTTTTTTTTTTAATGAATTAGTATGATAATTTACCACCCAGTACAAAGGCCGAGGATGAGATGGAGGGATGGAGTAGAGAGGTATGTGAGAGAGGGGGATGTGAGCTGGGAGCAGGGTAGTGAAATGGCGGGGGGCAGGGCGACGTGGAGGCGATTTGTTTGTGGCCACTCCGTACGACAGTGAGGCGTCTGACAATAGATAGGTAGACAGACAAACGTCAACACTCTGAGGAATGGTCCTGATAAAAGCCAAGCACTTATACAAGGATAAATTTATTCAAACGATCGTAGAAAGGGATGAGGGAATGGTGGTGAGTATTGAAGTAAATGTTTATATTGCATGAAATCAAGGGCAAAGGAGAGAGAGAGAGAGAGAGAGAGAGAAAGAGAGAGAGAGAGAGAGAGAGAGAGAGAGAGAGAGAGAGAGAGAGAGAGAGAGAGAAAGAGAGAGTCCATCATCATCTAGGTGATCAGTGGTTTCAAAATGAGTACCGTTGCTTTTATTTTTTGCTGTTTAAAATATTTCTGAATAATCGTATTTCATAATTACTCTATAGGAAAGTCGTTGTTTTCGCTGATAAGTAAAAGTAACATACGGTACATACATATATATCAGAAGTTACTAGAGAACTTTCCCAAGCGTTTCATCCACGTCTCTCGTGTAGTTTTTAAGTACCCTTTAACAACTAGAAGTCCTTCTCAAGTTTCATCTACGCCATTCTTTTAGCCATTCATTTAGTCATTCATTTAGCCATTAAAATAGTCATTCATTTAGTAATTTATTTAGTCATTCATTTAGTCTTTGATAACCCCGTCACAGCTAGTGGTCCTTCCTAAGTTGAGTGGAGTAAAGGAAAACAGTCATCGGGTTACTCTATTACTTTACTTGGTCACTCACGCATAGCTCCTGTTCGGTGTGGGCAGTTTCCTTGGTTTTCTTATGCATCGTGTCGTATAGGTTATCGAAGTCCAACACAGACCTTCGTCCTATGTTTAGCGCTTCCTCGGTCAATGCCTGATCCTGTTCTTCCTTGATGCTGTCTAACTTGTCCTGGGATATTAGTACATCCTCGAGGCAGCAGGCGTTGTGAACTGCAGTCGACAGCCCCTCCACTGCGTTGTCTACCTTGCACACCTGTTAGTCAACGTTAATTAGTTATACTCTCTTTAACTTGGCCCACATTTTCGTCCTTTTGTAGCCTATAATCACCTATCTCAGTGGCAAAAGACAAAACTACATCTCTACAGTCTTTCCATAGCACTTACTCGTGACTAACATCATATTCTAGTGTTACTTTCTTGCACCAACTCAACATTCCAGAGGGTGAGCTAGCAATTTTAGACCAAGTTAGAGTAAAAAGGGTATAGTTAGTGTTCGTTCTGAATACGATGGTGGAGAGAGAGGCCTTCAGTGGATGGTACAAATATAATATGCAATTGGTTATATAGACATCCCTCAGCTCCCTCCGTATGCTCCAAAACTAGGATGGTGGACTACATGAGAAGGGCAGCTTCAGCCTTCAGTCCACCAGGTTTACGTTCAGCCTGTTTTTCCATGATGCTAATTTCTTGTAGCATGTTATTAAATTCCTAAGACAGATGGCTTTGTGAATGCAATCGACAGCCTCTCTGTGGTATTATCTAGCTGGGATGATGGGTTGGACAATTAGTTCCTAGGACCGTATTAAACTGGCAGAAAGGACAGCATATCCTCATTTCTGTAGCGATTTATTTTGTATGTTACACCTTAGCGTTCTCTTGTGTGTTATTTATACATCCTTCTAAACATCGACGTAGTTTGCATCAATAACACACAAGAGGCGTAGTGTGCAGCATGAATCGCTAAGAAAAAGGTGTTAGCAAACTCGAAATCGACTTGGAATCAACTCTTCAAGTCTTAAGGATCTTGTGAATCACGTTCAACTGCATGAATTTGCTGACGGTCTCCTGGGCATTGTCTAGCTGGCATGAGGTTGTGAAAAGCTATAATGATTGTGGTATATTTTGCTTAAATCCTGTGACGAGATTTTGTTTATATTCTTGCTGCCTTTAGACGATTTTCTTCAGTTTAGGACAGACTTTTGGAACTGGAGAGGTTAGTTAGAAGCTTCATTAGCCTTTTCACCACCAGAGTGTCTTAGTAGGTTGAATAAGATCGTCTGGAGAGAGCAAGGGTGAAAAATTTAGCCTCGGGTTGGAGGGTTGATTATCCTCTGAAACACATGCAGAGTTCGATGTTCATCATCATCATCATCATCATCGCCCTATTTCCCACTAATACTATTTGTCTCACTGTCTACCTGTGTCTCTCGCACTCTTTCTCAGCATCATCAGGAGCATAAGACCCCAGAGATAGGCTACTTAAGGCGAGAGCGACCAGTTTCTCCCAGAGTGGCTTGTGAACATTAAATCAACCGTTCCTCGGATGTAAACCCTCATAGAGCACGTTCAGTGAGGGCGTCTTAACCCACTGTACCACCAGGCTTCCCTAATTTTTTGCAGCTCATTTAAATCATCCACCTGTCTTGGGCAACATATAGAGTGCCATGGCCCACTAGACCACCAGGCGCCTCCACCTCCTTATTCTCTAAGTCACTCACCTGTCTGGTCTTGCTAACCAGCTCCCTGGCCAGGTCCTGTAACTCCATCCGCCTCCCCCTCACCTCTTCCCTCAGTCCCTCCAACTCTTTCATCAGCCCCAGCCTCATTCTCTCCATGGCTACTCTGGCGGGCAGGACCTGGAAGCATTTAAAAAGGATATTTAGCTCTTAATTCGATGACTCTTAAGATTTTATTCTTGCTTTGGTGACCTTCTTCAAGCTTGGGAGAGACTTACTGGAGGGGTTACGTGTAGCATTTATGACCTCGTCTTTATAAATAGGACCTCCCGAGCTTTTAATAAAATCGTTTGGTAAATTGCTGTTTCCCAGCCCCGGTCTGTCTGGCAGAGCAGATCCGTGTACCACAAGTAAACAACTGCTTGTGTGTGGCCTTCCTGAAAGTACAGTACAGTACAGGGTACATACAACGTCCCCTTGTAGTGGACAGCATCACACCAGGGTCGGACGGGGTCCTTCCCCTAGGAAAATTGCAGGGAAATAGGAGATTTAGCTTCCGGGTGAATGCCACAGCTGCTTTGTTCCACCTGGGACGCACAGCGCCACCACGTGTAGGTTTCTATCTATCTGTCTATCTATTGCCAGACGCCAGAATCCCGCACGAGGTGGCCATTTGACTCTGAGTTATGTGTTTTACAGGGAGGGGCACTAACCCTCCACCAACCCACTTGACACGTAGGTTTCTCGTAGTCATTAAAAAACAAAAAAAAATCGTTAGATTACATGAGTAAATAGTCACGCTAGTTTGATTGTGGAGTGATCGGTGGTTGTATGAGTAAAGGTGAAATTGTAAAGAAACACTCTTATATGCAACTAAAGTTCAGGAGAGCAAATGAATACTGTACCTGGTGTCCTGGTGGGTGTGCACTATAGAGGCAGAGTGAGCACAGGGGTCCTTGACACTCCTCACACCAAAAGCGTTGTTCCTCACCGTGATCTCGACATTGCTGGTACTGACGTAGGAAACACCGTTGCTCTTATTATTATTATTATTATTATTATTATTTTATTATTATTATTATTATTATTATTATTCTGTTATTATTAATGTTGTTTATTTACTTAGTATTAAGAAGGGAGAGGATTTCCTTAGCTTTAGAGCTGAAATAGGGACCTGAATTGTTATTATTAGTAACGGGGGCCTCCGATATTGCATAGTCTTTTTATAGCAGCCAGAGCGGGCACTGATATAGCTAGGAGGTTCGACTACCTGGTTATACAAGTATCTCACAGTTATTTCCCTGTCCCCCGAAATGAGGATGGGGGGCTGCAGGAGAAGAGAAACTTTAAGTCTTCAGTCCGACGGGTTCACATTCACCTGAGCCTGGGGTTGTGGCTACTATTGTTGCCAAGAAAGAAGTAACGAAAACATCACCGGTTTCGCAACATTACCCACCTTAAATTCTGCGTATTCCGATGAGAGACTGAGGAGTGGGAAGCAGATAGGGAGGTGTTCAAGGTCACCCATTTCCTTCCTGCATGTGGGACAGGTGGGCCGGCCCAGAGAGGTGGAGAACACTTTGTTTAGACAGGTGCGACAGAAGGTATGGCCGCAGGGTAGAACTAGTGGCTCTTTTGGCCCCTTCTGGTACAGCTCTGAACATATGGCACATGTCACTGCGTCCTCCATTATAGAGTCTTAAAATACCTGAAGGTGAGAGGCGAAACAATGCTTTGGTGAGAGAGATGGTCTGGTCGCATATCTTGTTGATCTTGCGGCTTTCTTAGGTACAGCTTCGAACATATGACACATGTCACAGCGTTCTTTATTATAGGCTAAGTTTTAAAATACCTGAGGGAGGTAGGGAGGCAAAACAGTAAGGTGGTGAGGGAGAAACACGTGGCCAACTGTTAGTAAAAGCTGTTCTTTTTGACCCTCTTTGGTACAGCCCCGAACATGTGGTGCATGTCACTGCGCCCTCCAGTATCGAGTGCGTCTTTTAACATCTGAGAGATAGTGGTGAGAAAGTACAGTGATGAGGCAGAAGGTTTAGTCATAGGGGAATATCAACGGCCCTCATGGCCGTCCTTGGTAAGGCTCCGAACATGCGGCGCATATCACTACATCCTCCATTGTAGGACGTGTCACAAAATGTCTGATGGAGGGAGAGAATATGATATTGAGGCAGATACGACAGAGTAGTATTACATAAGTTTTTGTACTACCTTAGCGAAGATCCCACACCCCATTCAGCTGAGTTGATGGTCAAGCAGTCAGATGGAAATTTAACTAGTAACCAGAAATATATGAACTACTGCTTCATGACTAAAGCTTATCGAATTTTGTGAAACCACGACTTAGTAATAAAGTTGTGGGAGTGGCTTAGATTCGTCAGGTGAAAATAAATTGTCACAAAATACTACTAAATGTCAAACGGCTGGAGACCTTCAGTATATATATCAGAATTATTTGTATGACTAACACTGCCTACATCACTCATGAATCATTCGACGAGGTTATATATATATGATGGCTGGTTTTGTGTGTGTGTGTGTGTGTGTGTGTGTGTTCTTGCTACTACTACACGAATTTATTCAGCCATAAAAAAGATTCTCTCTCTCTCTCTCTTTCTCTCTCTCTCTCTCTCCACACACACACACACACACACACACACACACACACACACACACACACACACACACACACACACACACACACACACACACATCGCAACTAGCGGAAAATATATTTTCGTCATGGGAATTACCATGTATGACTTTGTGACTCAGTCGATAAGGTCAGCCATATAGTGACCTTGATCTAATGTTGAAAGTTTGTGGTTCGGTTGTGATTAGATTTTATACAAGTTGCATTATGTTGTCAGTACAGTATTGTAATTATTCATGAATTCACTATTATTATTATTATTATTATTATTATTATTATTATTATTATTATTATTTTCATGATCATTATCGTTGTTGTTATTGTTGTTGCTGTTGTTCGTTATATTAATTGCCAGCTGAATAAAATCGTCTTTTTAGCTGGAATAGAATACTAGAGTTGCACCGACTTTCTGAGAGGGTTAATATCGACGTTCAGTATGTAAATAATAGGACACCAAAGTAAATGTTAACGTTTCTATTACACCCTGATTAACGACTGTATAGTTTTGCTTATGTATTTGTTTATATATTTATTTTATTGCATCTTTTGA
>NC_136958.1:38859582-38864582 GCF_032717465.1 Coenobita brevimanus | reverse complement strand
TGGAATGACTGAAGGGGTTATGGTGTTTACTACGATGATTTTCTTTTATGTTAATCAGGCTTTCACCAAACAATTCTGTTCAGCGATTTTAATCAACTTTTGGACGATTATGATGGTGAAAAAATAATTTGTGAGCTAGCTGTGCCCAAGTGGTGGCAAGAGAAGAAGCTGTGCGTATAAACTCCATCTGTTGGCATGGAGAGATAGGTAAATAGATAGATAGACAGACACTGGAGAGAGAGAGAGAGAGAGAGAGAGAGAGAGAGAGAGAGAGAGAGAGAGAGAGAGAGAGAGAGAGAGAGACTAATTGAGTGTATTTTGACCATTTACCCCTGGTATACCCTGATACCTCTTATCTCTTGCGCAGCCTATGTTTATATCAATACCTCCCCAATACTACTCACGCAGTTACTAACCATTTTATCCATGGCCGCAGATCATTACGTAAGGGGGCAGTCGTTGGTGCAGTGGTTTCCTCATGCAACTCTGAGGACTTGAGTTCAATTTTTAGGCTGTTCAGACTCTAAGGCAATTTTTTCTCCTCGTCCTTCTTAAAACAGCAGTACAGTTAGGGACCCGAATTTAAATTAGATGATTGTGTGTAGTATTGCAGGGGAAGATTTGGCCTCAGCATTTTATTTGTTCGCCATGATGACCGTAATGAGTAGAGTACTCGAGTTGTCCCGACCATAAAAGAGTTATTGGTACCAGTATTACACCCAGGCTTCACTACTCACAGTCGAATTTAATCGTCTTGCGTTTAATGACATAGATTTTTAGTTTTTTTGCGCCCATAAAGTATCAGGATCTACATTGTCAAGGCGCCCGTGACCCACTCTCAGCTGAATGAAATCATCTAGCATAGGCTAAGCGTGAACTGATCAGTTGTAGTAGTAGTAGTAGTAGTAGTAGTAGTGGAGCGGTAGAATTTATGGTAAAATACTAAACTTGTTCCGACCATGTACGAGTTAATCATAGGCATCTTTCTTCATCCATGGTGTCATAGTTTTGTCAGGGGACATTACCAACACCTGGAATCAGTACCACAGTGGCTTTACCAAGAACAGGTGTGATACAGAGCTGTGCACTGTTTTTTATTTTATTTAATTGGGATTCAAATTAGGTCAAAGTCAAATGATCTCTTGTTTAACTTAGTAATTGTCTGGTTTGGTTACACAGCTTTATGTATGGCTTATTGCACAAGCCTGTTATAACATGACTTACCTAAGCGTAAGAAGTACACACACACACACACACACACACACACACACACACACACACACACACACACACACACACACACACACAGTGTGTGTGTGTGTGTGTGTGTGTGTGTGTGTGTGTGTGTGTGTGTGTGTGTGTGTGTGTGTGTGCGCTCATGCATGCATGCATGCACGCACGCGATAGTGTGTGTTTATGTATGAACCATATAACGTGGTCACGTAAACCATCGCTTCTATAATTATCTGGTGTCTGTAGATAAGAAAAGGAAGCTCAGTGATTATATAGTCACTGTGCTGATGTCATTGTTTATACTGTACATTTTACATCTTTGTTAACAGGACCTAAAGTTGTCATCAGTTTCCTATCTGATGACAACTTTAGGTCCTGTTAAGAAAGATGTAAAATGTACAGTATAAACAATGACATCAGCACAGTGACGATATAATCACTGAGCTTCTACCCTTGGTAAAAAATTTACATAAAGCAGTAATAGTAACAGCTAATAGCATTTTGATACACACACACACACACACACACACACACACACACACACACACACACACACACACACACACACACACACACACACACACACACACACACACACACACACACACACACACACACACACACGGCATCCTCTTCCTACCCTTCCTACTATATTATTTTTCAACGTGCTTGGATTGCCTAAACTTCTTCCACTATCGAATTCTCCAGCTCCAAGCATCTCTTAACCCTTTCAGTCCTAAAGACTTTTTTTTTTCTTAGTTTATTCTTTTTACTTTCAGACGATTTTATTCAGCTTAGGTCAGATTTTTCGAACTATAGGGGTTAGATATAGCCTTCATTTACTCCTTCACCGCCGGACCTTTGGTGTAAGATGATGAATATCGCCCCGTGGTGTAAAGAGAATAAAGTAGGGACACGTCCTTCTAGTAGTAGTAGTAGCAGCAGCAGCAGCAGCTGTAGCCCCAGGATCATCTAAATGTGAGCCCAGTTGACCTACAGGCTATAGTTACCGGTCCGCTGCACCACATTCCTCCTTTTCAGGGAAAGGGAAGGAGTTAAGGGACATTTGTAATACCGGGTAGTTCCACCGTCCGGTTATATCGGTGCTGTCACGTGAAGGCGTCCCTCTCGAGCACCATCTTTCTTGTATTCGGCTTTTCGTGCCCCGCATAAGGACCATATTGTAGGTAACGTAGGAGGATTGGTGACACATGTTCCTTGGCGATGTATTATGCACGGTTCACCTCAGTATTCTCATGGAAATCCTTTATATCCTTTTAATATTAAGGTAACTTGCAGCAGTAACATACAAGAGGAGAGACAAGTGTAATGTGCAGAGTAAATCGCCAAGGAACAGGTGTTACTAAATCTCCAAAGGAACTTAAAATACGAACATAAAAATGCATGTAAACAACTACCCCTGGCATTCCTTTTCTTCCCAGTTTCGCCTCTCAGGTGCCCAGAATTCTCCAACTTTCTCTGGTCTCCCCTGTCAGTACATAAACATGAAAACTACAGATCTCTCTTTACTCTCACTTGGCCTAAAGTTGCCACCCCACCATCTTGAATGGTGAGTATCGAAAGTACATTGACATTAGAGTACAATGCTTGTCACGAAGAAGTGCTGTGGAAACGAGGAACAACCGCAGCATTGTCTTTTCGAGCCACTACGCGACATGAAATAAATTACATGACGGCCAATTTAAGGAGAAAGAACTGTATACACGAATACGCAAAAAGTGGACGAGCAACCTGTCTCATATTCTTCCCAACTCGTTCTTTAAAGCCTCCGAATTCTTTAACTTTGGCTCATTTCCCCAGTTGCAACATAACAGGAAGATTGTTTTACTGATGGTGATGGAGAGGGACGCCTTCCCGTGGTGGTATGGGTAGTTCCTTTGCCTGATTATACAAGCGTCCTTCACCTCCCCACCTGTCATCTGAAGGGAGAATGATGGATTGCAGGAGGACAAATTCGATCTCCAGTCCACAGGGTTTACATCCAAATGAACCTGGGACAAGGTGATGATGATGATGATGTAGAAGAAAAGAAGAAGAAGAAGAAAGAAGAAGAAGGCGAAGAAGACGGATACGAAAAATACTGACTAACAACTTTTCTTATCCTGCTCCTTCATCACACACCAGATTCTCCAAGTCGTCCCTCCATTCTACCCTCCACTCCCAAGACAGGCGAGAGAAAAAAAAATGAGGTTCGGTGAGACAAACTCGACTCCTTCACACAAGTTGCACAACACCCACGTCAACCAACTTTCCCCGTAAACGTGAAGGAGAGAGAGAGAGAGAGAGAGAGAGAGAGAGAGAGAGAGAGAGAGAGAGAGAATCTTAATTGTTTTGCCACATTAGGATTATCTCATCTCAAGAATGGCGACAGGAAAATTCCATCGAAACAGTGGCATCATTCCATTTTTATTCTTTTTACAACTACTGTACAACCAACTGCAGATTATTGAAGGCCGTATCAATCCCTGGCAGTTCGAAAAATCTCTCCTAAACGGAATAAAGTCGCCTGGAGATGGCAAGAATAAAGTTAAATATCGGTCAGCTGATTGAAGACGTCAAAGGAATTATGTATAGCAGAGTGGAGGAAAAAGAGTAATATTATTTGGCTGGCGTTTCTGTAAGTTCTTTGCCACCCTCAGAGCCTTTAACACATGATAGTCAACACTGTAGAAGCAGGAGTTAATATAAGATCTTGAAAAGCTGTATTTAGTTACTCGTTTTAAACAACAGCCATTCAGTCATGTAGTCTTTGTAAACATTGGTAATCACTGTACCAAGGAAATATAATAGTACGTTTTATAAAAAGGAATAATGATAATTAAAGCTAGGTAAAGAGATAGTGCTTATTATGACTGCTAATGTACATCTAGATAGTACAGAACACCATTTGGCTTGTCAGTGTAGAGATTCTTAGCCTTGGGTACATGCACAGCAGGGGACAAAAGTTCGCCAAACACTTCATCTCATCTAATTCTCACAGTCCTCTGCTGGCTATTATTCCCAAAGTGAGAGAGGCTTGATATAGTTCTCTGTCCGCTGGGAATTCCCTTTGATGTGAAGTGCCAGGGAGGAAAGTGATGGACATGCCCTAAGTGTGAAGTGAACACAGTGGAACTGTAGTGAGCTTCCATCCCTAACTGTGCTCTTCTCATTGTGGAGAGGAAACGTCAGTGGTGTGGGTACAACACATGCCACCTGTCACTTCCATTGGTACAGACTTAGGTGATTTGTTTGGTTGCTACACCTTTTTTTTCTTTTCTTTCTTTTTCTCGATTTATTTGGTTGCTACACCTTGCTTTTTCTTTTCTCTCTTTTTCCCGTTTTAATTTTTTTTTTTTTTTTTTTTAATGAGCCTTATTGTTTTTGTTTACCTATATTATCTGATGCAGTGCCACCCACAGGTGACTCTACACTGAGTGACATGCCCAATACTTCTCGTAGCCCAGGAAACTGTTTGCTGCTGTAACCCGATTTTATTGCGCTTTGTAGAGACCTCCCGCGGTGAAGGAGTTAAGGAAAAATACACCTTATCAGTCTTTTAATGTATTGTTGCTGCTACCAGACGATTGACTTAGCACAGGGGAGATCGTTTTTAGTGAAGGAAGTAGAAAAAGTCCACGTTAACCCTTCCGTACGAATGCATTTTCTTTGTTAACCTCCCTGCCGTTGGATGATGTATTATACATTTCGTCCCAACGAGATCCCGTAAGAAAGAGGTGAATGAGAATAGATTAAGTGTGTGTGTG
>NC_136958.1:38699582-38857082 GCF_032717465.1 Coenobita brevimanus | reverse complement strand
CTCTTCGTCAGTCTTTCGCCCTCCATCCTCTCCACATGGCCAAACCACCTCAGTGTGTTCCTCATAACGCTTCCTATCACATCCACATCCACACCACAACGCTCCTTTATATCCTCATTCGTCAGCCTGTCTCTCCACGTGACTCCACAGGCTCCTCTTAAATAACTCATTTCCACTGCTCTCACTCTTGACTTGTGTCCTTCCAACAATGTCCAAGCTTCACTTCCGTACGTTAGAGTTGGTATCACAATACTGTCATGTAGTAACTTTTTCACTTCCATGCTCACTTCCCTGTTTCTTATCACTGCTTTCAAGGAACCAGCAACCTTTCTTCCCTGCTGTACCCTTTCAAGCACTTCACACTCCAAACCTCCATCCTTACTCATCACACTACCCAAATACTTAAACGTACTCACATTTTCCAATTCCTCACCATCTAACCTTGCTGAACATTCACTAACTTCACCTCTCTCAAAGACCATCACTTTACTCTTCCCTACATTCACCTTTAGGTTCCGTTTCTTACACACTCTCTCAAACTCATCCACCAAGCCTTGCAGCTCCCCTTCGTCTTCACTCAACAACACAGTATCATCTGCAAACAACAGTACAGGGAGTTTCCAAACACTATCCTCTCTCACCAGGGCCACTCCAACATCCACTACCCTACCTTGTACCTCTTTTATTACCCCATCCATGTACAGATTGAACAACCATGGAGACATGACACATCCTTGTTTCAAACCAACTTTCAAAGAGAAAAATTCACTTAGTTCACCATCCACACGCACTGCAGCCTTCGCACCATCGTACATACTCTTCACAGCATTCAACAACTTCCTATCTACTCCATATATTCTTAACACTTTCCACAATCCTTGTCTATCCACCCTGTCATATGCTTTCTCCAAATCCATGAAAGCCGCATACAATTTCTTTCCCTTCTCTAGAAACTTTTCCACTAAAGATCTAAGAATGAATATCTGATCTACACAACCTCTTCCCTTCCTAAAGCCTCCCTGTTCTTCTCCAACTAATTTCTCTGTTCTTTCTCTAACTCTGTCTATAAGTATCCTACCATACACTTTTCCTATTATACTAAGAAGACAAATGCCCCTATGATTACCACACACTTCTTTTTCCCCTTTTCCTTTGTACAAGGGAATAATTATACCTGACTTCCAATCCTCCGGGACTCTACCTTCCTCCCAGGCCAATCTGCACATCTTCCACATCCATTCTACTACTATCTCTCCCCCATGCTTCAGCATTTCACCACACACTCCATCAATTCCTGGGGCTTTCCCCGATTTAACTTTCTTCATTGCTTCAACAACTTCTATCCTACTGATTTCTTCCTGTCTTCTCACCTCCCTCCTTCTCCCAGCCATTCCCCAGCCACTTATACTTGCATTACTTCCATCCTCTACGTTCAACAATTCCTTAAAGTGTTCTCTCCATCTGCTCACTTTTTCTCCCTTCTCCACTAGTAATCTACCATTTTTATCTTTCACTCCCCTGCTAACTTCACTCCCACCCTGTCTTACTCTTTTCACTTCTCTCCAGAACATTTTCTTACTGTCCCTCCACTTTACACTCAAATTCCTTCCAAATTCCTCATCCACTCTCTTCTTACTCTCTCTTACTAATCTTTTCACTTCTCTCTTCCTTTCCACATATAACTCTCTCTTCCGCCTCTCAACTTCTTCCACGCCCCTATTTCTCACCCATTCATTGTATGCTTTCTTCTTTTGTGCCACAGCCTGTTTCACCTCTTCAGTCCACCACGCTGTTCCTTGTACCCCCCTCCGCCTTCTCTTCCTTCCACACACCACATCACATGCTGCACATATTTCTTCTGTAAATATCTTACACACACCTTCCACGTCTCCCATCTGCTCCAATTCATATTTGCCCAATCGTTCCTCCACTTCTTTCTTATACTCTGCCTTTTTCTCATCCTCTTGTAACCTTTCCACTCTCCTTGCAACTACTCCTTCCTCTCGTCTTTCCTTCTTCTATTCCTCCATCTCACTTGCATCTAATTCTGGCCACCACCAAGTAGTGGTCAGAAAGTCCACTCCCCCAACCTCTATACACTCTTGCATCCTTTACACATCTTCGCATCCTTTCATCCACACACACATAATCAATCATTGCCTTCCTTTCATTCAGTTCACCACCCACCCTTCTCATCACTCGCCGTGTATACCTGTGGATCATTTTATGCCTGAAGAGGGTATTGGCTATCACCAACCCCTCCCAGCACAAATGTCCACCTAACGCACTCCCATTCTCATCTATCTCGGCAGGCACACCCCACTCACCAACTATTCCATCCACCTTCACAATCCCAACTTTACCATTCATATCACCAATCAAAAACACTCTCTCATTCCTTCCAAACTTTTCCATGCACATTTCCACATTTGTCCAGAACTCTTCTCTCACTCTTCTAGCACGATCTTGCGTTGGCGCATACACACACACAATCGCCCACATTTGTATTCCAACTTTCAACTTTACCCACACAATCCTTGACCCAACTGATCCATACTGTCTTATGCTCTTCTTCCATCTTTTACTCACAACTATACACACTCCTTCCTTTGCCCTCTCCTTCTCATCTACTCCTGCACATATACCCCATCCATACTCCCATTCTCTCACACTTTCTCCTCTCCATTTTGTTTCAGTTATTCCACATACATCCACTTTCGCACCCTCAAGCACCTGGACAATCTCTCTCTCTTTCACCTCATCATTCGCTCCTCTTACATTCCATGTACTCATTACCAAGTCCTTTGTCCGGTCCTGGGTCGTCATCGTTTGGTCAGTCCTTGTCCGAGGCTTCTTGTTTGTTTTTTTAGTTAGTTGTTTTCCGGGGAGGGGCACTAACCCTCCGCCAACCCTTTTAGTCGCCTTTTACGACAAGCAGGGATACTGGGGGAGTATTCTTGAAAACCCCCCTACCCCCAGGGGGGGAGAAAAAGGTGTAAGGCAGAAAGAAATTAAAGAGGGAAAGAAAGAGGAGAAGAAAATTGTATGAAAATGGATATGAAGATTATATAATTAAATGATGGATAAAGGAAAGGAAGAGGGGTTATTGATACGAAAATAAAACTTGTAATGTGAAGAGAAATGTAACGATTGTGGGAAAAAGGAAACAGAAAATGTAGCACAAACTACCTTGCAACCAGGCTGAATTTATGAGATACAATTATAAGGATAAAGATACGAGAGAGAGAGAGAGAGAGAGAGAGAGAGAGAGAGAGAGAGAGAGAGAGAGAGAGAGAGAGAGAGAGAGAGAGAGGCAAAGAAAGATGATGTGTTGGCAATTTAGTGGCTCTCAAAAGGCGAGTTACGAGGAGCAATAATGTAGGTGGGAGGAAGGACTTGGAGGTGGGTGTATCCTTGTCTGATTTGTGAGCCCAGGCGGGGGCGGACGTGGACAGGTGGGGTGGGGGGGGAAGGAGGGGAAGAGGAAGAGGAAAGAAGGGAAGAAGAGGAGGAAATAGGGCAGAAGGAATGAGAAGGAATAAGGGGAGGAAGGAGGGGAAGAGGAAGGAAGGAAGGAAAGAGAGGAGGGAATAAGGTAGAAGGAATGAGTAAGGAGGAATTTTGCAGGAGAGAGGGGAAGTGGGAGAGAGTGAGAAGAAGGAGAGTAGGGGAAGAAGAAAGAGGAGGGAATGAGGCAGAAGGAATGAGTAAGGATGAATTTTGCAGGAGAGAGGGGAAGAGGGAGAGACTGAGAAGAAGGAAGGGAAGAGGGAGAGAATGAGAATGAGAGTAGGGGAGGAAGAAAGAGGAGGAGGGAATGAAGTAGAAGGAATGAGTAGGGAGGAATTTTGCAGGAGGGAAGGGAAGAGGGAGAGATTGAGAAGGAGAGGATAGAAAGAGGGTAGGGGAGGAAGACAAAAAGGAGGGAAAGGGGAAGGGAGAGTGAAGAAAAAAGAGAGGATAGGAAGAGACGAGGGGAGGAAGGTGGGGGGAGACGATGAATGACGAAGCTAATAAAGGAAGGGGAGAGGAAAAGAGGATGGCGAAAGAGGAAAGAAAGGAAGGAGAGAAGGAGGAGGAGAAGGGTAGAAGGAAAAAGGGAATGGGGGAGGGAAGATGGAGAAAGTGGAGAGGAAGGAAGGAAGGAGGGGAAGAGGTAGAAGGAAAGAGAAACGAGGGGGTTTGCAGGAAGGAGGGGTAGAGGGAGAAAGGATGAAGAAAGAGGAAAGGAGAAAAGGAGAGAAAGGGAGGAAGAAGCATGGAAAGAGAAAGAGAGGATAGCGAAAGAGTAGAGGGAGGAAGGAAGGAGAAGATGGAGAAGGGGTAGGAAGGAAGGTAGGTAGGAAGGAGGAGAAGAGGGAGAGAGGATGATGAAAGACAGGAAAGTGGAAGATGCGTCAACGCTGGCCTGATATACATAGCTTTTCAGTGATTTACAGATCACACAGATCTTACAGGCCATTCTACAGGTCTTTCATTTAATTATACAGAGATTTTTGTCCATATACAGCTTATTTCCAGTAGCTCAGTGGCAGAATACAAAAATACAGTGCTACAAGATCCTTTCAGTAGCACTTTTTAGTGACTAGCACTATTCTAATCATAATTTATTTCCGCCTAGTTAAAATGGACAGGACTTACAAATTGCAGAAGTTGAAGAATTAAAGGAATTTGAGAATAAGATAAAATAGCAGAGGAAAAGAGGAAGATTTTTGTGCATAAGAGGAGAAAGGAAGGAGAAAGATGTAAGAAGGCAAGAATGGAAGGCTTGGAGAAGGAGGGAAGGAGAGAAGGGTATTTAAGAGGACACGAAAGAGCATGGAGAGAGATATGGAGGAGGAGGAGGAGGAGGTGAAGGAAGAAGATGAAGAGAGGAGAAGGAGGAAAAGGAGTGGTTTGAGAAGGAAGGGATGGATGAAGTAGGTGTTATGCATAGAAGTGAAGGACGTTTGGAGAGAGAGAGAGAGAGAGAGAGAGAGAGAGAGAGAGAGAGAGAGAGAGAGAGAGAGAGAGAGAGTTAGACGTCAGGAAATCGTAAATAAAACAGGAAAAGGATGAAACGTGCTAATAGCTCGTAACCCCTTTAGTACGATGCACCCATGCTAAGCTGACTAAATCAATCAGGTGCTTGCAGGAAAAATACAATAAATCGGTTATTTTTCTTACCGAATGGAATCATGAAGAAAGTTTTTATCCCCTTCGCTACGAGATGCCTTTTCTGTGCTTAAATAACATAGTCTGGGGGCACCAAGAACGAAATTAGATACAATCATGTGTCCGTTGTAGAAGATAAACCCCTTCAAACTTATTTGATTTTCACGTTGTATTCAGCTCAGGACAAAACTTCTAGCGGTGATGGCGATGATGAAGGCTATATCAAAGTCTTCCAGTTCGAAAAGTCACTCCTAGGACGATGAAAAGCATCTGAAAAGGGAGAAAATTCTCTGAAATGCAAAATACACCATCGGATTGAACGGAACACCTGCAAAAATATATATATATATATATATATATATATATATATATATATATATATATATATATATATATATATATATATATATATATAAATATCGACACCATTACAACTAGTCCGTAACTATTCTCTTATTGTTTCGTAATCGTATTTAATTGCAGTCCTTTTATAACCAACAAATAGATTGCTGCTAATTTTCCCCTTGGTGCGATATTCACTACAAATTGCTACTTACACTAATCGGCCTAATAAAGCTAATGCATCTTTACAGGGTAGAAATAATATGAAAATATAATATGTATTATGTTTTATTTCTGCTGTTTACCATTCAGTACGGTGCTGGAAACTGACGCCTTCGCACGGTGGCACCGATATAGCGGGATAGCGCGTGTACAAATGTCCCTCAGCTCCCTCCCTATCCCATAAGTGTTGGAGGATAGTGGATTGCAAAGGAAGGGCCTCACGTCCAGATGAGTCTCCTTGGAGGGGGGGGGAGGAGGAAGCACGGTAACAAAAAGCCAAATACAAGATCCGTTCATTTCGAGATGCCTGGACACACTGCGTTTGAAAGACTGGAGATCATAGGCAATAAGAAATACGGACAGAAGGACACAGTTCCGGAGTTGACCTGGTGCATACAGGAAGGACTCGGGTTAACATTTAACTCTTGCATTAGATAGTTGGATAGCAAAGTAGTAGTAGTAATAGTTGTTGTTGTTGTAGTCCTGTAGATGCAACCACAGGCTCACCTGAATATGAATCCGGTGGGCTACAGACTAAGTTGCCCTTCGTACACAGTTCAACATCATCCTTTAAGGGGACGGGGAGGGGACTGAGGGACCACGAAGCTACATCGCCCAGTCATATATAAAAATAAAGGAAGGTATTGTGAAAAATAACAAAAAGATAAAAAGATAACATTGTGGTGGGAAAAAAAAAAAAAGGCAATATACTAAAAAAATAAAGAAGAAAAACAGCCGTATTTCTCCATTTTCCTCCAAAATCCTGGCCCAAACAGGAGACCAGCAAGTTGTAAGTATCTTGGCATCTAAATTCCCAGCTCTAAGTGCGTTGTAATTATGGTAAAACTCGTAAAATTTTAGTGAGACGGGGATTTTTAAGAGGACCGAGAGCTGTAATCAAGTAATGGTGGGGAAAATGCTGGTGAGTTGGTAATTTTAGTTGTGTGTGGGAGAGTTTGTGTGTGGGAGAGTTTGTGGGTGAGAGAAGTGTGTGTGTGTGTGTGTGTGTGTGTGTGTGTGTGTGTGTGTGTGTGTAAGTGTGGGTGGCTATGTATAGAGGGCAGCAAGTGAGTGGGGTTAAGTGTGTGTGGGGGGGGTTGGGGGTGAGTGGGTAGAGATGGGTGTGTGTGTGAGGGCGGGATGATTGGGGATGGGTGTGTGTGTGTGTGTGTGTGTGTGTGTGTGTGTGTGTGTGTGTGAGAGAGAGAGAGAGAGAGAGAGAGAGAGAGAGAGAGAGAGAGAGAGAGAGAGATGGACCTGTTCAACGTAAGAGGTAAGACAAACAGAAAAGTTTTCATGTATTATTAAACAGCTTTTATTTTACTTGCAGGTGAGGAAGATGATGGCAAGCGCAACAAAGACAGAGTGTAGGAGAGTGTGGCACAGTCGAGGACCAGGCCAAGTATTGTCTTAAATGAAGGTAAGATTTTAGGAGGCATAGGAAGCTTGTTAACACTTCTTAGCGATTTATTTTGCTTATCATACCCTAACGCTCTCTTGTATGTCACTTATATCGCTTAATATTGGCATAACTTTCACCACTTAGAATACGAGCCTGATTTCCTTCTTCTTAATTGTTTAATTTTAGGGGTCATTGTTAAGGGGTCATATTGTACAGTATGTTTTGACAAAAACAGATTATTGGTGAGTGGCACAGACGAAAAACAAACGAAATACCATTAGAACTGGAGTTGAGCCTGTGTCGAAGGTTCTGTATAGTTTATTTATAGGCTTTCATAGTAAGTCATTTTGTGTGTGTGTGTGTGTGTGTGTGTGTGTGTGTGTGTGTGTGTGTGTGTGTGTGGTGATTGTATAATTATTTGTGCATATATATGTATGTATATATGTATGTGTACATACTTTTTAAATTTGTGTATTACATTTATACGAGTATATATTTTAATACCTTCACTCCGACGATAGCTAAGGTTATTCTGTCTACCACTGGATGATTTTTACTGGTCTCTTGTAGTGAAGGGGTAAATGAAGGGCACAACGGGCTATATCTAACCCCTCCAGGTCGATAAGTCTCACTTCTGATGCATGGAATCGTCAGATGGCAAGAATATCATGATATAATGCGTCATCGGATTAAAAGGGATGAGAAGTCAAACCTCTCCGCTCCCTCCTCGCTTACCCTCACCCTTCCCTCACCCTTTCTCATTTGCCTTGTCTCTTCCTTGTATTTTGTAATTCCCCTTCCCTCCTCTAGTCGTCAGTTCTACCTCTCCTCCTCTCCCCTTGTTTCCCTTTTCTGCTTTTCCTCTCTTTTCCTCTTCTCCTTCTTTCACTATTCTCTTCTTCTTCCCGTCTTTTCTCTCCATTTCATTCTGCTTCTCCTCTCTCCTGCTTTCCTTCGTTTCTCTCCCTCTCCACGACTTCCCATCTCTCCCTTTTTCCGTTCCCCTTTCTTCTCTTTCTTTTCCTCCTCCTCCTCCATTCCGCTCCACCTCACCTCATTCTCCTTTCATCCTCTCCTTTCCCTCTCACAGGCAGAAAAAGAAAGAAATATGGAAACCGTCAGTATATTCAAGTTCGCATATGCTAAAATGTCCACCAGCAGACAGACAGACAGACAGACAGAAAGTAAAAAAAAACCTAGACTGTGAAAGAGACAATGACAGGAAAAAGTAAGAAAGGAAAGATGAAACTGGAGACTGTTGGCATTTACATACACTAAACTGTGTGTGTGTGTGTGTGTGTGTGTGTGTGTGTGTGTGTGTGTGTGTGTGTGTGTGTGAGGGGGTAAGAAAGATGAAATGGATTTTATACTCGCATTCACACAGCCGAAAACATAAGCCTCTCTCGTACTTTTACGTGAAAAATAATGAGACCAAGGAAGCAGTCAAGAAACCGCTGGTAGCTGTCCGTGGCCGTCAAAATAGGGGGCTTTTTGTGTCACCCTGTAAGTCGCTGTTGTGCGCATGTTGGAGAGAGAGAGAGAGAGAGAGAGAGAGAGAGAGAGAGAGCGCTCATGCTTTAACAGCACAAGCTGGAATTCAGATGGGTTAAATTAGTCAGTTGTCATCCCCATTGAAAACTAAACATCACCCAGATTTTCGTCATTTTCCATTGTCAGACTAATACTTTGGTTTGGCGTCCTTTCTAAAGCACGTCTTTGTGACGAACATCATACTCTAGTGTTAATGAATTGTTACAACTCAGCATTGATGATGGAGAGATGGCAGTTGTAGAGTAAGTTAAAATAAAAAGAATATAGCATTATATAATGTTAATCTATTCCTATAACTCAATATTCAAGATGGTCAGATGGCAATGTTAGGCCAAATTGAAGTGAAGAGAATATATGTATTATCTTTCCAGTCTAACTTGTACCCAGAAAATAATTTAAATTAAAAAAAGAAGGCAACGAAATGAAACCGGGACCCTAGATCTGGCCGAAGTAGTGCCAAGAAGGAAAATTAAATGGGAGGAGGGTCGAGGAGTCGTGCTGGGAATGTTAATTTTTTTCACACTCACTCTTAAAGCCGAAGGAAGGGTTGAGGTTGGTGGGAAGGTAAAAGAACTGAGAGTAAATCGTATGATGGAAAGATGGCATGGGAGGAGTTTTGTAGATGATGAGAGTTTTTTGGATGATGATGATGATGATGATGATGATGAAGATGATGATGATGATGATGAGGAGGAGGAGGTGAGGGAGGACGAAATTCCGAGACTGTCTTTTCTTTTTTCTCTTTCTCTTTCTTTCAGTCTGTCTGTCTGTCTGTCTTTCTTTGCATATTTTACTACAGTACTACCAGGTTTGCAAGTTGGTCATCAACTCCTCTGTGTTTTGGATTAAGGATAGCCCAGCCATGGTTCTCCACACACCTAAGGACGTTGTATGAGACTGGATGTTTTTATAATAGCAGCAGCAGTAGCAGCAGCAGCAGCAGCAGTAGTAGTAGTAATAGTAGTAGCAGTAGCAATAGCAATAGTAATAGTAGTAGTAGTAGTAGTAGTAGTAGTGGTGGTGGTGGTGGTGGTATAGGCGTTTTGCTCTATCTTGGGCCAGATTTTCGTCCTTTTGTAACTTACTTCACACAGTTCATTGGCAGAAAAAGATAATGCCTTTCTCTACATTCTTTCCATAGCACTTCTTCATGAGGAGCATCGTATTTTAGTATTAATCTAGTATTACAGCTTAGCCTTAAAGACAGAGGGATGTCCATTTTAGGCCAGGTTGGAGTTTTTTTTTTTTTTTTTTTTTTTAATGTGAGGAAGAAGGAACCAAAGGCCATGGCCCGCAGTAACAGTTCCTTCCAAGAGAAAAACAAAATACATTAGAGAGCCAAATTCAAGATCCGATCATTTTGAGATGCCTGGACACACTGCGTTTGAAAGACTGGAGATCATAGGCAGCAGGAAATACAGACAGAGGGAAACAGTTCCAGAGCTGACCTGTTGCATAAATGAAAGACTGGGAGTAACGGTTAACTCTTGCATTAGAGAGTTGGACAGAAAAGGGATGAGAGTTTGCTGCCAGACGGGTGCTACGCGCCCGTCGTAGAGGTGGAGGAATGCAAGCAGACAGTTCAGAGGAGCAGTGACCATTAAAGTAGCGATAGAAAAGAGAAAAAGATGCAACAGTGCGGCGAAGAGACAGAGGTTGAAGGGAGTCAGTAAGAGAAGGAGAGTTAATGAGACGAAAAGCCTTTGACTCCACCCTATTGAGAAGAGCTGTATGTGGAGAGCCTCCCCACACATGAGAGTTGTACTCCACACAGGGGCGGATAAAACCTCTGTATAGAGTCAACAATTGTGCAGGGGTAAAGAAAGAGCGGAGTCGGCTTAGCACACCCAATCTCTTGGAAGCAGATTTTACAAGAGATGTAATATGATCTTTCCAAGATAAGTCCTGAGTAAATGAAACCCCAAGCATGTTCAAGGATGATGCAGGATTAAGCTGAATATTATTAAACATTAATGGGTATACCTGTGGAAGATTTTGTCGGGTTGATAGGTGTAAGAACTGAGTCTTAGATGCATTAAAGACAACCATATTATTTTTACCCCAGTCAGCGATACGAGCCAAGTCAGACATTAGGTGTGCCATAGCCTCATCCCTTGTTTCTTGAAGTAACTGTTGAGATGGGCGTTGCGGGAACCGAATGGAAAGGTGAAGGGTGGAGTCATCAGCGTATGAGTGGATAGGGTTAGATGTACAGCTTAGAAGATCATTGATGAATAAAAGGAAGAGAGTTGGTGATAGGACAGAGCCCTGAGGAACACCACTGTTGATAGATCTAGGAGAAGAACGATGGCCGTCTACAACAGCGGCTATAGAACGACCAGAAAGGAAGCTAGCGATGAAGGCACAGATAGAAGGATAGAAACCGTAGGAGGGCAGTTTGGAAATTAAAGATTTATGCCAGACTCGATCGAAAGCCTTTGAGATGTCAAGTGCAATGGCAAAGCTTTCGCCAAAGTCCCGAAAGGAGGATGACCAGGAGTCTGAAAGGTAGGTGAGAAGATCGCCAGTGGAGCGTCCCTGACGGAACCCATACTGACGATCGGAAAGAAGGTTGTGATAGGAAAGATGCCTTAAAATTTTTCTATTAAGAATTGACTCGAAAACTTTTGAAATACAGGACGTTAAAGCAATTGGACGATAGTTGGAGGGTTGGGAGTGGTCACCCTTCTTTGGGACTGGCTGAATGAGAGCAAACTTCCAGCAAGAAGGAAAGGTACAAGTTGACAGACAAAGGCGAAAGAGTTTGCCTAGGCAGGGTGTAAGCACAGAAGCACAGTTCTTGAGAACAACAGGAGGGACCCCATCAGGCCCATATGCCTTGTTAGTACTGAGGCCAGTGATGGCAGAAAATACATCAACTGAAGAAATTTTAATGTCAGCCATGAGGAAGTCAGAGGGGAGAAGTGATGGAGGAACAGCACCGGAATCGTCTAAGGTGGAATTGGAGGAGAAAGTCTGTGCGAAGAGATCTGCTTTATCAGTAGAAGAAATAGCTACAGAACCATCAGAGTAGAAAAGAGGAGGGAAGGATGATGAGGTAAAGTTGTTAGAAAGATTTTTGGCAAGGTGCCAGAAGGAGCGGGAAGAATTCGAGTTGGAGAGTTGAGAGCATTTAGTATGGATGAAATTATTTTTAGTAGAGCGAAGAACAGACTTAGCACGATTCCGGGCAGAATCGTAAAGATGATGTGATTCAGGGGTGGGTTGGCTCCGGTACCTTTTGTAGGCCCTCTCCTTGTTGCGGACAGCAGTCAATCAGTCAAGCTTTTATTTCCTAATATGTATTGCAGAGAACAATTAGTAAACATTATTAAGATGCGGAAGTAGTAGTAGTAGTGGTGGTAGTAGTAATAGGCAGAGAATAGGAGAGAAATATTTTTGAGTAAATTGCGGTGTAGGACGTCGAGAGGGATATGGTGTCCCACAGTCCACAATCGTTTCAGGGGATAGGGAGGGAGTTAAGGGACGTCTGTATAACCCGGGAAGGGAGTCGCCCGGCCATATCGATGCCACCGCATGAGAGCATCCGTCACCAGCACATTTAAAAACCTTTTGTATTGCTAACGAAAGAATAACGAGATTCAGGAAATAACGAGAGAGTTGCAAGGGAGTAAGAAGACGGATAAAGAGTAACGAGGGAAAAAAGACTAATGAGAGACTAACAAAAACGTTATGAGAAACGATAGAGTAAAACGAGAGTAACGAGAGTAATTAGGGAACAGCAAGAGGGTAATGAGGGAGTAACGAGAGAATAACGAGGGAGTCATAAGGGAGTAGGGAGAGAGTAACGAGGGAGTAACAAGAGCATAACGAGAGAGTAACAAGGGAGTAACGAGGGAGTAACAAGAGCCTGTGTCGTGTGAGATAATTACTCCATGAATACCAGAGGACCAGTGAGAAGTGGTGGTCTCTGTACACACACACACACACACACACACACACACACACACACACACACACACACACACACACACACACACACACACACACACACACACACACACACACACACACACACACACACACACACACACACGTCAGCAAAAGTGCCAGGTAGGCAAGATGTCATTACAATGTCAGACCAGAATGAGATCAGCATAGTGTCAGATAAGCATTAGATCAGCATTGCATTAGGTGGGTAGGAGGTATAAGCACTGTGTGACGCACATTCATCAGAGCATTAGTTCAGCATCGTCAGCATGGGAAAAGCACAGCATTAAGTGAGCGTCAGGCTAGAGTTAAGTCAAGAGTTAGGTCAGCACAGCGTGAAATGTCGTAATTGTGGCAGGTCAGCGTGAGATCAGCACAGCGTCAACTCTGCATGAAGTGAGCGTTGTGAGAAGTAGACACAACGTCAATTCAGCATGAGGTCAACATATCATCGTCAGCACAGCGTCATATGTCAGGTCAACATAACATCGAAGGTCAACCCACACACGACGTCTGTCAGCATAGCACAGTATGTAGTCGGCATTATATCAACGCAGTAGGAAGTCAGCATAACGTGGAGTCAGCATCAGGTCGGCACAGCACAGCTTTGAATCAGGATCCCTCTGCGTATGCCGTGATCCGTGGACAATCGTCTGGTTTGTTGTTGTGTTCTTAAGCTCCTTTGGTCCTGAGCCTGTGGACTGAAGGATGAAGTCCCCCTTTTGTACAGTCCTTCATCCTACCTTTTGGATATAAGGAGGAAGTTGAGGGAAGTTTTCATCCTGCTTTCAGGGGACAGGGAGGAAGCATAGGATAGTTTGTATATCCAGGCAGTGCAGCAGCCCGTAAAATATCAGTACCACTACGTGAAGGCATCCCTCTCCAGCACCAGCGGTTGAGGCTGTCGAGGACAAGTGTACGAAAATGTTGTGTGGTCGTTAGTGTCGCCGTTTGGCTGGTGAACGACTTGACCCAAGCCCACCACTACACCACACCACACCACACCCCCACCCCCACCACTGCATCACAACTACGCCATCTCACTCCAGCACTACCACACCACCAGCACTATCACACCACAACACCACACCACACTACACCACCCACCACCCCACATCGCACCGCCACACCACATCGAACCACACCACACCACATCGAACCACACCACATCACACCACACCACACCACACCACATCACACCACACCACCACCACACCACACTACACCACATCACCCCACACCACACCACACCACACCACCCCTTTCCCGGTTCTGCTCCCCACCCCGTTTTTCCTGTTCTCCCGGTTTCTTTGATTCCTGGATCTGTTTTCTTCTTTGGATTTCTTGCCCTCCCGGTTCTGGTTACTCACTACCATCCCTCCTCCCGGTTCTGCTCTACTCCCTGGCTTCCCCCTTCCCGGTTTTGCTCTGCCCATCGCCCCCTTCCCAGTTGTGCTTTACTCCCCATCACCCCCCATTTCGGTTTTACTCCGTTCCTCCCCCTTCCCTTCCCCTTTTGGCTCACCTTCCCAGTTCCCTCTTCCCGGTTCTGCTCCTCCCGGTTCTGCTCTTCCCTGTTCCCCCTTCCCGGTTCTGCTCTTCCCGGTTCTTCTCCAGCCACCATTCATTAGCCATTCCTAGTTCTACTTCCCTTTCCGGTTCCCCTGCGCCTCCCGGTGTTTTGTAATTCTGAGCCTGAGTTCAGTTGCCTCGTAGTTTCGCGCCTGTTCAGAATTCGCGAGACTACGAGGTACAATACATGTCAGAATTTCCACTGCGCTGACCTTTCAGTCTGATCGCGTCACTTTTATTTATTTATTTATATGTTGTGCTGTAATGGAAGGATTTTACTAAGTTTGGGAAATACCTCTCGCACTGATTTACTGATTGGGTTAATAAAGGCTATGACCAATCCCTTTATAGTTCGCTTAACTTGGCAGAGATTTTTGTCCTCTTTTCAGCTACTATATTTCCCGTAGTATATTGTGAGAATGATGTAATAATACGGCTCTGTATCGTCTTCATAGCACTGTTTTGTGACTAGTATTGCAGTGTTAAACTATTGCTACAACTCAGCAATCAAAAGATGGAAGGATGGAAATTTTAGGCCATTTTAAAGACTGTATAGTAATGTGATCAAGGTGTAACAAAGTATATTTCCAAATTCTAAGCTGATATAGAATCCTTTGAAAGAAGCAAGAATAAAGAACTTCGTCATCGCAGTGAAGTGATTAACGTGTGTGTGTGTGTGTGTGTGTGTGTGTGTGTGTGTGTGGGTGGGTGGGTGCGTGCGTGGGTGGTTGTGGGTGTGGGTGTTTAACAGGGCAGGGTTTAAGTCTCGTCTTGAATTGCTGGTCTCTCCTGTTCCCGCGGTTTTTACAAATTTTAGGGTATTTTAGATTCCTCACGCAAATACTGGACACTGTAATAGGTAACTTAGGTGTGTGTTTACCGAAGAGTGGGAATTCCATTTGCCCACTGAAGAGAATTTCACCCATTCCCTGTGATTATAGTTTTTTTTTTTTTTTATACCGAACAGTTATTTCATGCAGTTTTGGAAAGACGTGTGCTACGGAAAAGAATGATTAGGTCTACAGATAGCCACATTTAGGAAAAGCTTGTGATTATTAATTTAGCTCTCCCTGCCTGCCATCATTCCATAGTGTAGTCAGCATTGATATAGAGTGGTCAGACACATTTGATCGTGTCACCTGCGTCAGAAATTGTCGTTAAAGACTGGAAGTTGATATTCTCTTTGCAGTTTCACGACTTAACTCCCATGGCGTCCTTCTCACTCAAATCACACTATAACCAGATTATTTTTATCCAACTTCGGAAGGATTTGTTATAGTGAGAGAATTAGTGGAGGCCTTATCTAACCTTTCCAGTTCGAAAAATCCCACGAAGTTAATAAAAGTGTCTGGAGATGGTACGAACAAGAATAAAATGCAAAATTACCTGAGTGAAGTGGGTTAGATTTTAAGTATGTGGCGGTAAAATCAACACAGATCTATTACAGTAAGTTCTTATTTTCAGCAACGTGATTGCTCTTTTCACCCTAACATTGGCCCAGATTTTCATCCTTTTGCAGCGTATTTCACGTAGCTCAGTGGCGGAAAATGACAATGTTACGGCTTTACGTGCCTTCTAGAGCAATTCTTCACGACTAGCCTCATATGATGGTGGTAATCCTTTATCACAACTCGGCATTCAAGAGGAGAATATGGCAATTTCAGACCAAGGAAAAGAAGAATAGTATCGATTACGTAGAAACAAACTCGCATCTTTTCACGTATTGCACAAATCTCATCGCTCCCGTGTGCAAAGCGACCCTCACTCACGAAGCATATTTTTAAAACCCATTCTTTTTCGGGCGCGAATGGCGATAGCTTTTCTCTCTCGCGAGCCCTGATATATCCTCTCAAAAGGAGTTTAAAAAAAATCCGTGAGCACTGAGAATATTCACTGAGATTGGCTTTGCGTAATAAACAAGGGAAGGTATTGGACCATCCTGTATTCGGGCTGGTCCTCCTCCTGCGTGTGTGTGTGTGTGTGTGTTCATGTGGGTGGGAAGGGGTTAGGAGGGACGAGGGGGGGGTCTAGATTGCACGCACTGCTTGCATATAAACGTACGTGTGTGTGTATGTGTGTGTGTGTGTGTGTGACCCTAACGGATGTGCGTGTGGGTGGTAGTTTAGTGGGACGTAAGGAGGGCGGGACTGGTAGGGGGGCTCACTTCCTTGCCCCAAAAGCCTCAACACGGGGCGCTGTATGTCACCTAATTTTTCATCGACTATCGGTTCCACCCACGTCATCGCCGTAAGGTTAATTCATCTCTTCCGCCGCTCCTGGCCGGCGTAATATTACACATTTAAAGACTAACTCCATTTTTTTTTTTCTTTCTGATGAACGCGTGGCAGTGGCGGAGTTATGGTGAAGGTCAGTATTTCATGACATTATCCTGAACCTGTGTCAGTAGTATTAAGATCTTACTCAGCTCTCTGCAAAGTAAACTCTTCATCCCCGCGGCTCCAGACTTGCATGATATGGCAGATATAAGTTTTGTGTTGCTTTTTTTTTCCATACAACCGAATGGCAGTGATGCAATTTTGGCCAAGGTCAGTATTTCGTTACGCGATCTCGGAACTGTAAAATACATTCTTTCCTGCGGCCCAAAACTCGCGATATATTGCATTTATATTTTGTCTAATTAACTCTTGAAATCTGAAGACACAATGGCATGTGGAAATATATTTTAGAGAAGGTCAGTATTTCGTAACATTATATCGAAACTACAGTATATCAAAACCAAAGGAAATCTTGTTCACTTCATTCGTCATCTTCTGCGCCCCCCAAGCTTGTAATACACATTTATATTTTATGTAACTCGACCATGTGGCAGTGGCTGAATTTTGACAGGTATTTAATACAATTTCTAAACTGCATCAAAACCTAGTGAGGTGTTGTTGAACTCGTTGCAGAATAAGTACAGTCTTTCCTCCCTCCAGCAAGTATCGTTGTAGTGTTTATTCCTGCTTTCTGTGTAGTCTACCTTTCATCTTTCTTATCTCATGACTGTGTGGCAGTGATGGAAAATGTAATTAGTCATTACACTGTCTGGAAGCTTTGTGAAGGAGTTGATGGGTATGACGGGTAGGGCAGTGAAAGCATACCAGAAATTGAAATATGGGAAAGCGGCAGAAACGGAATGAGCCGCTACAAAATTCACGAGTAGGGAGAGAGAGAGAGAGAGAGAGAGAGAGAGAGAGAGAGAGAGAGAGAGAGAGAGAGAGAGAGAGAGAGAGAGAGAGAACTATGGATTTGCTAAGATTAATTAATTCACACATGGCTAGGGGTTAGGCGCAGTCACAGTAATAAGTTCCCCATTTGGGTGTGGCGATGGAAGATGTAACATAGAATATTTTTATGGGATAATAAAGTGGATCACGTGTGAGTGCATTCAAGTACTTGGGTAGTGTGATGAGTAAGGATGGAACTTTGGGGGATTAAGTAAATGAAAGGGTACAGCAGGGAAGGAAGGTTGTTGGTACACTGAAAGCAGTGATGAGAAATAGGGAGGTGAGTATGGAAGTTAAGAAGTCACTGCATGATGGTATTGTGATCCCTACCTTGACGTATGGAAGCGAGGCGTGGACCTTGCAAGAAGGGAACAAGTCAAGAGTGAGAGCAGTGGAAATGAGTTACTTGAGAGGAGCATGTGGAGTGACGTGGAGGGACAGGTTGACGAATGAAGAAGTGAATGAACGTTGTGGGGTAGATGTGGATGTGGTTGAAAAGATTAGGAGAAATACACTGAGGTGGTTTGGACATGTGGAGAGGATGGAGAATGAAAGACTGACTAAGAGGGTGTATGTAGGTGAGGTGGAGGGAGGGAGAGGGAGGGGTAGACCGAGGATGAGGTGGAGGGATGGAGTTGAGAGGTATATGAGGGAGGGGGGGGGTTGGGGGGAGGGGAGTCAAATGGTGGGTGACAGAGTGACCTGGAGGCGTTTTGTCTGCGGCCACCCTTTGCGGGATTAGGGCGTCGGGCTATAGATAGATAGATAGATAGAGACGTAACAAAAGATTATGAGAAGGAAGAATACTCTCTGACGTTCGGGTAAGAATGAGAAATTGGAAGGCAGGACACAATACTGGTAGATGATTGTCACCCAACTCTTGTTCGAGACGGTACATGAAGACTAGTATACAGTATATTGTGCCAGTGTATAATGGCAAAGAGAACGGAAAAGTATGCACCTATTTTTGAGGTATACTGTAGACTGACTGAGCATACACAAGGAGAATGGTGACAGGAGGATTAGTGCAGTGTAAAGAACGCCACATTATGGAAGAACAGAAAGGCTTTGTGTGTGTGTGTGTGTGTGTGTGTGTGTGTGTGTGTGTGTGTGTGTGTGTGTGTGTGTGTGTGTGTGTGTGTGTGTGTGTGTGTGTGTGAAGTCCTGTTGTGAGAGACGTATGGAAAGTATTTACGGAAACAGAGGGAAGTGTAAATATCTTTTATGGATCTGATGAAGGCCAATAACAGAGTTGATGAAGGAACATTATGCCAAATGCGAAAGATAAATGAGATGAGAGGGAAGCTTTTAATTGCCTTGAAGAACTCTTATTAGATGAGGAGAGCGTTGGCTACAATCAGGAGAGAGGAGGGAAGAGATCTGAAGTAAAGACTGGCTTGCTTCACAGGCCTTGCATTATACAGTCCTTGCAGGAGGTAATCACACACACACACACACACACACACACACACACACACACACACACACACACACACACACACACACACACACACACACACACACACACACACACACACACATGCACCACTCATCACCACATTAGCCAGCCAATTAACGATCCAGGACCAATTAAGCTGGCAGGATAAAGAGGCCTCATTACTCCCACATCAGTAGCTATAACGGGATGGGTTGGGGGGTGAGGGGATGGGGTCTGGCGGGTGAGGGTGTGGGGGAAGGGATGGGGTGAGTGAGGGTCTAGGGACGATGGGATGGGGGTTGCTAAGGCTGTGGGGGGATGGTGTGGGGGTGGATAAGGGAATGGGGGTTGATAAGGGAGTGGGGGGATGGGGTGGGGGTTGGTAAGGGTGTGTGGGGATTGGTGTGGGTGAGGGTGTAGGTGAATGAGGGGCATGGGGGGGCAACCTCTCTCCAGGTTACGGTGCGACACCCATAATTTTTCCTTGCTCTAATGGGGAGACCTCTGATTCACCCTCTGACGGATGGGCTCATTTTCTTCCTCGGAGTTGTCACTGTTTGCTGGCTGAATGCCGAGGTTGAAAGGGACCGAGAGGCTACAAAGGCCGACTGGAAAAGGGGAGGCTTAGGCTGTTGAAAGAGTAGGGATGGATGGGAGGGGCCTGAGAGGGACTGAGATAGAGTTTTGGGTAATGCATTGGTGGATTTAGGTGCGAGGAATGGGTTTATATAGTGGTGGTACAAAATAGAATGAAGAAGGACTGAGAGAGTCGAATGAACGAGTAGAAAAGGGGGCTTAGGCTGAGAAACGAGTAGAGTTGGATGTGAAAAGCCTCAGATCGGTGGCCAGAGGGAGCTTTTAGTGTACAAACGGTGGGACCAAGTTATAGGCATGGAGTGGAGAGAGTGAGTGGTTTCAAATAGTGCTTCGGATATTGTCAGGATGTGGTTTAAGAATGTTGTGAAAGTAGGATGAGGGGCTGAGGTGAAAAGAACCTAAGTAGGTTGAAAGAGTGGGTTGAAAGAGGGGTTTCGACTGCTGAAAAAGTGGGGCTAGGTTGAGGGGTTGAGTTGGAAAAGTAGTGAGACTGACGGAAGAGTGAGTAGAAAGAGTAGATTTACGCTGTGCGTTAAAAAAAAAAAAAAAAAAAAAATCCCCCTCAGCCCAATGACGCATTTTCGTTTCATTAAATTCTGGCTGTTGTCAGAGCTTATTTTTCACCTTAAGAGATTTTTCGAACTGGAAGCGTTAAATGTAGCCATCATGAAACCCATTAGGGCAAGATGACTGAGTTAAGCAAAATGGTCTAGAGATAACAGGAATATAACGAAGTGCGAGTCATGGCAGTGAAGACGTTATGACATCCCCCCCTCATATATATACTGTATATATATATATATATATATATATATATATATATATATATATATATATATATATATGTATATATATATATATATATATATGTATATATATATATATATATATATATGTATATATATATATATATATATATATATATATATATATATATATATATATATATATATATATATATATATATATATATACAGAGAGAGAGAGAGAGAGAGAGAGAGATTATATGGAACTTGTACTGGATGGTAAGTGATCTCAATAGAAATTTAAAAATGACGCTGGGCAAGTTTGTAGAGGGCGCAGTTATGCCGGATTTATCGTTGGGATTTGGGATTGAAAAAGTTCTCAGTCTGAGAGAATTTGCGGGTTTAAAATGTCTGCTTGGGTAGTTGAGGAGCGGAGGGAGTGGAGGGAGATGAGAGGGGTAGGGAGGGAGGTAGAGGAAGAAAACAGAAAAAACTAGGCAGGGGAAGAGAGGTGGGGGTAGAGGGAAGGTAGCAAGACAGACAAGGAAGGGGAAGAGTAGAAGCAGAGGAGAGAGAAAAAAGGAGAGGGGGGGGGGCAGAGGAAGAAGGGAGGAGATACAGGAAGGATGGAATGAGAAAGGAGGGGAAAGAATGGGGTTGGATGGGAGGAAGAGACGGAAAATTGGGGGAACGGATGCCTTGGCTTTTTTTTCTTAGTCTGACAAACATAGTTTTTGCAGCTTTGGGAAGACCTCTCGTTATCATAGATTTAATGGAGATTACTGTTAACCGTCTGAGAGCAGAAGACACCTCGAAATAATGATTAATAGATTAAATAATGAAATAAATAAGATAAACTAGTCTTGTAGCAGCCACTAAATACAAAAAAAAGGCATCGTTGTTAAGTGATCAAAATGAATAATTACTGTACCTCGAAGTAAATAAATAAATATATAAATCGTGTTGCAGCCAGGAAACATAAAGGAAACTAAGCATCGTAGTGAACCGATCAAAATAAATGGTATGTCGTTCCTTGCCTTTTTAAAATATCTTGGGGATATTCTGTCAGGCTTAGGCGCTTCATATATCTCAGGTTTATTGACTACAAGTGACTCTATCTTCCTTCTTTCTGTATAGTGTAGGGAGAGGAGGAGAAAGGGCATGAAAGAAAGGACAGTGGGAAAAAAGTGTAAGAAAAAAAATGATAAAATATAGATGGAAAAAGAGCAAGAAGAAAAAGAAAAAAATAAATCGATCACTACGACAATGCCCTTTAGTCTTCTTCTTGTGCTTAGGAAAGAATATTATCGAACGGGATGGGTTGGATATCATAGCCTTCATTCATCATTACGATAGGATATTCTCAAGTTAAAGCCATGTTGAGGTAACAAGAGGGACGATGGGAATAAATTTACGAGAGAATGTGGATGGAGAGGAGGTAAAGTAGATGCGAAGATGAGAGGGAGAGAACTGAAAAAAAAAAAACGATATAGGAACAAGGAAGGTAAACAAGGAGCTGAGCAGAAAAGAAATTATGGAGAAAAAATGACAACGAACGCAGGAGCGACGGAGGAATGAAACGGGAAGGAGGGAGGACGTAAACAGGATGGAGGGAGGGCAGAATGAATATTTAGGTAGGTAGAGAGAGAGAGAGAGAGAGAGAGAGAGAGAGAGAGAGAGAGAGAGAGAGAGAGAATAAAAGAGAGAGAATAAAAGATTGTGTCCCCCCCTGTGGCGGGGGGGACACAATCTGGCCGCACTATGGGGTGGTACTACTACTTTGCGGCCAGGTTGTGTTAGGAAGAATACTGCCACCGTATTCCCTGCGTGTCGTAAAAGGCGACTAAAAGGGGCGGGGTGAGGGGACTAGGGACCCCCTCCTCTGTTTTTTAGTTCCTAAAAAGAGACAGACCAGAGAAAGGGATGGGAGATGGAGTTATCCCCGTACCCTGAAGATTGGGTCTATGAATGTGCGTGGATGTAGTACGATTGAGGCTAAAAGGGAGGAGATTGGGAGAATGTTTGTGAGAAGAAAGTTGGATGTGTTAGCTTTGAGTGAAACGAAGATGAAAGGGAAGGGTGAGTCTATGTTTGGAAGTGTGAATGGAAGATTGTCAGGTGTTGATAGAGGAAGGGCAAGAGAAGGTGTGGCCTTGTTAGTGAGTCCGGAAGTACAGCAATGTGTGATTGAATGGAAGGAGGTGTCATCAAGACTGATGTGGGTGAAAGCGAAATTTGAACGTGAGTTGTGGGTGTTTGTGAGTGCATATGGGCCTGGTAGTGAAAGGGATGAAGAAGAGAGGGAGTCTTTCTGGAATGATGTTGATGAGTGTCTGCAGAGTTTTGGAGCGAATGTGAATGTGGTAATGATGGGAGATCTGAATGCTAGAGTGGGAAATGTAGCAGTTGAAGGCGTAGTTGGTATGCATGGTGTGCCTGGAAGAAATGAAAATGGGGAACGAATGATAGCGATGTGTGTTGAGCGAGAGATGGTGATTGGGAATACGCTGTTTGAGAAGAAAGATATTTATAAGTATACATGGGTGAGACAGGAGGGTGGAAGTCGTTGTTGATAGAGCCTTGATGGACTATGTGGTTGTGTCTAGGAATGTAATAGGAAGATTGTTGGATGTGAGAGTTCTGAGAGGGGAGGGTGGAGGTATGTCTGACCACTACCTGGTGGAGGGAAAGTTAAGAGTAGGTAAGAGATGGGTGAGAGCTAGGAGGGTTAGGTGTGGCAGGGAGGTTTTGAAAGTGAGTGAGTTGGATAAAAGAGAGAAAAAGATAGAGTATCAGGAGAAATTGAAAGATGAGTGGAACGCAGTGAAAGATCGGGAAAATGGCAGCGTGGGGGAGGAATGGCAGTTGTTTAAGAGTGCTGTGGTGGGGCATGCAGAAGAGGTGTGTGGTGTGAGACGTGTGGGTGGTGGTGTATGAAAAGGAAGTGAATGGTGGTGCGAGGAAGTAAGTATGGCTGTGGCTGAGAAGAGACGTGCATATGAAGTGTGGCTGCAGAGGAAGGATGAGATGTCATATGAAAGGTATAAGGAAAAGAGGAATAGAGCGAGAAGGGCTGTGCGTGATGCTAAAGTGGCAGCAGATGAGAGGTGGGGTAGGCGGCTGACAGAGAATTTTCAACAGAATAAGAAAATGTTTTGGAAGGAGGTGAAAAGGGTGCGAAAGGGAGAGTCTGGGAAGGAAGAACGAGTAAAAGCAGAGGATGGAAGGATGTTAACTGAGATGGATGCAGTAAGGAAGAGATGGGCAGAGTATTTTGAAAGATTGTTAAATGTAGAGGAGGAAAGGGTGGCTGAGATTGTGGCGGATGGAAGGGTGCAAGGAATAAATGTGTTGGGAGAGTTGAATGATTCTTTGATCACGAAGGAGGAAGTGGAGAAAGCAGTAACGGAGATGAAAACAGGGAAAGCTGCAGGTATGGATGGGTGTGCTGTGGAATGCCTGAAGGGTGGTGGAGTGACTATTGTTGACTGGTTAGTAAGATTGTTGAATGTGTGCTTTGAGAAAGGTATGGTGCCAATTGACTGGGCAAGTGCTTGTGTGGTCCCGTTGTATAAAGGCAAGGGTGATAAGTATGAATGTACTAGCTTTAGGGGTATAAGTCTGTTGAGTGTTGTAGGTAAGGTGTATGGTAGAGTGTTAATTTTGAGAGTTAGAGAGGGTACAGGGGGAGTGATTAGTGATGAGCAGTGTGGCTTTAGGAGAGGGAGGGATGCGTTGATCAGGTGTTTGCTGTGAGACAAGTGTGTGAAAAGTATTTAGCGAAAGGCAAGGATGTGTTTTGGGCATTTATGGATTTAGAGAAAGCGTATGATAGAATTGATAGGGAGGCTTTGTGGACTGTTTTAAGATTGTATGGACTTGATGGTAGGTTACTAAAAGGGGTGAAAAGTTTTTTATGTAAATAGTAGAGCGTGTGTAAGAGTGGGAAATGCTGTGAGTGATTGGTTTCCCGTGAGAGTGGGGCTGCGACAGGGATGTGTGATGTCGCCTTGGTTGTTTAATATTTATATGGATGGTGTTGTAAGGGAGGTGAATGCAAGAGTTTTAGGTGGTCTGAGTCTGGTAAATGTTGATGGAGGAGAGTGGAATCTGAAGCAGCTGCTGTTTGCAGATGATACCGCACTGGTGACTGATTCAGAGGAGAGATTGAGACAGTTGGTAGAGGAGTTTGGAAGGGTGTGTGAAAGGAGGAAATTGAAAGTAAATGAGAATAAGAGTAAAGTGATGAAGTGTACGAGGTTGATAGATGGTAGGGGGATGAATATAGTTTTGAATGGTGAGTTGCTTGAGGAGATAGATTGTTTTAAATATCTAGGGTCACATGTTGCTGTGGATGGAAGAATAGATGCAGAAGTGAAGTTTAGAATAAATGAAGTAGGAAAGGTGTTGGGAGGAATGAAAAAAGTGTTTAAATGTCGTTCGCTTAGAATGGATGTAAAGAGAAGGCTGTATGAGGGTGTTGTGGTATCGACTGCATTATATGGGGCTGAAACATGGAATATGGGTGTAGCAGAGAGGAAAAGTTTCAATGTAATGGAGATGAGGTGTCTGAGGAGTATGTGTGGAGTGACGCGTATGGATCGAAAAAATGATGAAGTGCGAAGGAGAACTGGAGTTGTTCGGGAGATGGCTGGTAGAGTTGAGCAGAGGGTGTTGCAATGGTTTGGGCATATGGAAAGAATGGATAATGAGCGATTGGTGAAAAAGATAACTAGATCTGATGTGAGAGGTGTAAGGCTGAGAGGAAGACCACGAATAGGATGGATGGACAGTGTGAAGAGAGCGCTGGATGCGAGAGGGATGTCTGTTGAGCAAGGAAGAGTGGCTGTGCGTGACAGAAATAAATGGAGAGAAATTGTGAATGAATAAGTGATGACGCAGCCCTGAGGGGATATTCTCCCGCATTTGGTCTGATCAGCTAGTCAGGTCAGGTGCAGGTAAGGGGATGGGTGTATTATGATGTGGCAGGGGTAAACCAGTTCTGCTGTCGGGCCCTGCTGCGGATGTCACTGATTGCATTGTGCAGTTGACCCTTGTGCGGTGTGGTGCGGTGAGGATCTGTCCGTTCTCCCCTTTGGGGCTAAGATGCGAATAAATGTGTTTGAATGGATGAGTAAATGGAGAGTGAGTCGTCCTGTCTCGGCTACCTCCCTTTCCTTGGGGGAAGCAGCCTAGGTATATAGATAGATAGATAGATTAATGTGCAAGTATGGAGGAAAAAAAGAACACCAGATGCACACCACATGCTGTACACCCCAGACACACCCGTTACACCCCATCACACCACCAATACCCCTCATCCCTCAGCAGCTCCCCCCGACCCACCCTCCTTAAGTGTCAAGCTCTCAACACTACCAATGCAACTTACCATATTTTACCCTACAAAAAGGTACAGTATCGCGGTGAGTGAGTGACCCAGTTGGGGTCACATGCTGGATATCGCTGCCTCTGTGGGTGCGGCGGGGGGGGGGGGCGACGTTATAGTAAGGAAGAAACTAATACTAGAGGAGAGTGAGGAAGAAGAAGGTTGGGGGAGGGAAAATGAAGTAGGAGGAAAGAAGCAAGAAAGAAATGAAAGAGCAGAAGAGTACAAAATGAAGGAAGGAGAACAAACAGATAAATAGAGACGGACGGACGGACGGAAGGAAGGAAGAATGGAAGGAAGGAAGAAAGGCAGTCAGGCAGGCAGGAATGGAGAAAGGAAGAAGGGAAAAAAAAGGAAGAGAAGAGTCGGAAGGAAGTCGAAAAGGAGGAAGAGCGGACGAGAAAAGAAAGAACAAGGGAAATAAAATAAAAATAGAAAAGAGAAAAAAGAAAAAAAGCAGAAAAAAGAAGAGTAAGCAAGGACGGAGAACAGAAAAAAATATTGAAATGAGGTTGAGGAGGGGGCGGAAGGAAGAGAAAGGATTAAATGAACGAAGGAGGGAGGGAAAGAATGAGGGAAGAGAGGAGAGGATATATACAGTATATATGTAGATAGATAGATAGATAGATAAATACTGTATATAATAGATAGATAGATAGATACAGATAGATATTATATATATATATATATATATATATATATAAAATAAAGAGAGAGAGAGAGAGAGAGAGAGAGGACAGGGGCTGTTGAAAAGAAGGGAAGGATGGAAAGGATAGGAAAAAATAGGAAGAGAGAAGAGAGTTTGGGAAGGGGGGGGGGGTAGAAGGGCTCGGAAAGGGGGTGAGGGAAGAGAAGGACGTGCAGGAAAGAGGAGGGGATGGAAGAAGGACGGAAGGGGGAAGAGAGGAGGGGGGATCCAGGAGGTGGCTTAAGGGAAATGAAAGAAAGAGAAGGAATGAAGGAAGAAGGGAAAAGGAGGGGAAAAAGGCAAAAGAGGTGAGAGGGATGGGAAGGGGGAGGACAGGGGATGAGGGAGGGGAGAGGAGAGGGGGATGGGCATGGAGGGGAGGGGGTGACGAGGCTGCCCCCCACGAGGAAAATAACGCCAAAGGAAAATTTATAACCGGGAAGAATTTGCCGGTTGGGATAATTTAGCGAGCGGGAGGACTTATAGACAGGAGGAGGAAGAGGAGAAGAAGGAGGAGAAGCAGGAGGAGGGGGAAGAGGTAGGAAGAGAAGTGCAGAGTAGAGGTGGAGGAAGGGGAGGAAGAGGAGGAGTAGGGTAGGGTCAGATAGGGAGGAGGACGAGACAGGATTAAATGAGCGGGAAGAGGAGGAGGAGGAGGACGTAAGTACGAGGGGTTGGAGGAGAAGATGAGGGTGGAGGACGGGATGAAATGGGAGGGTGGGGGAGGAGGAGGAGATAGAGGAGCTGAAGGAAGAAATGGGGTAAGAGGGGTGGGAGGAGGAAGTAGTGAGAGGAGATATATATATATATATATATATATATATATATATATATATATATATATATATAAATACGTACATATAAAATAGATACATAGATAGATGTCAAGACCGTGTTCTCGGAGACATGGAAGACTTGGTAACGCCGTCCATAGCGACTTATATTGCATATTACACCTTAACATTCTCTTGTATGTTATTGATACGGCTTTAATATCGACAGTGTTTGCATCAGTGTACATGAGGATACTGAGGTCTGGTGTGCAAAATAAATCTCTCTTAAAAGTTGTTACAAAGCCTCGAAAGTCACTTGTAATAAGACTTTGTGAGGGAAGTGAGTTTGCAGAGATGAGTGTGGAGGTGGGAGGGGCGGGAGAAGGGCTGAGGTAGGTGAGGGGGAAGGTAGGAGCACAGAGAAAAGCTAGAGGAGGGAAGAGATTGACCGGAAGAAATGAGCGAAAAAGAAAATGAAAAGAGAAAGAGAAGAGGTGATGTGCGGGGAGAGAGAGAGAGAGAGAGAGAGAGAGAGAGAGAGGGGGGGGTAGAGAGAGGTGTAGGAACGAAGAAGGTGGCACCGTATGACACATGACCTTACTAAAACAATGTTTGCCATTCTTCTGGCTTTTGCCCCCTTATCAACACCACCAGCACCACCTTCATCACGGGCTTGGAGGACGGGTTCTCAGGCTGGTTCGTGGCTCGATATATAGGGCGGTTCATTGTCAGATTATAGGATGGGTTCACGGTGGGGCCTCGCTTTAGTTCATTGTTTAGTTAAGGGCAGAACTCATTGGTGAAACTTTTTCGAGTGAGGAAAGTGGCAAGAGATTAATGAATTTGTGCTTCATGGGTATTTCATTTGTTGGTTCATTAAAGCGGTTTATACGCTGGTCAATGACTCGGTTTATAGGGCGGTTCGTGGTGAGGATAAGGGCTGTGGTTCATAATTATAATGTTGTGAGGATGACATTGAGATTGTTGCTGTGTGGTTCATGATTTGTGGTTCATGGATGGTTTTATAGTGTGGCTCATTGGCTAGTTAGTGAGTTGGTTCATGGGCTGCTATGGGTTCTGCATTATAAGTAAAGAAAGCATGGACTCGGTTCAGCACACACAACAGCTGAAAAGTGGAAGTGGTAGTGTAGCGAGGTGGAGAGAGACGGACGGAGATGGGATTTGTGGAGGATATTGTTGGTAGGGTTGTCAGTGAAGGCGTTATTAGCGGTGGTTATGATGAGAGAGGGAGGGAGGGAGTTAAGTGGGGTGAGGGAGGGGGGTTGATGTCCGGGTGGAGATGAAGAAGGAAGGGATGTGAGATACGATGAGTAATGTGTGGTCGGGTATGGTGAGGAAGGTAGGAAGGAAGAGTGGAAGGGGTGAGGAAGGAAGAAATAAGGTAGAGGTGCAGTAAGGAGGGTTGAGGAAGGAAGAAAAAGAAAGAAGGAAGGAAGGAAGAAAAAAGGAAAGAAGGACGGGTGAGAAGGGTGAGAAAGGAGAAGGGTGGGAGGGATGAGGAAAGAATAAATTGTGAAAGGGGTGAGGATGGGAGGAAGGAAGGCAAGAAGGAAGAGAAGGAGAGATGAAGAAGGAAGGAAGGAAAGAAGAGTGGGAGAGGGGAGGAAGGGTGAGAAAGGAAGGAAGGAAGGGTGGGAGGGGTGAGGAAAGAATGAATTGTGAAAGGGATGAGGATGGGAGGAAGGAAGGCAAGAAGGAAGAAAGGAAGAGATGAAGAAGGAAGGAAGGAAGAAAGAGTGGGAGAGGGGAGGAAGGGTGAGTGTGTGGGGTGTGGGGGTGAATGGGGGGTTGAGGAGTAGGGAAGCATGGAAATGGCGTGGTAAGCACAATGGGTGAGCCTGCTTGCTTGCCTTGCCCCCACCACTTACTCTATGCATGGAATACCAATGATACGGAACGGGGAGACGGAGAGAGAATGAAAGAGGGAAGGGAAGAAATGGAGAGAGAAGAAGAGTAGTGAAGGAAGAGAGAGAAAGGGGGGCGGGAAGAGGAAGAAGAGAAGTAGAAAAGTGGTGAAGGAAGGGACGGAAGAGAGAGAACGCGGGAGGTAGGAAGAAGGAGAAGAGAAAGAAGGGGAGATAGGTGAAAAGGAGTTGGGAGGGAAGAGAAAGAAAGGGGGGAGAGGGGGAAGAGTGGGAAGAAAACAAAAGGAAGAAGGAGAGGAGTGCAAAATGGAAGAGGAATGGGAAGACGGTATGTGAAGTGGGTGGTGATGATAAAGGGAGGTGAAGAATGGGGAGACTGGAAGAGGAGGAGAATATTAGGAGAGATGGAGGGATGGAGGAAAGGTGAAGAGAATGAGTATAGAGGGAGGTGAGGAGGGGTGAGAAAGTAAGGTCGTACCACTGAAAATGCCAGGATGAGGCGCAATAAAACGAATGGAGTCACAGGGCGTTATCTAATAATTACTCTGATAACCAAGGATATTATCAGGTTGTAAGTGTTATTTTTAAGAATCATTTCAACCAAAGGACGCTTTTTCATTTGACCTTTTCTACCGCCGGATGATTTTATTCAGTGTAAGGGAGGTTTTTCGCACTGAGGGGTTAGATATTGCCTTCAGTAACACCTGCACTACTAAAATGTTTCCTTAACCTGAAGGAAATTATCTGGTATAATGCCTTCAACCTGACAGCGATCTTTAACCCTTTCCAGTTCCGCTGATGAGCAGGTGTAGTTAGCTTGGAGGGTTGATCTACCTGTTAACCAAGGAGACTCATTCCTATCTCATACCCAAGGCCTACTGAATTTTATGCAACTACGGCTTAATAGTGAAGTTGTGAGAGAGGCCCAGTTCCCTTAGATGAAAAAAAAAAAACATAGGAGAATAGAAATAACTGCATGACAAAGACCTTTCCAAATTTTCTCTACCTATTAACCCATTCTATTCCTGCTGCCTTCAGACGATTTTATTTACCGTAGGAAAGATCTTACGTTTCCCATGCTCCTTTTCCCCACTTTATCTTCCACATTCTCTCTCTCTCTCTCTCTCTCTCTCTCTCTCTCTCTCTCTCTCTCTCTCTCTCTCTCTCCTTCCCACTCTTGTAATACAGTTCGTTCACCTTGGTTTAGATTTTCGTCCCCTTGCTACTAGGTCTAGATTTTCGTCCTTTTGCAGCTTGTCAAGCAAGCCCAGGTTCTGGCCGTGAGATTAGTTCCGATCATGAGATTAGTCCCGGCCGTGAAATGAACTCCTGTCGACTGAGTAGTCCCGACCGTGAGATTAGGTCCGGCCGTGAGATTAGTTCTTGTTGTTAGATTAGTTCCGACCGTGAGATTAGTTCCGACTCGTGAGATAGTGCCGTCCTCACCATTTTCGAGTTACAGTATTTGTGCTCACCCTCGCGTGGTGGTGATGTGTTCAGCTGAGAGGGAGTCATAGGAATGTGGAAGTGTGTGACTTTGTAGGTGAGAGAGTAAGTGAGCGAGTGAGCGAACCAAGGAGTGAGCAAAGTAGGCTAAGTAGGCGAGTGTGAGTGAGCATGTGGGCGAGTGAGTAGTAAGCGAGTGTGAGCCAGTGAGTGAAAGAGTGAGTGAGCCACTAAATAAACAAAGCAAGCGAGTGAGTGAGTGAACGAGTGTATGAGCCAGAGAGTGAACAAATAAGTAAGCCAGTGAGTGAGCGAGAGTGTGAGTCAGCGAAAGAGGGAGTGAGCGTGGGAGTGAGGGAGCCAGTAAGTTTTTTTTTTTTTTATATGCGAGGAAGAAGGAACCAAAGGCCATGAGCCCGCAATAACAGTTCCCTCCAAGTGAAAAACAAAATACAATAGAGAGCCAAATTCAAGATCCGATCATTTCGAGATGCCCGGACACACTGCGTTTGAAAGACTGGAGATCATAGGCAGCAGGAAATACAGACAGAGGGAGACAGTTCCAGAGTTGGGCAAATAAGCAAGCCAGTAAGTGAGAGAGTGAGTAAGGGAGTGAGTAAGCTAGTTAATGAGCCAGTGAGCAAGCCAGAGAGCTAGTGAGTTGAAGGAGTAAGCAGGTGTACACAGGAAGACTAATCTCTGATGGTGAAATATCCTGTTGAGGGGTACGAGAGACTTTATTAACCCCTTGCTGCCATGACGTATTATTACACCCTTTTCACATCTGTTTGGCCTAAAATTGCCATCTCTCCATCTGGATATTCACTAGATTGTGGTGCTAGTCACGAAGAAGTGCAAGGGAAATAATGTTGAACCCCAGCCCTATCCCGCAGCACATTTCACTTGAACGTGTCCTAAAAATGCCATCTTGAATGGTGAGTTGTAACAACTGATGAGCACTAGATGATGGTACAAGTCACGAAGAAGTTCAAGGAAATTGATGTATAGCCGTAACATTTTCTTATTCTGCCACTGAGCTATGTGAAATAAGCTGCAAGAGGACGAAAGAAACTATAGATGCTTTTGCTTCCTCCTGAGGATTTTATTCAGCTTAGGAAAGAACTTTGGTAGGAGCTTTTTTTAGGCAGAGAAGAAGGAACCAAAAGCTTGAAGCCTGTACGTACGTTTGTTCCCTCCGAAAAGAGAGAGAGAGAGAGAGAGAGAGAGAGAGAGAGAGAGAGAGAGAGAAGGGGGGGGAATTCAAGATTCATTCATTTCGAGATGCCTGGACACATTAACCTTAAGACTCCCGTAGGTCTCCTCTAAGCTGAATAAAATCGTATGGAGACAGCAATAATAAAATAAATCGTAGTGGAGTTTCTCTCTCTCTCTCTCTCTCTCTCTCTCTCTCTCTCTTGATATGTAAATCGCATCTTTCTTACTTTTTGAGTAAGTTCGCTGTCCTTGTGGCTGTGGTGATGGTGGTGGTGGCGGAAATGGGTGAGGGTTACAGTAGTGATGATGATGATGATGATGATGATGATGATGATGATGGTTGCTGTGATGGTAAGGGTGAAGGTAATTCCAGTGGTAATGATACTGGTAACGGTGGTGGTGGTAGTTATGATAGTGTTCTTAGTGGTGGTGGTGGTGGTGGTGGGGATAATTGTGGTGACAATTAAAATGGCGGTGAATGGTATGTGTAGTGGTGGTGATGGAGATCTGCATGGTGATGAAAGTTACTGTGGCAGCGGTGGTAGTGATGAATGTGATGGTAATGTCTTTCCCTCAGTCTGTCGCTATATCTCAATCACACACACACACACACATACACACTCTCTCTCTCTCTCTCTCTCTCTCTCAGCATTAACCCTTTCAGGCGATTTTCACTTACATCTTAATTTTTGTGGATATGGGAAATCTGAAATGCTTAATACTTGCTAAGACGATGTTTACAGGATGTATGGTTTCCCCTCTTTCTGCCTGAATTTCTCTCTCTCTCTCTCTCTCTCTCTCTCTCTCTCTCTATTTGCTCACAGGCTGTCTCAGCTCCCAAACTTTTTGACAGAGAACTTAAAAGCTGAGAGAGAGAGAGAGAGAGAGAGAGGGAGGGAGGGAGGGAGGGAGGGAGGGAGGGGGGGCAGGAGGGAGGGAGGAAGGGGGGCGGCAGTTGGTTAGTCTTGGCAAAACTTTCACCTCCTGCAACTTTCTTATCGCTGAGCTCTTTTATTATTTCCTTTTCATCTTTTATTTTCCCTTTTTTCCCTTGACAACAGAAGGAGGTGAGGTTTGTGGGGAAGTGACATTTTAGCCTCCCCCCCCCTCCCTCCTGTTACCCATCCCATCCTCCCTCTCCCCACCCCACGCCCCCTTTCTTTGCACGACTCTCCCTCACCCTCTCTCCCTGTTTTCCCCTCTCACCCCCTCCCATGCCTTCTTTCTCGTTATCTCCCCTCCTCACCCCTCCCTCAGTTCCTTCTCCCCATTCCCTTTCCGTCACCCCCTCCCCCTCACTATCTCCTCACATATCCCCCTCTCCCTCCCCCCTTCTTGGCTTTTGTTGTTGGGGTGAAAAATGGCGAAGTGTGAGACGGCCGGCAGGGCTCGAGAGAGAGAGAGAGAGAGAGAGAGAGAGAGAGAGAGAGAGAGAGAGAGAAAGTTGACCTACCTTTTCATTGCATCTACGTCACACATGGATCTCATACGTCACTATCCATCTTGACGCTCTGTATCAAAGTGAATCATCTGTGGTCAGAGAAACATATCAAGCCTCCCAGAGAAACATACCAAGCCTCCTAGTAAAACATACCAAGCCTCGCTCAGCTTAGGAATATTAGCCGCCAGAGGAAAGTAACGAGTTGAGGAGGTTAATCGGTAGGTGAACGTTTGCCTCTGCGCCACTTACCTTTTAGCCTTCACCGCATTATACTGTAGCGCCATGACGGATTATCTGTTTTCATCCTATTTGCATACATTTTTTTTAAATTTATGAAGGATCTTTATTAATGAAGTGGTTGCATGAAATTCGAAAAGCCTTAGTTTTGAAGTAGGACTGTCTCTTTGGTTGACAGTCACATCAGCCCCTGAATCTGCCTGCGCCTGGTCACCCACTGAGCTGACAGGGGTTGCGGATTATTGCCGTTATACAAGAAACGCGGTGTAGGAACTGGAGGCGAAGTAAGAGTTAAGATCTTTTAATTAAGATATAACGTTTTCAGTACCGTAGCCGCTTTGTTCTCTCTCTCTCTCTCTCTCTCTCTCTCTCTCTCTCTCTCACACACACACACACACACACACACACACACACACACACACACACACACACACACACACACACACACACACACACACACACACACACACACACACACACACACCAAGCGGGCATATGCTGACCACGCCACCTCAAGTTTACCTTCACGGGTGTAAGTTAGGCAAACCTTTTTTCAAGAAAAACTTCTCATCTCTCTGAAAGTCAACAAGTGAAGGGTTGGGGAGAGAGAGAGAGAGAGAGAGAGAGAGAGAGAGAGAGAGAGAGAGAGAGAGAGAGAGAGGGTCATGACTGTGTGTGTGTGTGTGTGTGTGTGTGTGTTGGGGGGGGGGACTATCATCTCCATCGCTTCACCACATTTAACGAAAGAAGTCTTTTCTCTGTTCACAGAAGTAAGAAGAAGTTGTACAGCAGAAATCTTCCTCTCCTCTACCTAACTTTTCGGTAATAAGCTGTACCCCCCAGAAAAAAAAGAAAAGAAAATTGAAACCCTACATGCTCTAGATGCTTGAAAGAAAATGTAATTAATAGAAATGAGTAAGGAGATACAGATGTCATACAGTTTTAAAGTAACAGGGGGAGGCGGTGGCTCAATCGGTAGAGAGTTGGCCTGCAGTCCTGACGGACCCGGGTTCAAATCCCGCTGAGGCAGGGAACAGTTTAAGGATTTGAATTTCATAAAATCAGACTTTACTGATCTACCAGAAGACCCGCCGACATGTCGTAAAAATACCCCCGCTAATACCAATACACCAGTCCTGTATGAGACGGCCCTAGCATGTATTCAGTATGGACGGTGGGTGTTAGCGCTGAAGTGGTGACATGTAGAGGTGTGCGTACGTAGGAGGACTACTGGGCCTTGAAAGCAGGCTGTGAAGCCTATGCCCAGAGTCGGTCACATAAAAAAAAAAAAAAACAGGAACCTTTACGCACACACACAAAAAAAGATAATAATAATAATATCACAAAATACCCCATATTGGTAATACAGTATTGCGTACATGGTGACACATATACCGCTTCCATAGACATCCTGAACTGTAGTAGTTTCGGATATAATTACAGTTCTCATGCAAGATTCTCTCTCTCTCTCTCTCTCTCTCTCTCTCTCTCTCTCTCTCTCTCTCTCTCTCTCTCTCTCACACACACACACACACACACACACACACACACACACACACACACACACACACACACACACACACACACACACACACACACACTCACAGTATGTACCCAGATACTAATACCAGGGCTTAAATCATAAATATTTGAAAGAGAGGGTAATTGCAAGAGAGAATACCGCTTACATAACCCTTAACATTAGATCAGTAATATTTTCATGAGCAACCCTATCGCTCTAGGATATTTCACTTAATAATTGGTCTTCGTCAGGCGTGTTCTGGGTTGTATGATGGGGTTGGCGTCGTCAGTATGTAACGATAATTTGCTCCATTTATGTTATTTGTGTGTGTGTGTGTGTGTGTGTGTGTCATCTGAAGTTATCAGCTACATAATTACCTGAGAGAGAGAGAGAGAGAGAGAGAGAGAGAGAGAGAGAGAGAGAGAGAGACTAAAACAGTGAGAAAAAAAGTGAGGTAGTGAAAAATGCGCAGATCCAGTCGATAAACGAAGTATTAGAGAGAGAGAGAGAGAGAGAGAGAGAGAGAGAGAGTATCATGCTCACAGAACTGGAAAGAATAAAGAAAAAGAAAAGAAAGGGAAGTGAACAGAAATATCAGAACACGACTCTCCATTACCTGAGTGGGAACGAGAGAGAGAGAGAGAGAGAGAGAGAGAGAGAGAGAGAGAGAGAGAGAGAGAGAGAATACAGTTTTTGAAAAATAAAAGAGGTAAACGCAGGGGAGGAGGGAGAAATTCTTGGATACAGTCGATGAACGTGGTATTAAAATTCTTGCCTGGGGGAGCCGCTGGTGTAATGGTTAGCACATCCAGCCATCAACGGGAAAATCCCGAGATCGATTTCTGGGCTGGTTAGACTCTTAAGACAAAGTTTGTTTCCCCCGTGTCCTCATTCATCATCAGTACAATCTGGACCCTGAATGTAAATGCATGTGTTTCGTGTGGTATGCTGGTGGGAGACTGTCCTGGTTAGTTGATTCTGTCTTGGCCCTGCTCCTCCTCCTCCTCGTCCTCGTCCTGATCATCATCATCATCATCATCATCAGCAGCAGCAGCAGCAGCAGCATTTTCTTCTTTATCCTACATCTCTCACTCTCTCCTCATCGTCTTCCTCCTCCCACACTTCTTCCCTTCCCAGTTTTACTCTTCATCCTTCTCTTCCGCACACCATACCCTGTCTTCCTCCCTCTCGTTTTCTTCCTCTTCCTGCGTTTCCTCCTCCTCCTCCTCCCACGTTTCTTCCCACTTCTCTTCGTCCTCCTTCTCCCCATCCTTACACCATACTCTGTCCTTCTATTACTTGCACAGCATGCACTCTCCTCTTCTACCTCTTCCCCTCCTTTTCTCGCACCAAAAGTCACCTTGCAGTCAGCCAGCTCGCAGGCAGGCCACATTCCAGCTTTTCCCGTGCCCACTAAGGTCGTATTTCTTGAACCCGGCAATAGGAGAAACAATGTAAAAGCCATTGTACCTCCGGGGCAGTCTTATGGCAACTACCGAGGCCCCCCTTAAAAAACAATACCAAAAAACAGCACCGAATGTACTTTTTGGAAAATGGGATTTTTTTTTGGGGGGTGGGGGGTGGGAGGGGAGGGGGGAACAGGAAGAGAGTTCGAAAAAACAAACAGTTTAGAAAAAAGGGAAAAAGTGCATATGGAAATCTGCAACATCCCCCCCTGCCCGGGCGGCGATTAGCTCAACTTAGCGGGATTTATTTGGTATGGATGATGGGAAAAAGGGAGTGTTATTGAAATTGTTTTGGAGAGAGAGAGAGAGAGAGAGAGAGAGAGAGAGAGAGAGAGAGAGGTATAGACAAGGTCCGCAAGAAAAATGGAAGGTGAAATGAAAGTAAGAGATAGGAAGTCGCAGAGAGAGAGAGAGAGAGAGAGAGAGAGAGAGAGAGTGTGTGTGTGTGTGTGTGTGTGTGTGTGTGTGTGTGTGTGTGTGTGTGTGTGGAGGTCTCGATATGCTTGGTGTTTCAATATTCCTTCACTGTTCGCGTCCTCCTCTCCTCCTCTCCTATCCCTTCTCTCCTCTCCCCTCCCTCCCCTCCCCTTCCTTCCCCACCTCTCTGTTCCCATCCCCCACTCTTCTCCATCCCTGTCCCCATACCCTTCCCCACCCTTCATTCCCCATCCTTCACTCCTCCCCAACCCTCATTCCCAATCCCCCACCCTTCATTCCCCATCCTTCACCCCTCCCCAGCCCTCATTCCCCATCCCCCACCCTTCCCCACCCCTTTATCCTCATCCCCCACCCCTCCCCATCCCTCACCCCTTCCCACTCTAACCTCATCCCCCATCCCTCCCCACCCCCTCTATCCCCCTCCCCTCCCTCTGCCCCCTCCCCCTCCCACCAACCCCCTCCCACCTCCCCCAACCTCATTCTGACTGTTCCGGTCCAAATGGTGAAGCTGTCCCTTTCTTTGAAGTTCAGCCTGGGTCGCATCGTTAGTATCACCAGTTCGGACCACGGGCTATTTCGGTCCCGCTACACACACACACACACACACACACACACACACACACACACACACACACACACACACACACACACACACACACACACACACACACACACACACACAGCAAGAGGACACTGCAAAAAACTGCATAAGAAGAGAGGTGATAAAGACGTAAGGAAATTCAGTTTCCCAAACAGAGCAATTGATCAGTGGAATGCACTACCGAATGAAATAGTGTGTGCCAAAACAATTCACAAATTTAAGGATATGTACGATGAATATGGTTTAAGACACGGGACAGTACGAGCTTGACTCATTCCTGTAAAGATACAATTAGGTAAGAACAATTAGGTAAGAACACACACACACACACACACACACACACACACACACACACACACACACACACACACACACACACACACACACACACACACACACACACACACACACACACACACACACACACACACACACACACACACACACACACACACACACACACACACACACACACACACACCGCTCGCTGGTGCAGTGGTAACGCTCTCGCCTAGCATCTGCTAAGACGGGGGTTCGCGCCTTGCTCGGGATGCGAAAAAGTTTCACTGACAAAGCGGGTGGTCACTGTCCTCCTTGAGCAAGAGGATGGGTGTGTGCGTGTGTGAAGGTCAAGGCTTTGCCCTTAGATCGGACTATATGAGCTCTCAGCTCTCTTCCGGGAGGGTAAAATGCCGATGATCACAAACCATCACGTGATCCTGACCGACCCGGTGAATTACACACACACACACACACACACACACACACACACACACACACACACACTCTCTCTCTCTCTCTCTCTCTCTCTCTCTCTCTCTCTCATCAATCCATCTGGTTTCGGTGTCTTGTGTTTTCGGCCTCTTGTGGTTGCCCTTCTCTCCTGGTTTCTTTCTCTCTTGGTTTCACTTTCTTTCGTCGGTTTTTGTGTTGTATATATTCATGTTACCAGTCGTTATTGCAAATTCTCTGTTCGTTATCAGAATATTCCTGGTAAAAATTATATCTCTCTTTGCATTCATAACAGCTGCGAATTACAATATCTCACAATTCTCTTGAGTAACGCCAGGTTTTTTAGCCCTTTTCATCCCTCAACGTTTGATTTTTATTTTATCCCTGCAATGTCAGATATTTTTTCAGCTTAAGGGGAAATGTACAAACCCGAGGTGAATTAATTAACCCCGCCGCTATAACATCCTTTGAAGTTGAAGAAAAGCGTCTTAGTAGAGGAAGCAAATGCATCATCGGATTGAAGGAGATAATTATCCCTATTGTCAGACCGTTTTATTTAGATTACAAAGAATCTCGTACATTGTAGTTGTGAAGGGAGTATTGTTGACTATATCTAACCTCCTAGAGTTTGAAAAGTTTGTTCAAAGCAGAATGAAATCGTCTAGTAGTATGAAAAACGAATAATGAAACACGTGAAGAGAGTGATAGAGTTAATATGCCGTAGGAAGAAAGGAATGAACGCATAATTTAAACAAAACTCACCATTCTCCTCTAAGCACGTTAGCTCATTGTATTGCTTGGTTTCATAACAACTGCCAGCTTTATTAAGAAGGCATAAATCCTACTAAAAATGATTTCATTATTCTTGTATAACAGCGACGAATTATCTCAAAGCCGCGTAAATACAGTACCGGTAAATTCCTGGAAAAGAAAGGTGGTTTCGACTTTGTTATATCTCGGCGCCCTTACCAGGCCCCTTCATCGTCCTCGAAATCCTCTCAGCGAATTCGTCCCCTCGCAACTCCTGACAATTTCGTTTTCGTGGTAGAGTCCGCCATTACTGGATCCGGCCGCGGCGCCAACCTGAAAGCCGGGCCGAAAAATGGCTGAGCAAACGTGAGGGATAATGAAGGCGCTTGTCCCGTCAGAGGCCGCCATTCCTGGACACCTGGAACACTTCGGTATTCCAGAAGCTTGAATATTCCGGCTACTAAATATTCCAGATACAAATATTCCAGAAATGTCAATATTTAAGAAACTTTGTTATTTCAAACACCACAGTATTCCTGACACGAATATACCACCCTCCTGTGTGATCCAGACACCTAAATATTCCAGAAACCTGAACACCCAGGCATTAAAATATTCCAGACACGAATATTCCAGGCATTTCATTATTCCAGAAACTTGACTGTACCAGACACGAATATAGCAGGCGTGTACACATCTCAGACACTTGAATAATCCAGACACTAATTATTCCTGCTATTTCTGTGTTTCAAACCATTGCTAATTACACCAGACACGAATATTCCAGACCCTAATATTCCAGATACTTAAGTGTTCTAGACATAATTCCAAATGCTTCCAAGTTCCGGTCATTTGCAGATTCCAGACACATTTGTATTCTATATAATTGCATGTTCCAGGCACCTCATTCATCTCAGACACTTAAATATTCCAGACACTTCTCAGACGCTTGAATATTCCAAACACGTGGGCATTCCAGAAACTTCCATATTCCAGACACTTCCATATTCCGGAAACTTCCGTATTGCAAACACTTTAATATTCGAGCTCCTTCCACAATCCAAGGGCTTGCTCATTCCAGACACTTGAATACGCTATAGTTCGTTCACGTAACTTGACGGATATTTTCTTTATTTTCGTTCTTTTGTAGTCTATTTCCCGTAGCCCAGTGTCAGAATAATACAGTACTACAACTGTTGTCTTTTCCACAGCACCACATCGTGACTGGCATCATATTCAAGTGTTAAACTCTTGCCTTAGCTCAGCAGTCAAGATGGAGGGGTGGCAGTGTTACGCCTACTTGAAGTGAACAGAGCATAGTCACTTGTTTAAATCAGTCCCTTGCATTTTCCATCTTTTTATTTTCCATACAAATATTTAGTCCTGATACTTCTTTATCTATACACTGACGTACGCCATTCAGAATCAGCTTTAATGTGCTCGCCTTTCATCAGAGGGAAAGTATATGCGAGGTGTGCTGCATCAGCTATCATTTTTTTTTTTTTTTTTTTTGGGGGGGGGGAAGCACCATGTTTACCACCTAACCTGATAACCTTCGCAGAACCGATAACTGGACATGACCTAATAGCATAACCTCATATCCTGACATGGCCTGATAACGTAACATGATCTAATGGCCTGACGATCTAGTGACCTGACATGACCTGACAGCATGACCTTATGACCTAATAACCTGACGTGATAATCTGACATGACCCGATAACTTGATATTACCAGATAACCTGACGTTACCTGATTACGTAATATGACCTGATAACCTGGGATGACCTATGTTTAGGGAGCATCTCAACTGGGACCCAAATTTATCACTTAGGCCTCAGCTCCTCTCATTGATCCACCGCTGTCCACGAGCGGTAGGCAGAGAGAAAGAGAGGAAAGAAGGAAGGTTAGAGAGAAGGGAGGAGATGCTGAGGGAGAGGTAGGAAGAGAAGGAGAAGAGAAAGAGAAAAACCGAAAAGAAGGAAAGGGAGGAAAAGAATAAAAGAGGAAGGACAGGGGGAGATTGAAGAAAGGCAAGAGGAGGGAAAAGGAGAGTGAGCGACCGAGCGAGCGACAGAGAGAGAGAGAGAGAGAGAGAGAGAGAGAGAGAGAGAGAGAGGGAGGGACGTTTCTGGGAAATGCAAAAATACGGCCGCAAGGAACAGGCAAGGCCTAAAGAATACAATCTTTAGGCCTTGGGAACAGGGGTACACTCATGGCAAGGTTCCGTGAATCATTTTTAAAGCGGCATAGTTCATACGTGGTAGTTAATCTGGGCAGTGTTAGTAAACGTGTTTTCCCTTTGTGTACAGCAAGAAGGAGAACGATAAACACGAGCAAAATTAATGGCCTCGTTAAGCCAACGTTTACTTGATACTTTGTGAGTTCGGAGTAGAATCCAGATGTTGCAGGGTATCCTCGTATATATTATTGATGCAAACTAATATAATATCATAACTAAATTAATAACAAAAGAGATGTTTAACTTCAAAAATGCAAAATAAATCTCTAAGGAAGAAGTTTTATGAAGCCTCCTGTGCTACATAGAACAGTGGCCTTAGGGAAAAATGTAATTTGTAATACTTACTTATCCGAGAATATTTAGAAAAACACTGGAGGATATAAAAATGGTAAATTCCTTGGTGATTTAGTTGTTTGAACACCCCCGTCGGAGTGCTGGCCATGCTTAGGTTCCATCCCGCAGGAGGTGACGAGGTTCGATAATGTAATAGCCTCAGGGGAAGTAGGTCGGTTATCTACTTTTAAATGTACTTCTTTAGCCTCGCCTCGGGCCCCTACGCCTCGAAGGGGGGTAATAGATCGGCTGTGGTTTTCGGGTCATTTTTCATATAACAGCCCGTAAATTTATAACGTAAATTTGCGTTCTGTCGTTAGGATTGCCAATTCACTCGACTCAGTTCAATGCAAAGAAGGAAGGAATCCAGAGGTGTAGGCTCCAGATCTCTGTCTGGTGCCGGGATGAAGAGACTCTGAATTCATTTACATTGCGCGGTTGAACTGCACCTAGGAAGTAGTAGTAGTAGTAGTAGTTGTAACGGCGGTGGTCGTGGTCGTGGTAGTAGTAGTTCCAGGCTCATCTGAAAGCAAACCCGGTGGACTGCAAGCTAAAGTTACCCTTCTCCTGCAGTTCACTATCCTACTTCCAGGGAATAGAAAAGGAATTGATGGACGTTTGTATAATCAGGTAATGGAGTCACCCGGTTACATCATTGCCACCACGTGAAGGCGTCTTGTTTTCGGAGGAAGAGGAAGGAATTGAGGTACGTTTGTGTAACCTGGCTGTGGTTCCACATGGTTGTATAGGTGCAACCACGTGTTATCGGATTGAAAGGTTTACGAGGATGATGGAGGTGGTCGTATGAAGTAATATAACTACAGTAAAGGAGAGAGAGAGAGAGAGAGAGAGAGAGAGAGAGAGAGAGAGACAGACAGACAGACAGAGACAGAGACAGAGACAGAGACAGACAGACATAGGTAAGGGAAGAAATGGTTATGAGAGAAGAAAGAAAAATATACAGGAAGACAACCATGGAGGAAATGAATAGAGAGAGAGAGAGAGAGAGAGAGAGAGAGAGAGAGAGAGAGAGGGAGGTTATGCTTGAGATCTTGTGGAAGACACTCGTGTGGGGAACGAAGGGAGACAAGATATTCTAGTCACGAAAGAGGATATGAAGAGACGCGAAGGGAGAAACTCTCTCTCTCTCTCTCTCTCTCTCTTTCCATTTTCCCCTCACACAGTACTTCGTTGATTTTTCCTGGAATGATTATTGCTTCCATGGCCGAGAGCCCTCTGAGTGTGCCATGCACATTACAGAGGGTATTCTATCGGGGATGGAACCATACATTCCTTTCTCATATCCTTTAACTAATGCAAAGAAACCTTGGTTTAAGCACGCTTGTTCTAATGCAGTCCACATCAAGGAGAAGGCCTACAAAAGGTACCGTACCGGAGCCAACCCACCCCTGAATCTCATCTCTCTTATGTTTCTGCCCGGAGTCATGCTAAGTCAGTTCTTCGCTCTGCTAAAAATTATTTCATACGTACTAAATGCTCAGAACTCTCCAACTCGAATTCTTCCCGCTCCTTCTGGCACCTTGCCAAAAATCCTTTTTAACAACTTTACCTTATCATCCTTCCCTCCTCTTTTCTACTCTGATGGCTCTGTAGCTATTTCTTCTACTGATAAAGCAGAACTCTTCACTCAGACTGTGTCCTCCAGTTCCACTTTAGACGATTCCGGTGCTCTTCCTTCATTACTTCCTCCCTCTGACTTCCTCATGGCTGACATTAAAATTTCTTCAACTGATATATTTTCTGCCATCACTGGCCTCAGTACTAACAAGGCATATGAGCGCGATGGGGTCCCTCCTGTTGTCCTCAAAAACTGTGCATCTGTACTAACATCCTGCCTAGGTAAACTCTTTAGCCTTTGTCTATCAACTTGTATACCTTTCCATCTTGCTGGAAGTGTGCTCTCATTCAGCCTGTCCCAAAAAAGGGTGACCATTCCCAACCCTCTAACTGTTGTCCAATTGCTTTAACATCCTGTATTTCAAAAGTTTTCGAGTCTGTTCTTAACAAAAAATATTTAAAACATCTTTCGTATCACACCCTTGTTTCTGATCGTCAGTATGGGTTCTGTCAGGGAGGCTCCACTGACGATCTTCTCACCTGCCTTTCAGACTCATCCTCCTTTCGGGACTTTGCGAAAGCTTTGCCATTGTACTTGACATCTCAAATGCTTTCGATCGAGTCTGGTATAGATCTTTAATTTCCAAACTGCCCTCATACGGTTTCAGTCTTTCTATCTGTGCCTTCATCTGTAGCTTCCTTTCTGGTCGTTATATATATATATATATATATATATATATATATATATATATATATATATATATATATATATATATATATATATATATATATATGGGAAGAAAAGAAGGAACACAAGGATGTGGAAGAGAGAGAGAGAGAGAGAGAGAGAGAGAGAGAGAGAGAGAGATGATGATGATGGTAGTGGGTGATGATGCTGGTGGTAATAGTGTTGGGGGCGATTATGAATAGGTTGAGGATGGGAAAAAAGAAGAGAAAATAGAAAGTTGAAGAAGGTAGAGGAAGGAAAAGGAAGAAAAACAGGAAAGGAGAGAGGGTTAAACTGGATGGAGACAAGGACAGATTGAAAAAAAAAATTAACTAGGAGAAGCAGAAATTATTACAATATAGAAAGGAAACACAGAATTACAAAGAAAAAAATGGAGAGAGAGAGAGAGAGAAGGAGCGAGTGTGGGAAATCAATAAAGCTCCACAAGATCAAGTGTGTGGGATGAAGGCTATTTGTCCCTACGGCAGTGCTGAGTGGTAGGCAGGAGGATATGCAGGGAGGTAGTCGGAGGGTTAGGCAGGATGGTAGGTGGAGGGATAGACAGGATGGTAAGCAGGGAGGTGAGCAGGATAGTAGCAGGGAGGCAGGCAGAGTGGTTTGCTTGGTGGTAGTCAGGATGGAAGGCAGGGTGGTAGGAAGAGAGAGAGGCATGGAAGTAGGTAGGGCGGGAGGTAGAGAAGTAGGAAGGGAGGTAGCAAGGTGGTAGACAGGGTGGTATGCACGGTGGTAGGCAGGCAGGATGGTAGGCAAGCAGGTAAAGAGTAGTACAGGCAAGAAGATAGGATGCTAGATGAGATGGGTAGAGAGGCAGGCAGGCTGGAGTCAGGGAGGAAAAATGAGAGAAGTTGGTAGAAAGGCAGAAGGAATGATGAGGAACAGGGCTTCGCAAGACAGTGTGCGTGGGACTGAAGCAATTTGTATCTATGCCGCTGGTCGGAGGTAGCCAGGCAAGGAGGTAGATAGGGAAGGAGATAGGCAGAGAGGTATACAGACACCTATAGAGAGGTAAGGAAGCAAGCGGATAAAAAGGAGATGACTAAGAAACAACGGGAAGGAGGGTGGCAGATTGGACGGAGACAGCCATAATGGTAGGCAAAAAGGTAAGCAAATAATTGGAGGGAAATATGTAAAAAAAAAAAAAAAAAAAAAAAAAAGACGGGGGGTGGGGGTGGGGAGACAGGGAAGTGGGTGGTGGGTAGGTAAGGAGGGAGGGAGGGTGGATGGTAGGATGGTAAATAGGTAGGTAGGCAGGCAGGCAGGTTGGTAGTTAGGCATATATTTCAGAGGCAGGGGGGCTGAGGTGAGGGCAAGCCTCGTAAGACTGAGGTATTGAAAACTTTAAGGGCAAAGAGTTTTTTAAGGTAGATTTTCTTGATGTTCTTCATTACTCTTCGTGTACAGTTGCAGACAACAATATTGGTACACATTTTAGTCGGGCAGTTATGAACGTATCTATTTATCCATGTTTGCCAGACGCCTCAATCTCGCAAGGGGTAGCTACAGACAAATCGCCTCCATGTCGTCCTGTCCAGTGCCACTTCACTGCTTTGCTCCCAGCTCACACTCCCCCCCCCTCTCTCATATACCTCTCCACTCCATCCCTCCATCTCATCCTCGGCCTCCGCCTCCCTCTCCCCCCTCTACCTCACACGCACACACTCCTCGTTAGTCTCTCACTCTCCATCATCACATGGCCAAACCACCTCAGTGTATTTCTCCTAACACTTTCCATAACATCCACGTCCACACCACAACGCTCCTTCACTTCCTCATTTGTCAGTCTCTCTCTCCACGTACGGTAACTCCATATGCTCCTCGCAGATAACATATTTCCACTGCTCTCTTATGTCCCTCCAGCAAGGTCCAGACTTCACTTCCATACGTTAGAGTTGGTATCACAATACTGTCATGCAATAACTTTCTCACTTCCATGCTCACTTCCCTGTTCCTTATCACTGCTTTCAAAGAAACAGCAACCTTTCCTACCTGTTGTACCCTTTCAAGCACTTCACCCTCTAAACTTCCATCCTTACTCATCACACTGCCCAAGTACTTAAACGCACTCACATTTCCCATTTCCTCCTCATCCAGCCTAACTGTACGTTCAGTGACTTAACGTCTCTGTAGTTTTCTCAGTCAACTGATTCATTGTGTGTTGATGATCAGTCGTCAAATACCCGCTTTGGAATCGTGCCTGCTCACGAGGTCGGTTTGCTTCCAAATTTATTGTTACTGTGTTCGTAAGGACTTTGATGAATATATATATATATATATATATATATATATATATATATATATATATATATATATATATATATAGATGTTTGTGTGTGTGTGTGTGTGTAGATATAGATTGATATAGTGTATGTATATATATAAATACATACCGCTCTCTCTCTCTCTCTCTCTCTCTCTCTCTCTCTCTCTCTCTCTCTCAATATTATAGTTTTAGCCAGTAGCCCGTCTCTCCCTCTCCCACAGCACATTGTTGAGTGAGCTGGTGACCTCACTTGGGCAGGCATGTCAGGTCAGGTAACCCCTCACGTCGCCTCCCGAACACTAGATTGAAATAGTTCTCTTTCTCTTGACCTCTGGTGGTCTTGCCATGGTCCTGAGGATGAGGGAAAGAGAAGGGAGGGAGAAGGGGGAAGGGGAGTGGAAGGGGGTAAACTTGATGGAGGAAGAGGTTGAGGAAAGAAGGAAGGTTAAGAAGTGGGAAGGGTAATGGGGTCACCTTACATATACGTACACCAGGGCACTATCATTCCCATCCCCTTTCAGAGGGTACACCTCACTGTCCAAACACCCCTTCTCTTCTTGCGTTTACATTCCTTACTTTACCATTCATAACGCTTACCAGAATAGTTCTGTCACTTTTATCAAACTTATCCAGGCATACTACTTTTTCTCCCAGAGCTCTGTTTTATCTTTAGCCAATCAGCCCTCTGTCAGAACGTATATGCATACAGTCGCCCATGCTTTATCAAACTTATCCAGGTATTCTACTTTGTTCTCCCAGAGCTCTGTTTTATCTTTAGTTAATCAGTCCTCTGTCAGAACGTATATGCATACAGTCGCCCATGCTTCTTTTCCTGCATTTTTTCCCACCCATACAGTGTCTGATCCAAGTTTTCCACACTCCCATATGCTCTCCTTTTATCTCTCACACACATCAGTGCATATCTTCTTTCGCTTTATCATTCTTATTCATTCCAGCACATATACCTAATTCATCCTCCTATTCTCTCACACAGTTACCTGTCTTTTGGTGTCAATCAGCCCGTATATTCTCACTTTTGCATCTTCAGGCATCTGCACAGTCATCCATTTTTGCAGTCATTACATTCCGCAGTCATCCTCAGAATGCCCTTCGTGTGAGTCTCTGTCGCCAGCTGCTGGTCTGTATGAATTCGAGGTATTTTGTTTGATTTTATTATAATTTATTATTATTATTATTATTATTATTATCATCATCTAACTATCTATCTATCTATTGCCAGACGCCTCAATCGGTGTGGCCACAAACAAATCGCCTCCACGTCGCCCTGTCCCTCGCCATTTCTCTGCCCTGCTCCCAACTCACATCCCCCTCTCTCATATATCTCTCCACCCCATCCCTCCATATCTCATCCTCGGCCTCCCCTTCCCTCTCCCCCCCTCCACCTCACTCACACACACTCTTCGTCAGTCTTTCACTCTCCATCCTCTCCACATGGCCAAACCATCTCAGTGTATTATTATTATTATTATTATTATTATTAGTTTTATGGAACAGATTAGGTCCCTAGCCATCCGTGAACACGCTTGGTTACATCCACGATACATTGGGAACACGTTGGGCTGGTTATATGGTCACCACCCAGCATTGTAAATGGTTTCCTGGTGGACGAGGGGAGAAAATAGGTCGTCACACAGTGTAGGGTCGCCTGAGAACAGCCCTACTCCTAAAGAATGGGAGATGGACGCCCCCATCTACCACAACAAGAATCGGTGAAATAGGATAAATAGAAATAGGATACATGTGTAATGCTGTAGTGAACGCTTCACCGTGCCCTCCTTATCATTCCTGCATTCTTCATCTGCAAAATTCTCCTCTTGCGTGTAAGATAAAACCAGGATTAGTGTGGATAAGTGCAGAGGAATTCAGTATTGTGTAGGGGGGGGGGGGAGGAAATTGCTCGCATTCTTCATTTACTGAGTCAGGATCTAGGTACAACATACACAAGCTTGGGAGAAACAAGAGACGGGAGGATTTTGTAGCCTACTCTCCTTTCATTGTTCGCCAGTCAAAAGTGAATCATGTTAGTAGCTTGATAATATCCCTTCAAGCTGTGTTTTACAAGATAGACAAAGGAAGGAAATTTTTGAACAATTCCTGTTCATAATGCAAAAACAAATATAATTCATCAGTTAATTTGTGAATCTCAACCCAGCTGCTGTGTGACATCGCTCAGACCCAGTGGATACATGCAACCCTTTACTGAGGGGACCAGTCCATTCATAACATTTATTTTGGTTATGTGTAAAATTGCTTATTTATAATTTTACTTTCAAGGAAATTAGGTTGGAAGAGAGTTTGCAAGACAGGGGGAAAGGAAAGCGAAGGGAGTAAAGAGAAGGTAAGGGATGGGAAGAAAATAAAATTGAAGGCATGGGAAGAGAAGGAAATGGGTACAAGGGCTGTCGAGAAGAGGGGTGATTAGGTTGAGGAGAGACTGGTGAGGGAGTGGGAAGGAAGGCAAAGGGAGTGAAAGGAAGGGGGAGAAGTGAGTAGGAAAGGAAGTGAAAGCAAGAGAAAGGAAGATTTGAGAGGAGCACAAAAGCTGTCGAGAGGGGAGGTGATTATTTTGTTAGGTAGAGATTGCAAGGGAAGGAGGAAGAGAGGTAGAAAGAGTGAAAAGGGAATGGAAATAAAAAGGGGAGGAAAGTGAGAAGAGTACAAGAGGTATCTAGAGGAAGCGGGAGGAGATAAGGTTGTGGTGAGAATGGAGGATTATTGGCCTCTTGAAAATTACAGGCAAGATCTCCAATATTAGATGAGAAACGGGAGGGTGGTGGGGGGCGGGGCAGGGAGGGAAAATGGAAGTGAGGGAGAGGGAAAGAAAAGGTGTAGGAGGCAAGGAGAGATGAGAAAGCATGGGTGAGAGAGGTAGAAGAGGATGGAGAAAAATGTTGTATGGGGTAGGGAGAGGAGGAAGAATGGATGGGAGGAAAAGAAACTGTGTAACAGGAAGTGAGAGACAGACAGACAGACAGAATGTGTAGGCAGGTTTATGGAATATATAGATAAATAGATATAGATAGATATTTTATTGACCACAGTTTTCTATAACAAAGTTGACAGTAATATGGTATACATACAGAATGGTCCATAATAGGAGTACATGTACCTTGAAACATAACGTATAACTGTGAAACAGAAGTTTAGTCTGCAATCGTAGGAGGCACATACAACAAAAAGGAATGGGCGCTCACACGTAAGCGTTTCCATGACACCCGCTCAAGTTCGTTTACCTTGTTTTATAAATGTCGTGTACAGTCAGATTAGGATTCGCAGTCTTACATAAGAGAAACCTGTTTGAATTTGATGTCATGATCTTTTATTTAACATTTTCTTGGGCAATCTGAGTATCCTCGTCATTCGATAACAAATCTGTTAGATAACGTGATGCCTGGCAATTATTATCCAGAGTACTGCATACGGTATGGCATGAGCTAGTGGGTCGTCCTTCATAATACATCTGTCTTTCCACACGTTTCTTAAAAACTTACGTTGCTTGGCTTTAATGTGGACGCGTAAAGGAAGATACCCTAGCTCCAGTAGGCACGTACTGTTACTTGTTGTCTTTCTTACAGCCAACACCTGTTTTATACTGTTGTATAGATAGCTACACAAATAATGCCGAGTCATTGCCCTATCAACCTCCCGAAAGTCTTTCTCTCTCTCTCTCTCTCTCTCTCTCTCTCTCACTCACACACACACACACACACACACACACACACACACACACACACACACACACACACACACACACACACACACACACACAGACACAGACACACACACACACACACACACAGACAGACAGACAGACAGACAGACAGACAGACACACACACACACACACACACACACACACACACACACACACACACACACACACACACACACACACACACACACACACACACACACACTCAAACCAGCTCACTCCCGAACCCAGGCAAGAAAAATCCTTACTCAGTCCATCTCGCCCATCCATGCTGAAATTTCCGCCTCTCCCCAACATCCAAGAAATTCCCCTCCCTTCCTCCTCTCTCCACCCCTCCCATTCCTCCCCTTGCCCTCCCAAGCTCCTTTCCTGCCCCAGATGCTCTCCCCCCGAACTTCTTCCCCCCTCCCCAGCGTCTTCTCTCCCCAGCTACTTTCCTCCCTAATTTATTTTCTCCTGAACTTCGTCCTTCTCCAACTTTTTCCCCGCCAACTTCTTCCGCATCCTTCCTCCTCCCCCTGTTCCCTCCCTTTTCTTTCCATTTTGTTTATCCCCATCCCTCCCCCTACCCCGATCTCTCCACTTTACTTTTCCCTTTCCTTCTTTCCCTTCCCTCACTCCCCCACCCTTCCTCTTCCCATCCCTCCCCCTCCCCCACGCCTCCTCTCCCCATCCCTCCCTTTCCCCTACCCCACCTCTCCCCATCCCTCCTTCTCCCACCATCTCTCCCTCCCCTCCCCCTGCCCCCCAATTTCTTTCTCACCATCCAAACTTTCATCCTTCCTCGGGACTCGAACCTGGAGACATCGACGTTCTTGGCTGTTTCGGCTCCAATAAACGCCTTCGGTCCCGCCACAAACTCGGTCACCCCAAAACATTACCACTCGCCTCGGCTAGATTGGGAAATATTGGCGAGACGGTGCATTGTGGGGAAGGGGGACCGGGAAGAGGGGAGGGGATTGGAGGGGAGGGGAGGAAGAGGGAGGGGAAGAGAGGGAGGGGTAAGGGAAGGAGGTTGGAGAAGAGGTGCAGGGGAAAGTGAGGGGGGGGGGTTGAGGAGAGAGAGGAAGGGTAAAGGAGGGGAGTTAAGGAAGAGGGGGAGCGGTGAGGAGAGGGAATCAGGGAAGAGAGGGAGGAGTAAGGGAGCGGGTTAGGAATACAAAATATAGAGGAATACAGTCGAAAGCAAACTGCAACAGACTTTATGGTCCTTTTGAAGCTACTTGTTACAGAGTAGACTATGACGTCGAGGTCTAATTCTACATGCTGAAAGACAAGGATAATAAAGCAAGAAAGCTCCCCTTGCCTTCAAACCCTCCAGTTAAAAATGACCGGAAAAAGTGAACAGGACCACCATGCAGCATGGAAAAACTGACATGGAAATTTCATAGGGAAGACTGGAAAGGAAAAGTCACATCCTGTAATACTTCATCTATAACGTACCAGTATGAATAACCTGAAAGAGAAATTAATAAAGTAATATGAGTAATCAGATAAATAAATAAATAAAGTATGACATTATATACGGGTATGTTGAGTTAATGGGGCGTCTGTAGACACAGTGTGTAGACGTTCAGGGGTGGTGCGGCAGCCTTACCTGGCGTTTTTAAGGTAGGCAGCAGTCAGTCAGGCCCCAGCTTCATTTATCCTACTGTGACTAGGGACTTTCCCACGCGGAACAAGTACACAAGCTACCTCCTGAAGCAGTGACCCCTGGTCCTACATTTAAAAAATTACGATGGTGTTCACTTAACTAACAGGGACCCTCAGTGATCCACAGTCCATCACAGATCGAAAATAAGAGCAATGGCCATTAACTCAGGACTATCTGTGCAGATCCTAGACTGTGCTTATACTACTTTATTTGCATATAACAAATTGATAATATTTAATGACGTGACGCGACGCCATATGCGGGTCAGTATGTTAAGTTTACGAGGTGTCTTGTAGACAGGAGGGGAATGAACTTTCGCGTAGCTGGTAAAAGTAAGTTTGTTCCAGATATTTACGACTCTGTTGAAGAAGCAGTATTGTACATCATGGGAATGGAAACGCTTTCCCATAATTTTGTAGACATTACTCCACAGAAATGTGTTATTCAGGAGTGAACATACTTAGCTGGAGGGTCAGACAACAGATACTTATCCAAGCGATTTTTAAAGGTTAGGACTGTATCGCAGTTTACTACAGTTGTGGACAAGTTGTCCCATATATTTACAACTGTACTGAAGAAAAAATGCTTAGCTTCATGCGACTGAAACCGTTTACCAACCAGTAAAACGCCTTTGTCGGCAAGGTACGGGCAAGGCCATTCAAGAAATCATTGAAATGTCGCCTTGCACCCCGAGGATGCCTAGAGTATATTGATGGCTATCTACCTACAAAGCTTCATGCCTTTGCGACAAACTGTCAGGCCTGTTGCCCTCTTTTGAAGATTTTCGACTGCTGCACTTGAAGCGTCACGTGCCGCGTGCACTGCCTGGGTGTGATGAAACCTATCAAAAACAAATCTTAAAGAACTGGGCTGTCTTATGACGCAGACCACGCAGTGATCGTGCCCTGTGGTTGCTGAGATATAAGCTTCTCAAAAGCGTTACGGTCGGGCCGTTCAAATGTGAGAAAATGCCACTACTTGACGAGAGAATATGATCAAGGGAATGTGTTGTTCTTGTGATGCATGGCGAAGTAATGCCATCTGAATACGCTATAATCCCCTTTCGTTTGGTAAGATGAGAGTAGTTTAATATCTAAGAATACATTTCCGACAACTTTCAACGTCAGAATTTATAAACCCACAGAGGACCAGATCAAGTTGGTCTATCTGTCTATTGCCAGACACCTTAATCCCGTAAGGGGTGGCCACAAACAAATCGCCTCCATGTCGCCCTGTCCCCCGTCATTTCATTGCCCTTCTCCCAGCTCATATCCCCCTCTCTCATATAAATCTCCACTCCATCCCTCCATCTCATCTTTGGCCTCCCCCTCCCTCTCCCCCCATCCACCTCACTCACACTCTCCTCGTCAGTCTCTTGATCTCCAACCTCTCCACATCTCCAGACCACCCCGGTGTGTTTCTCCTAACGCTTCTTATCACATCCACATCCACACCACAACGTCCCTGCACTTCCTCATTTGTCAGTCTGTCTCTCCATGTGACTCCACATTCTCCTCTCAAAAAACTCATTTTCACAGCTCTCACTCTTCACCTCTGTCCCTCCAACAAGGTTCAAGCCAAACTTCCATACATTAGAGACGGTATCATAATACTGTCATGTAGTAGCTTTTTCACTTCCATGCTTACTTCCCTGTTTCGTGTCACTGCTTTCGAGGAACCAGCAACCTTTCTTCCTTTCAAGTTGGTGACAAATAGAATCTATCTATCTATCTATCTATAGCCCTAATCCCGCAAAGGGTGGCCGCAGACAAAACGCCTCCAAGTCACTCTGTCACCCACCATTTGATTCCCCTCCCCCCAACTCACCCCCCCCTCCCTCATATACCAAATAGAAATAGAAAACCGGCAAATAGAAAACCGGCAAAAAAACAGAAGTCCTTATAGTAAATATTGACTTATTTTCTCCACCATGAGAACTGTGATTACGATGACTGGAAGAATTTATGCTGTAATTTAGAAATACCCAAATAAATCATCGTTTTCTTCGATGTAGGTATGAAGCAGAGAAAACAAGCCTAGTAACATAAGCGACGTAAATTAAAGTTTGGTTTATTCGGACGGTAGGTATGGTTACAAGAGAAAATATATTTCAGAACATAGTTTAACCATACCAGTCAATTTTTATTTTCCATTGCAGATGTTTTGTGTCTTTTGGCTCTCATTTAATTCTTACTGTTAAGGTTATTTTAAATGTGGCGGGCCCGGACTATCTTATCAGAAGTGTAAACACAGGAAGTGACAGGGGTAGTGTCTTAGTTGTACGTCACTTATTAACAACAGGTAGGGTTTTTGTAGAAATGTCGGGTGATTTACAGTTCAGTTTAGTGTCTGTTTAAAGCTACAGGTAGCAGACTGTTAGCCTTATTGTCCAGGATTTTAATTTCTACGGTATTACGGTAGGGTGTGACTCACTTGACAGTTCACCTTAACTTGGGCTCGATATTTGTCATTTTTGCAACTAATTTTACATAGCTCACTGGCAGAAAAAAAGACAGTGCAACATCTCCATATCATTTCGCCATTACTAGCTTAATATTCTAAGTTAGTATGAATCTTTAGTGGTTCAGAATTCAAGCTGGAGAGATGGTATATTGATTGTAAGCTAAGCTAAAGTGAACATAGTATAGGCTACATATGATTTCCAAGAATCCTGCCACCAGAGGAAAAGCTAACCCATGTATTGTGGCTGTGTACCATTTTAACCTGTTGTACAGTAGGTTGAATGGGTTGTTTGCACACACACAGATCAATGGTTTCACAATGAGTATTGTAGCTGTTTGTGTGTGTTTTTTTTTCCCAAAGGAAGAATATTTTAATGGATAGTGTATTTTATATGTTGGGTAAAGTTTCATCTCAAGGCAACATTAATAATAAGAGATACATGGACATGAGAAAGTAGCTACAGTGGGATATCTTCAATCATGTCATGCACTTTTAAAATGTTAAGGCTGACTGTAGTCATCAAGTTCTGTACATTTCAGTAAACATCAGCTCCCTGAATATGGTGATGTAGTCACTTGATTTACTGTTACTTCTTTCAGTTGATTTTATTCAACTTAAGAAAGGCCTTTGGTAGTTAAGCGGCTAAAGAAGGCTATGTCTAACCTTTCCATTCAAAAATGCAGTTATAAGTTAACTGATATTGTCTGGAAATTTATTGAGTAAAATTTAATACACATCACTGAAGGGAGGAAATATGCAAAGTGGCACCATGACTGCCAGCCAGCAACTCATTTTTAAACCGAGTTGCAAGCACATGAAAATAAACTGTAGTGAATGCTCATTAGCAGTATGGTATAAGTTTTTCAGGTCGTTGTGTCAAAAATCATAGCTACCGTTTTTCTTTGTTTTTACATCCTTTGATTTGGTGTTTTAGCGCTGGTACTGGTACCCTACGCAGATGCCCTACTGATCTGTGGAACAGTGTTTTTAGAACCTAACCCATCGTACCGTATAGCTTATAACATACTGGTATAGGCCTTCAGGTTGCACTACTTTGCCCTGCACAACAGTAACAGCATCCTACATCCATGACCAAAACACCCCCTTGGCCTCATAATATCTACCGGTACCCAGTAGGGTAATGCTTACTGTAGTCCTGATTTGCTGCCTTCTGCTGAATAGGAATATCTTCATGTGGTGCACTGATACACTAACCATGCAGCTCTACTGCATGGATATATGAATATCCCATAGCTTCCTTCCCATCTTCCAAAAGAAGGTTGATGGACTGGAGGAGGAGGACAGCTTCAGCCTGCAGTGCACTGGGTGCATATTTAGATGAACTTAGGGCTACAACTACTTCTGTTAGTACTACCCTTTGCATCTGGAAACTGCATATAGTACTGTATATGCCTTATTTCAATGTTCATTATTATTTCAGTATTAGGTTCTGGCAGTACTGTACCAGTACCTTACTACTTGTCTTATAAACCATATGGATGAAGTTCACACACAGTAGATGGCAACTTGGCTGTGCTGTATTTACAGGTCCAATGTGGATTCAGTCTGTTTCCATTTTGCATATCATGCTGTTATTTCTAGACACCGTTATATTGTTCAGGAACATTATGGTACTGGTGTTTGTGTGTGTGTGTCTGTGTATATAAGACATATATATATATATATATATATATATATATATATATATATATATATATATATATATATCTATTGCCAGACGCCTCAATCCCGTTCGGGGTGGCCACAAACAAATCGCCTCCATGTCGCTCTGTCCCCTGCCAATTTACCCCCCCCCCCTCTCTCATATACCTCTCCACCCCATCCCTCCATCTCATCCTCGGCCTCCCCCTCCCGCTTCCCCCCTCCACTTCACTCACATACACTCTCTTCGTCAGTCTTTCATCCTCCATCCTCTCTACATGGCCAAACCACCTCAGAATATTCCTCCTAACGCTTCCTATCACATCCACATCCACACCACAACGCTCCTTTATATCCTCATTTGTCAGCTGTCTCTCCATGTGACTCCGCAGGCTCCTCTTAAATAACTTATTTCCACTGCTCTCATTCTTGACTTGTGTCCTTCCAGCAATGTCCAAGCTTCACTTCTATACGTTAGAGTTGGTATCACAATACTGTCATGTAGTAACTTTTTCACTACCATGCTCACTTCCCTGCTTCTTATCACTGCTTTCAAGGAACCAGCAACCTTTCTTCCCTGCTGTACCCTTTCAAGCACTTCACCCTCCAAACCTCCATCCTTACTCATCACACTACCCAAGTACTTAAACGTACTCACATTTTCCAGTTCCTCACCATCCAACCTCGCTCTACATTCACCGACTTCACCTCTCTCAAAGACCATCACTTTACTATTCCCTACATTCACCTTTAGATTCTGTTTCTTACACACTTTTCCAAACTCATCCACCAAGCCTTGCAGCTCTCCTTCGTCTTCATTCAACAACACAGTATCATCTGCAAACAACAGTACAGGGAGTTTCCAAACACTACCCTCTCTCACCAGGGCCACTCCAACATCCACTACCCTACCTTGTACCTATTTTATTACCCCATCCATGTACAGATTGAACAACCATGGAGACATGACACATCCCTGTTTCAACCCAACCTTCAAAGAGAAAAATTCAGTCAGTTCACTATCCACATGCACTGCAGCCTTAGCACCATCATACATACTCTTCACAGCATTCAACAACTTCCCATCTACTCCATATATTCTTAATACTTTCCACAATCCTTGTCTATCCACCCTGTCATATGCTTTCTCCAAATCCATGAAAGCTGCATACAACTTCTTTCCCTTCTCTAGAAACGTTTCCGCTAAAGATCTAAGAATGAATATCTGATCTACACAGCCTCTTCCCTTCCTAAAGCCTCCCTGTTCTTCTCCAACTAATTCCTCAGTTCTTTCTCTAACTCTGTCAATAAGTATCGTACCATACACTTTTCCTATTATACTAAGAAGACAGATACCCCTATGATTGCCACACACTTCTTTTTCCCCTTTTCCTTTGTACAAGGGAATATTATACTGGTACCTGACTTCCAGTCCTCCAGGACTCTACCTTCCTCCCAGGCCAAGCTGCACATTTTCCACATCCATGCTACTACTATCTCTCCCCCATGCTTCAGCATTTCACCACACACTCCATCAATTCCTGGGGCTTTTCCCAATTTAACTTTCTTCATTGCTTCCACAACATCCTACTGATTTCTTCCTGTCTTCTCACCTCCCTCCTTCTCCCAGCCATTTCCCAGCCACTTATATATATATATATATATATATATATATATATATATATGTATATATATATATATACATACAGTAATCACTCCAATATCCGACGTAATAGAGCCATAGGTAGGTCCGGTTATTGGTTTTGTCCGGATATTGGGCCCCAGCTTATGGACTTGTACTTATGGACCCTAACTCAGAGAAACACCTATACATCTCCCTCTGGACATGCATAGCACCTATTTAAGACCCAGATCACACCAATAAGGCACATAAATAACTGAAATAAGTGCAAAAGAAACATAAAATGAGGGTTTAGAAGTATGTTCATACATTAATAAACATTCTGGTACTTATGGACCCTAACCTAGCCTAACTCAGAAAAACACATTCCTTCTGCACATGCATAGCTACTAACACCCTATTCATACCAATAAAGGACATTAAAGAGTGAAATGAGGTAAGTATAGTAGAGAAAAAAGTACAGTATGAAACATTCTGGCTACTTACAGCAAGTCCCTGGCCACCTTGATGAATAACCGCCTCCTCTCGGACTCTGACAGTAAGAACGATTTCCTGAAGCACTTGCAGTACACTCTTCCTGAAGTCTTGCACTGAACTTAGTCAATAACACACAGAAGTTCTTTCTCTTCACAGTGTTCACTTTTGTCCAAATAATGCTCCATTGTAACTTAGTGTTGCACTTTAACTTGTCCCAATTTTTTTTAATTTTCCAAAGGCAAAACAAACAAGTCTATTTACGTTACATTAGTTATCTATTGAGTCTTTTCTCTCACAACTTTAAATCCTTAACATCGGACTCTGACAGTAAGAACGATTTCCTGAAGCACTTGCAGTACACTCTTCCTGAAGTCTTGCACTGAACTTAGTCAATAACACACAGAAGTTCTTTCTCTTCACAGTGTTCACTTTTGTCCAAATAATGCTCCATTGTAACTTAGTGTTGCACTTTAACTTTTCCCAATTTTTTTTAATTTTCCAAAGGCAAAACAAACAAGTCTATTTACGTTACATTAGTTATCTATTGAGTCTTTTCTCTCACAACTTTAAATCCTTAACACAATACACCGTTTTTTTCACTGCACAACACTCAAAATTCCCGTGTGGTCTAGTGGAGAAGTTCTTGCTGTTTATTCACTGTCAGGGTCCGAGAGTATCACTGGCAGGCGACCTAGGGGTGCATCGCTTGGTTGTGGTGATGGCGTACCCACTGCAGAGGACTCTGAAGAAAGCCGCAAACTCATGTCGAGCGGTGACTCCACCGTGGCTGATGTGCTGGGCTGTGGCTCGGAGCATGAGGGCCTGTCTTGGGGAGGCAACGGAGTGGAGCCAGGGCTGGGCACAGCGGGGGTCACGGGCCTGAAAAAACTGTCAGTGGTTGATTGACACAATGATCGACGATTCTGACGATTGATGATGCGCTGCCTGAAAGCACGCACTTCCTCCACGAGTCCCAAGGGCCCCATCTCCCTGTCGCAGTCCGGGTGTTCCAGGTAGTCTAGGACGAACTCTAGATGTTCCTGGAGTGCGCTCAGCTTGGGGATGGCTGGAGTAGTGTCCTGCTGAGAGGAGTCCGCATCATCGTCACCTTCAGCATCGGAATCTTCAAGTTCGGTACTGACACCAGCAACCGAAGACGCGATCTCGATATCAGACAACGTCTGATACCCAGGATCACCCTCGTCGTCATCAAACCACTCACGAACATCGTCCACATCTACATCGTCGCCGTACGTATGTAGCCATGCATGGAAGTCATCCACGTCAAACCCTAGAAAATCGTACTCCACATCCGTTCCGAGAAGCAGACGAGACCAACCATTTTCAAGAGTTTTCACAGGGACTTCCTTCCATGCACTGGCCCAGTTGTACAGCGCAGACTTGATGTTGTAGCGGCGAAGGTTTTCCAAAGTCCACTTGCCTCGTGTGTCCCGTCCCTCCCTGCGCTCGTCCTCGTCCTCGAGAACAACCATCACCTCGTCCAGGAACTTCCGACGGTATAGGCGCTTTGTTGCCACGATCACTCCTTAATCCATTGGTTGAATGAGAGCAGTCGTATTAGGTGGCAGAAACATGCACCTAATACGGCCATTTTCAGCAACCAAGTCCTTGTCACACGGGTGGGCAGGTGCATTGTTGAGTAGAAGGAGAGCCTTTACCTGGTCGCGCGTGATTGCCAGTGTCTTCTTCTGGTAATGGATGACCTCCTTGACGCTGTGACGGTGAAACCAGTCTTTGAAGATCACATCTGTGAACCATGCCTTCAAAGAATGGTACCAGACGACAGGAAGGACATCCATCACCCCACGAAGGCACCGAGGCTGCTTTGCACGGCCAACAACAACGGGCTTAAGCCGGTGCATGCTGTTAGCACTGGCACAACACAAAGCAGATATCTGTTCCTTGGAAAGCTTGCGGCCAGGTACATGCTTCTCCGTCTCCTCGGCTAGAGTGTTCGTTGGCAGCGAGCGATAGAATAGGCCAGTTTCGTCAGCGTTGTAGACTTGACCGAGAGTTAGGCCCTCCCTGTCGATCAAGCCTTTCACCTTGTGCCGAAACTCGTCAACTCCTTCCTCGTTAGCATCCAATTCTTCGCCATGTGCTTTACGGTTGGTAAGGCCATGTCGCAACTTGAACATGAAGAGCCAACCCTCGGATGCCTTGAAGTCTAGGGCGTCGTGAAGCCTGGCGAACTTCTCAGCAGCAGCCTTCAACTCTGTTCCATGTACCATCACACCAGCAGCACGTTGCTGTCGATACCAAATCAATGTGGATTGGTCGATTTCTGCAAACTTGGGGGTAAACATAACCTTCCTTTCCACGTTGCGTTTGCTTCTCGACGAGAAGTCAGCCGTGTACTGCATGAGTTTGTCTCGGGACCTCTTGATATCGAACAAAGTAGACCGGGCCAGGTTGTACTCGCGAAGAATGTGGGAAGAAGACCAACCCGCATCCACTTTCTCCAATATCTCCCTCTTCTTCTCCAGAGTCAACACCACTCTCTTCCTTTTCTCAGGTGGCGGGGTCATCATCACACACACTAAGAGGAGGCCCGAGAGCAGCAGGAGGCCCTGCAGCAGGTAGGGCACCACCACAAAAGCGATCACGTGGGCAGCCATTACGAGGAGCGTACACTCGCGGTGAGAGAGAGGTGGGAAGTGGGGAGGATGCAGCGGCGCTCTATCGGACGTCGGAGGAATGACGTGCCAAAACAATGCTCTCCCGCGGCGCGTGCGGCAAGTTCAAATTATGGACGGGAAAAAATCGTTTTTTTTTTTTTTTTTTTTCCTTTTTTTTGGGTTTTCGGACCATTTTGGGAATGTTGGATCCCAGGACAGTTAGGTCCGGGTAGTGGGGATGTTTGGTTATTGGGCGTCCGGATAGTAGAGTGATTATTGTATATATATATATATATATATATATATATATATATACAGGCATATACAGTATATATACAGTATATAAATATGCAGTATATAAATATATAATCATCATCATCATCATTGGTGGTAGGTGGTGGCGACCATCATCCACTCACTTGATGTAGTGCTGCCTACTTCTTCCTTAGCCTTTATCATTCTTTTTCTGTGCCTGTCCTCCTCTCTTCCTATTTCTCCCATCTTTCCTGTCATTTCTTATTGCTTTTCTTTCCTTTACAGGTGGCTTTACATTGAGTGACAAGCCAAATGGTTTCCTGTAAGCCAAGAAACCATTTACAACGCTGGATGGTAACCATATAACCAAATCATACGTGCTCCCTACGTGTCAGCAAGTGGGTTGGTGGAGGGTTAGTGCCCCTCCCCGTAAAACAAATAACTCAGAGTCAAATGGCCACCCTTTACGGGATTATGACGTCTGGCAATAGATGGATAGATAGATAGATCATCATCATCTGGACCTCCTTTCCTACCCTAGGGCAAGATGAGGAGTAGCAATGTCCAGACAGCCCAAATTTGCCTAATCCAGTGGGCCATGCTTCCATTCACTCATCATTCAAGTCCCCGGAATCCTGGCTCTATCGGATATGCCAAAAACATTCACCACATTTTGTAGCTTCGCATAAACGTACCGTATCCGATAGAGTCAATCCGAGTGTTGCCACGTTAAAAAGGGGTGCCAAATCCCTGATCATGTACTTCTCCCCACAACATTCATCCAGCCAGCTCGATCTCTTGTCAATTTCCTAGCCTCACCGACTTCCAAACCTCTCATCCACCATATGTCTCCACCTTCTCCTTGGCCTGCCTCGCCTCCTCCCTCCTTCAGACTCACTTAGATATACCTCTTTCACCACTCTGTTGTTATCCATTCTCTCCACATAACCATACCATCTCAGTACTGTGTATATATATATTATATACACAGTACACACTTTATAAGTATTAACTATCATACCATGCTTTCTAATAATGTGCTATATAGTATTTTTCTAATAATGTGCTATATAGTATTATATACTGATATATATATATATATATATATATATATATATATATATATATATATACTGATATATATATATATATATATATATATATATATATATATATATATATATATATAATATATATATATATATATATATATATATATATATATATATAATATTTATGTATACTGTGTAAGTATTAACTACTGTACTGTACCATACTTTCTACTAATGTGCAACATTATTATGATTATCAGTTACTGAAGTATGTTATGCTCTCATTTTTTCGTTTTGCATGTTTGCAGGAGACGAACAGCTCATTTGTGGATGCATTTCTTCACATTGCTTTTGATTAGTAATGTCAAGGTAATGTATCTGCTAAGTTTTGATCTCTGCAGTCATTTGATACATTTAGTTACATTTCTGTTACTTAGTGCTACATATTAGAGGTCACATGCTTTAGTTAAATATGATCTCCACATTCATGTTTATGTTGTTCATGTCAGCACATAAATGTCCCACCACCCTTTAATTGCAGTGTAAATTCTCATTTTTTGTAGTTAAATGGTAGAAGAATGTGGCCAAAACTTCCTTTTCCCCTCCAGTCTGATAATGTTTTTTTCATTTCATTCTTGCTAGTCCAGTTGATATTATTCATTTTGAGAGAGACTTTGTAATGCAGTGGTTAATGGAAGCTGTAACCACTTTCTGCAGTTTGCATAGTCTCCCCTTGGCTGAAGAAAATCATCTGGATATAGCAAGAATAAAATAAAAGAGCTGTACTCTATCAGATTCAAGGAGTTAATTCTTGCACCAAATGCCAGAGAGGCACAGTGGAACCTCGACAGTGCATACATATAACAAAGTTATGGGGAGTTGCTCATCTTAAGAGACTTAGTACTTAGTTCCTTCTAAATTGTATGGCCACTTTTTTATAAGCAGTTAGTTGTATAGTACTGAACTGCTGCTCTGTGACTATGCTAGGGTCCTTTTAAAGGATCAATCAATCCACACATGTATCTGTTTACTGTACAATATCTATCTACTTATATGTTTATCTATCAATTTATATATGTCTTGTGTCTGTCTCTTTCTATAGGCAGATGCCTGAATCCCAGATGGAGTGACCACAGACAGATTTCCTCCATATTACCCTGTCCTCTGCCATCAGGTTGCCCTCCCTTCTGTTCACAATACAGTATTCACATTTGTAAACTTTTCTGTCTCACCAACCCTCCCCTCCCCCTCCAAATCACTCACATAACTCTCATAGTAAATCTCTTCTTCTCCATTCTCATAATTCTTGCAAAGTGTGCATGGAGTATAGTACTGTATATATGAAAAGTTGAGTTATATAGTGTACCACATGTGGCTGGTTCCTGTAACCCTGGAGGGGGATATGGGTTGAAAATGTGGACCCTGGCTCTGAGTTGAGGGTGGTGTACAAAACCTTATTTACATGTGTCTTTTTCTCCCATTATCCATTATTATTGCTGATCTTTGGTGATTTACTACTGCTGCAAATATGGGGATCATACTGTTATAGAAGGGAGCAGATAAGCAGCAGTGTAGATAGATGGTTGCCCATAATCGGCATTGTAGTCAGTTAGAAATGAGTCAACCATTTTTATTTTTCTGTGTATGTATTAATGGATCTAGACAAAAAAAGTAAATCAGTGTGCACATAGTTAGGCCTGTGAGGTGGAGCCAGGATTCCAGGGGCTTGAATGATGTGTGAATGAATGACTGGCCCATTTCACTGGCCTTGCTGTTGATAGTTCTCTGGTATTGTACTTTGTGTTCCCATGTTTTCTGTATCCTATCTTATGCCATCTTTTGGTGGGAAGTCAGATGATGGTGAAGCTACTATATTTCTGTAGGTATATTATTGTAGGATAAAAACTGGTAGTTGTTGATATACACCATAACCTTTGGTGTTTTAGGGTTGTACAGTCCACAGCAGAAATTCATATCAGACTTCCCTGTATGAGATAAGGTTGCATGTCTGTTACATGTAACGAATTTATCTTCATCCACTCAGTTAAATAATAGTTTTATATGGCTATTTAAAGCACATTCATCAATTCTTTGTCATACATTGTTACTGGAGCACAGGGTCATATTATACAGAGAAAGTTGAAGTGATTTCTGCAGCTGACTGTACATTCTTTGACAACTGCTGGTTTCAGGCTAGACTGACAGCACAACTAACTTGTCACAATTATTTCAGACCAAACATGAAACACATGTTTCAAAGAATTTTTGGGCGAAAGGACCCCCCAAATGTGGAGGACAATATGGAGATAGAGGGCCCTACCAATGTCACACATAACGTCCATATGACATATAATAAGGAAACAAGGTCCTTTGAGGGCATGCCAGAGGCTTGGAAGAAGTACATTGGCAATGCTATCAGGTACGTATCCAGTGGGTTGATAAGTACCTCCGGTTCAAAGTTGTATTTTATATTTCATTCTTGCCACCACCAGACAGTTGTATTCAACATTAAAGGGATCTCCTAGCAGTAAAGGAGTTAATGAAGGCTGTATGTTATTCCTCTGGTTTGAAAGTTTGAAAAGTCTCCACTAAGCATAATAAAATCATCTGCAGATGGTGAGAACAAAAAGAAAAATAAATAATCAGTTTGAGGGAGTTAATGTGATGTACCATACTAGCATGTACATTTATGTTTACATTTAAAATTTTAAAGGTTATAGTCATGCATGCCTTTTTGACCAGTTGATGGCTACACCTGCAATGCCACTACAAGAAGGCATCCCTCACCAGCACCAATACAACCAGTAGTAGTCAGAAACAGAGTCCTACTTAGGCATCAACTCTTTGTCCTCCTTTTGGCAGACAGGGAATGAGCTGAGAAGTGTGTGCTTGCCTTCTCTGTGTCCTTCAGTCATATCAGTGCCACAGAATGAAGGCATCCCTCTTCAGCACTATCTACATACTGATGACTTTCATCATCTTTAGTCCAACAGCGTAATTCTCATGCCGTTTCTGCTATCCACAGACAAGTTTATTCAACTGAGGAGAGACTTTTTGAACTTGAGGGGTTAGATGTAACCTTTGTTAACCCCTCCACTACCATGACATTCCCCTGAGCTGTACATAATTGTTTGGAAATAGTAAAAATAACATAGAAAAATGTGTCATTGGATTGAAGGGTTAAGCATTGAACTGCAGGTACTTTCTTACTCTGCTTCTTAGCTCTTAACATTGTCTAATATGGAAGAGACTAAGAGCAGACAGTTTCAACTCCATTTTAAGTTTGCACATTTGGCTGTACTGAATGCAACATTTTTGTCAGTTTAACCCCTTCACACTGGTGACATACACCAAGCCCTCATTTTTCAACTGATCGTTATTCGACATTTTTATGTCTATACCCTTTTCTGTTGTTTGACATGGTTATCCCCACCATTTCGACAATTAAAACTGTGCACCGCCAGACAGACTGGCTGAGCTGCCTCAGTTGGGTATTACACTGGACCCTTGAACACTGTTTGCAACGCAAAATGGACATTCAAATTGAGCTTGGCTCCACATCCTATCACACGGTGGACGTCAATGGCCACCTTCTTCTTTATCGAGTTCATCCCACGCGAATGGGAGGTCACATGTAACTCCTTAGCAGACGACATGTCTATCGTCGACAACAATGGACAAGCTAGTGACTTTTGCAGTAGTGCCCCTCCCTGTAAAACAATTAACTCTAAGCCCTTGGCCATCCCGTCTGGGATACATGGCGTCTGGCAATGAATGAATGAATGAATGAATTTTTCTAAAGCAAATAAAAGCATAATAAGTCGTATAAAAAGATTATACAAACTTTACTAACGGTATCGATGTAATAGAATCTTTGAAATATCTTTGTCCTATAGGAAAAAGTGATCATGTGGTCATTGAGTTCCAGATGATAATAGGGAACGCGGTGCCAAGAGACGAGTTTTATAGGCAGGGAAGATACAACTTTGGGAAAGCAAACTTTACAGGATTGAGAAAATTCATCGAAAATGCAGATTGGAGAAAATTTAGAGAAACAGGAGAGATACAGAGGAAGTGGGAAATCTTTCTAGACCTCTATAATTCGGGAGTGGAAAAATATGTGCCAAAAGTAAGGGGGAAAGAAAACAGGAAAAAGGAGTGGTTTAATAGAAGGTGTATGATAGCAAAAAAAAGGAGAGGGACATGGCATGGAACAACTGGAGGAAGAGAGGTAATAACAGAACGAAGGAAGAATATAAAAGAACTAGAAATGAATATACAAGAATATGTAGAGAGGAAGAAAGGAACATTGAAAAAGGTATAATAGACAAATATAAGGATGTACCCAAACTGTTTTACAGATTTGTCAATGGCAGATTGAATCAAAAGGAAGGAATCATCAAACTGAAAGTAGATGGGGAGGTCCATAAAGATGCGGCAATGCAGGCTGAAATAATGAACAAACGTTTCCAGTCAGTTTTCACTAATGAAAGTGAGTTTGTGGAAGGGGAGGGAGTGACTAGAAATGTAGTGATGAAAGATATGAAAGTGGAAGTACAGGAAGTGTATAAATTACTGGAAACTCAAGATGTAAGGAAAGCTCCAGGACCAGATGGAATCTCTAATTGGGTACTGAAGGAATGCAGAGAACAGCTGGTGGATAAGATTCACTGTTTAATTGTGTGTTCTCTGGAAGAGGGGGAAGTGCCTCGGGAATGGAAGAGGGCAAATGTGGTATCAATTTATAAGGGAGGAAACAAGGAAGAACCCCTGAATTATAGACCAGTGTCCCTAACCAGCATGGTTGCAAAATTGTGCAAGAGACTCCTGAAAGATAGATGGATGAAATATCTGGAAGAGATGAATATTTTGGCTGAAAGACAGTTTGGATTCAGAAGTGGAAGGTCATGTGTTCCATCTTGTTGAGCATTTACTCAAGAGCAGTTGACATGCTACAAGAGAGAGGCGGTTGGATGGATTGTTTGTATTTAGATTTGCAGAAGGCCTTTGACAAAGTGCCCCGTAAGAGACTTGTGGAAACTAGAGCATATAGGAGGACTGAGGGGAAACCTCCTGGAATGGATGAGAGACTTTCTGAGAGACAGACAAATTAGGACAGTAATAAAGGACAGGATGTCTGGTTGGAGAGAAGTAACAAGTGGAGAGTCCCCCAGGGCTCTGTGTTGGGCAGAGGAGGACTGTAAAATGCTGCAGAAGGATCTGGATAGGATACATGATTGGAGCCAGAAGTGGAAAATGAAATTCAGTGCAAAGAAATGTAAAATATTGGAAATGGGTAAAAGTACCAAGAGGCCATCACTGAATTATTTGATGGGTAATGAACCTGTCACAAAAGTGAGAGAAGAGAATGATTTGGGAGTGCTGGTCCAGGATAGTTTGTCTCCTGAAAAACATATTAGCAAGACAGTTAGAGAGACATATAAACTCTTGACTAACATAAGAGTAGCATTTCATTACAAGGATGAGAAGATGATGAAAAAATTTATAATGGCCATGATCCACCCCAGGTTAGAATATGCAGTAGTACTGGGGTCCCCACACAAAAAGAAATATATAAACAAGACCGAGAGAATACAAGAACAGCAACTAAGATGGTCCCCAGTCTGGCAGATCTGTCGTACAGAGAGAGGCTGGAAAAACTGGATTTGCCTTCCTTAGAGGAAAGGAGAGAGGGGGGCGACATGATTGCAGTGTTCAGGACCATGATGGGAGTAGATAAAATTGACAGAGAAGATCTGTTATTATGGGATAAGAGAGTAACAAGAGGACACGGAATGAAACTGAAGAAGCCAAGCTGCTTGAAGGATATCAAGAAATATAGTTTTCCTTATAGATGTATAGACCTGTGGAATAACCTGGACAAAGAGATTGTCCAGTCTAAAAACTTGAACGAGTTTAAAGCAAAATTTGACTTGCTGAGAAACAGAGACAGGACCCCACGAGCATAGCTCATTTCTTGTATATCACGTCTAGGTTAATACAACTAGGTAAATACACACACTACAAATTATATGCCAAAGTCACACACTTACATAAACACTCACTCAGGTTGATGAGCACATGACTGCATTTGACAGGGATAGTAGTACGGGTCTTGGGTGGGGCCATGGTGGTGCTGTTGTATTCCGTGTGGTCAAATAGAAATGCAGATGGATGAATAGGCAACCAATCAGCAGGGCAGAGCGTGGGAGACTAAGGCAACTCAGCTGGTTTGTCTGGCAGCACGCAGTTTGAATTGCCAAAATGACGGGGATAACCATGTTGAACAATGAAAAAGGGTACAGATTTATAAATGTCAAAACAACAAATTGTCGAATGATGATCAGTTGAAAAACGAGGGCTTGGTGTATTTGCCAAAATTTGCCTATTTTCATTCAGACGTGATTGATAACTATTATAATAGTTGACGGTCAATTGTGCGGTAACCATTAGGCCTATGAGGCTGAGATGTGACATTTTCAGGTGTGTATTTTCAAGCACTTCAGATCGGTAAGAGAATATTTTATCTTGGTGAAAGTTGAAAAAGCTATGCCGTTTTGCAGCTGCGGTGAGAGTTGGGCCTGGAGATTTGCGGACTTTAGGGGTTAAACAGACCTTGTATGTCATCAGAGTTAAGGTGTTGGCCATGCAACCATGCTGACTTTTTTTTTTTTTTTTTTTTTTTTAATAAAGTTAATTTTTAAGTTCAGGTGAATTAATATGTGACCCATTCACTGGGTGTTTGTGCATGCTGTTGACCAGTTATTTGGCGAGTTATGTCTCTGCTACATTTTTCTCTCTTCTTGCTTTCAGTACCCTACCTCACCCCATCCTTAGATGGGAAAAGAGGTCAGGATGATAATGATGATACTAGTAAACTTGCTTCCTGCTGCTGCTGCTGCTGATGATGATGATACTAGTAAACTTGTTCCTTTATAGTGATGATGAAATTACGAGCAACCCAGAGGCAGCCATTGCAGCTGCCAAGTTCTGGAAATATTCTATCAGACGAAAGGAAACAGATTTGAAGCTGATTCCAACACCCCAAGTCATAAAGGAAGAGTCAGAAGCTATTGAGCATGTCTTTGAGAGTGGTAAGTTCTTTTCAGTGTATCTTTGTGTTTACTATAGTCAGATACCTTAATCCTGGAAGAGTTGGCCACAAACAGATTGCCTCTCTGTCACTCTGTCATATACCATCAGGCTGTCCTCCTTTCAGTTAACACCACCCACACTCATGTGCCTCTCCACCATCTCGTCTACAGTCACCTCCTCCATCTCAGGTACATTAACTGTCATAGTCAGTCTTTCACTCTCCATTCACTTCACATGTCCATTCCATCTCAGGTTACTTCATTTAACATTTTCCAGTTCCATTACATGTTGAATTACCACTCTAGGTGATATGTAATATGAAGTGCTTTAGTGTGGAAAGTTATGCCTCTGAGATGGAGTCAGGATTCTGAGAGTTTTGCAAGGTAAGTGAATGAGAGTGGCACATTGAGCTGGAACTGTTGTTGATTAAGTCTCCCTCTGCCAGGTTTTTCTGGTTCTCGAAACCCTACTTCATCCTACTCTCAGGTGGTAAAAAAAGAGGTGAGGGCAATGATGATTTGCATAAACATGGTGATGATGATGATGATTTGGTTAATTATAATTATGATGAATGAATAGATACTGCACAGAGTGAGTGACTTCTACTTCCCTTAAGTATGTGGACTAAATAACTAAACCAGAGGTCTGTATGTTCAGTTGGGGTAAAGTAAGATTGAATGATGGATGGATGAATAAACTACTAAATGGGTGCCAGATATATGAGTTGTAGTGTTCCAACTGGGTGTGACCCTTACAGGTTTAAATCCAAGGGAAGGCTGGAATTTACTACTGTACTCAGAAATGCTATTCAGGGAGAAGTAACTTACTCTTGCATTAAATGTCTGGACTTAGTAGTCCAGCCTCAGTCCCCTGTGCTCCTGTTGGGCAGTAAAGGATCAGATGATGGATGAAAGGTCTGAAATTTCTAGAGATGTCATTCTTAAGTAAAAAAAAAATAAAAAAATGCAGTACAGGTAATAGGTAATGAAGAAAAATGCATTCAGCACACAAGCATATATTAGTGTATAATAAAAGCAAAAACTAACTAGCTACTGTACAAACTAGTGCACCAGTACATTAATACTGATAGTGTGTGTGTGTGTGTGTATTTATCTAATTGTATCGTACAGGATTTGAGTTAAGCTCGTGTTGTCCCGTGTCTTTTGTACAAATGTTTATTATCCAATCTTGATTTAAACACATGGATGCTCTCTGCCTACACCACCTCTCTCTCTAATTTATTCCAATTGTCTTCAGTTGTGTTTGGAAAAGTAAGGTTCTTTACATCACTGAGGCATTGAGTTCTTCAGCTTGAATTCATGTCCTCTGGTTCTTCCATCATTATTCACAAAGAGGTCCTCTTGATCCACACATTCTGTTCCTCTTTCTCCTCTAATCGTTGCAATCAAATTTTCCCTCTCCTTTCTCTCTCTCACTTTGTCTTTCTCTCTGGGTTGGTAATTTCAGCTTTTCTAATCTTTCCTCATAAGACAACTTCCAGAAGCCTGGTGTCAATTTTTTTTTTGGCTATCCTTGTATTTTTTCTAGTTTTCTGGTATGCTTTCTCGGTTTTGTTGACCATATCACTGATGCACATTCAAGTCTTGGTCTCATTATGGTCACCATTAACTCTTCTCAGCATTTTTTCATCCATGTAATTAAGTGCTCTCATGTTGGCCTGTAGTCCATAAGTTCCTCCAGTAATCCTGTTTATATGTTTCTCTGGTGATAGGTTATTCTGTATAGTCACACCAAGGTCCTTTTGTTTTTTTGTCTTCCCTGTTATTTCATTTCCGATCATATACACATATCTTGGACTCTTGGTCTCTTTTCATGGACTCCCATTTCAAATACAAGACATTTGTTAGTATTGAATTCCATTTCCCACATTTGACTCCACTTGTAGAGTTTATGTAGATCTTTCTGCAATTCCTTACAACAGTTTATTCTTTTGATATGTTTCATAAGTTTTGCATGAGTTTATTTGATGACGCAAATAAACTCATATAAGTACTAGGGATGTGCCGATAGTATCGGTGTCGGTATCGGCAGTATTGGCTTTTTTTTTTTTTTTTTTTTTTTTTTTTTTTTTTATAGTATCGGTATCGGTATTGGCAAGGTAAAAATATGGCCGCTACTCCGATACTTTTCTGGCTTATTATGCGATTCAAGACACTCATGTTTCATGAAGCTGATAAACAGATGATTATGATATATTACATTATAATTACATGTATGATGTAACATTACCATGTATTAATATTATATATCAATTACTATATTGCTCCTGCATTAACAACGCTCACGTTTCCGGCATCAGATAAATGAAAATAAAATCATATAAATATCTATCTATCTATCTATCTATTGCCAGACGCCTCAATCCCGTTTGGGGTGGCCACAAACAAATCGCCTCCAAGTCGCCCTGTCCCCCGCCATTTCACTCCCCTGCTCCCAACTCACACCCCCCTCTCTCATATACCTCTCCACCCCATCCCTCCATCTCATCCTCGGCCTCCCCCTCCCTCTTTCCCCCTCCACCTCACTCACATACACTCTCTTTGTCAGTCTTTCACCCTCCATCCTCTCCACATGGCCAAACCACCTCAGTGTGTTCCTCATAACGCTTCCTGTCACATCCACATCAACACCACAACGCTCCTTTATATCCTCATTCGTCAGCCTGTCTCTCCATGTGACTCCACAGGCTCCTCTTAAATAACTCATTTCCACTGCTCTCACTCTTGACTTGTGTCCTTCCAACAACGTCCAAGCTTCACTTCCGTACGTTAGAGTTGGTATCACAATACTGTCATGTAGTAACTTTTTCACTTCCATGCTCACTTCCCTGTTTCTTATCACTGCTTTCAAAGAACCAGCAACCTTTCTTCCCTGCTGTACCCTTTCAAGCACTTCATCCTCCAAACCTCCATCCTTACTCATCATACTACCCAAGTACTTAAATGTACTCACATTTTCCAATTCCTCACCATCCAACCTCACTGTACTGTACATTCACTGACTTCACCTCTCTCAAAGACCATCACTTTACTCTTCCCTACATTCACCTTTAGATTCCGTTTCTTACACACTCTCTCAAACTCATCCACCAAGCCTTGCAGCTCCCCTTTGTCTTCACTCAACAACACAGTATCATCTGCAAACAACAGTACAGGGAGTTTCCAAACACTATCCTCTCTCACCAGGGCCAAAATAAAAAAGTACAGTACAGTATTGGTATCGGTATCGGCAAAGTATCGGCCATTTGTTAGTATCGGAGTATCAGTTCAGTAGTGGCTGAAAAGTGGGTATCGGTATTGGTATCAGTATCGGCCAACATCTTGGTATCGGCACATCTCTAATAAGTACTCAACCCTTCAGGCATATCATTTATATAGCTATATCAAGAACATGATTCGGACGTGGGCTCTCCACTGATTACCTTTTTCCACTGAGAAAACTTCTCATTTGTCTTGCTGTCAAATAATTTTCATCCATTTCAACAATTTCCCATGTATACCTCCATAGGTTTTTAGTTTCCACAATAATCTGTGTGGCACTATCAAAAGCATTCTTTAAATCCAGGTAAATACAGTCTACCCATCCTTCCCTTTCATGAACAATGTCTATCACTCTGCTATAGAAGCTCAACAAGTTTGTAACACAAGATGACCCGTCTCTAAATCCAGATTGCTTGGATGTTATTACCATAATTTATACCCTTCAAGAAATTTTATCCATCTTTTTCTGATGACATTTTCACATAGTTTGCAGACTGTACTAGTGAGGGACACCGGTCTATAGTTAAGCAGGTCCTCCCTGTCACCGCCTTTATAAATCAGAACTATATTTGCTCTTTTCCTTTCAGTAGGTAGCTCCCCACTTTCCGTGCAAAATCTTATAATATCATAGACAGACCTCACTAAGTGGTCTGTGCTTTTTTTCAAGATCCAACCAGCAACATCATCATGTCCCATTGCCTTTCTCACATCTGTATCCTTCATGAACTGAAGTATCTCACTTCTCTCAACTACTACTGTTTCAAATTTCAGGGGTTGCATCTTTGTTATAGGTTCTAGGAATTCCTCTTATGTTACTGACTGTTATATATCATTCAGTAAGTTACACATTTCCTCTTTTTCATATATTACACCACCAATCTTTCAGTCTCACTGTGCTGTTCTTTTTTCTCATTTTACTATTAACAAGTCTGTAGAACTGCTTGGGTTCTTTCTTGCTTTTATTTATGATATCCTTATATTTTTATTCCTCCTCCCATCTTATTTTTACATATTCATTTCTTACTTTTTACTCTTTCCAAACTTTTTCAGTATATCTTTTTTCTTACCTTATCCTATACCCTATTCCTAATTTCAGATGCCTCCCTACATCTTTTATTAAACCAATCTTTGATTGAACTTGCTGGTGAATCTCTTGAGTGTGTGGAAGAGTTTTGTTATTTGGGAGACATGTTGTGTGCTGGAGGTGGGGCTGGAGCCAGCTCTGTGGGTAGGGTGAGAAGTGGTTGGAAGAAGTTCAGGGAGCTCTTGCCTCTCCTGACATTGAGAGGACTCTCCCTACATGCTAAGGGGTCTTTGTATGCAGCATGTGTTAGGAGTGTAATGCTGTATGGTAGTGAGACCTGGGCAGTGAAGGAGGAAGATATTCGCTGGCTCAGATGTACAGAAATGACAATGATTAGGTGGATGTGCAGTGCGTCCCAGCGTCCAAGGCCTGGAGGGGCTGGGTTTACGATGGAAGAGTTGAGAGGTAGGATGGGACTGGAGTGTATTGGTGTTGTGATGAGGGGAGGTAGATTGAGATGGTTTGGACATGTGGAGAGGATGGGGGATGATAATTGGGTGAGGAAGGTGAGAAGCGTTAATATTGGGGGTGGGGTTATGAGGGGTAGACCGAGAAAGACATGGGACGAGGTCATTAAGTGTGACCTCAGGGTTAAGGGACTGAACAGGGAGGCTGCAATGGATCGTGCAGCATGGAGAGCCGCCATTAGGTGACCAAGGCCGACACATGCAAGCATGTTGGAGCCTTTAAAAATGAAAACAAAAACTTTCTGTCTTCCTTTTTTGCTGTAACTTTAGGAGCATGGTCTCTGACTCCCTTCTCATATATTTTCGTAAAGATATTATATTTCTCATGGATGTTTTTCCTCCTCTCCATTTCACTCCAGTCCATATTTCCTAAGTGTTGTCTTAAAGAGTCAAAACCCGCTCATCCATAGTTGTATCTATTTTGTCAATATGTCATCTCTTCTCTTCCGTGTCCCCACCCAATACCTCCATCTCCATGACTAGGTGGTCACTCTTTCCTAGGGGGCAATGATACCGTATTGTAATTTCTGTACAGGTATATCGTTACAGTTTCTTGCAAGAATCAGATCTGTTTTGATGGTGTACCATCTCCCCCAATTCTTGTATTTTCTTTAAGCAACAGCAGAAAACAAAATGATGACTGTGAAGTCAGTTTTGTTTTCTGTTATTTCCCTTCCTCTTACCTAGAAGCACTTTGCTAAGATACACCATCTTACAGAAAGATAATTTCTACTTAGTGTCTGGCATCTCCCCACTACTTGTATGTCTGTGTTGCGATTCACCTGGTGTCCATCTGTTTGCTAATCAATGAATTCCTTAGAGCTCTGATTATTTGATAATTTTTTTTTTTTTATGCCACAAGCCCACAATAACTGTTCCCTCCAAGAGAAAAACAAAATACAAGAGAGAGGCATATTCAAGATCCGATCATTTCGAGATGCCTGGACACACTGCGTTTGAAAGACTGGAGATCATAGGAAGCAGGAAATACAGACAGAGGGAGACAGTTCTAGAGTTGACCTGTTGCATAAATGAAGGACTGGGAGTAACAGTTACCGGTAACTCTTGCATTAGAGAGTTGGACAGGGAAGGGATGAGAGTTTGCTGCTAGACAGGTGCTACGCGCTCGTCGTAGAGGTGGAGGATTACATGCAGACAGTTCAGAAGAGCAGTGACCACTAAAGTTGTTTGGTCTTCATTTTTCCACTTATTCTTGCTTTACAATATTAAATCATCTCTGTTTTAGCTTAGTACTGAGCTTGACTATTTTTGATCCACTCAGGTATTAGATGCAACATAGCACAGCAACGCATGTCTGACCTCGACGACACTCACTGTGTGTGTGTGTGTGTGTGTGTGTGTGTGTGTGTGTGTGTGTGTGTGTGTGTATGTATGTGTGTATTTACCTATTTACCTGTTTGTAGTATACAGGAATTGAACAATGCTTGTGTTGTCCTGTCTCCATATCCACATTTATCTAGTCTACTTTGACACACATGAATGTTTTTCGCCTGCACCACCACTTCATCTAGTTGTTCCAAATATTTATGTATTTACCTAATATACCTAATTGTGATATACACGAAATGTGCTATATTCGTGGGTTCCCGTCGTTGTTTCTCAGTAAGTCAAATTTAGTTTTAAACTCGCTTAAGTTTTTAGACTGGACGATCTCTTTGTCCAGGCTATTCCGCAGGTCTATACTTCTATAAGGAAAGCTATATTTCGTGATATCCTTCAAGCAGCTTGACTTCTTCAGTTTCATTCCATGTCCTCTTGTTGCTCTCTTATCCCATATAAACAGATCTTCTCGGTCAATTTTATCTACCCCTATCATGGTCCTGAACACTGCAATCATGTCTCCCCTCTTTCTCCTTTCCTCTAAGGAAGGCAAATCCAGCTTTTCCAGCATCTCTTTTTATGACAGATCTGCCAGACTGGGGACCATCTTGGTTGCTGTTCCTTGTATTCTCTCAATCTTGTTTATATCTTTCTTTTTGTGTGGAGACCACACTACTGCTGCATATTCTAACCTGGGGCGGATCATGGCCATTATCAATTTTTTCATCATCTCATTATCCTTATAATGAAATGCTACTCGTACGTTAGTCAAGAGTTTATACGTCTCTCTAACTATCTTGTTAATATGTTTTTCAGGTGACATACTATCCTGGACCAGCACTCCCAAATCTTTCTCTTCTTTCATTTTTTGATTAATTCATTACCTAACAAATAATTCAGTGATGGGCTCCTGGTACTTTTACCCATTTCCAATATTTTACCTTTCTTTACGTTTAATTTCATTTCCTACATCCGGCTCCAGTCATGTATCCTATCCAGATCCTCCTGCAGCATTTTACAATCCTCCTTAACCTCTACCTTCCTCAAGAACTTTACATCATCAGCAAACAGATTTGCATAACTGTTCACTCCATCAACTATACCATTTATGTAAATCAGGAACATTACTGGTGCCAACACCGAGCCTTGGGGAACTCCACTTGTTACTTCTCTCCATCCAGACATCCTATCCTTTATTACTGTCCTCATTTGTCTGTCTCAAAAAGTCTCTCATCCATTCCAGGAGTTTCCCCTTCAGTCCTCCTATATGCTCTAGTTTCCACATTAGTCTCTTATGAGGTGCCTTGTCAAAGGCCTTCTCTAAGTACACACAATCCACCCAACCATCTCTCTCCTGTGCGTCGTCAGTTGCTCTTGAGTAAAAGTTCAACAAGTTGGAAACACATGACCTTCCACTTCTGAATCCAAACCGACATTTAGCCAAAGTATTCATCTCTTCTAGATATATTATCCATCTGTCTTTCAGGATTCTCTCACACAATTTTGCGACCATGCTGGTTAGAGACACTGGTTTATAATTCAGGGGTTCTTCTCTGTTTCCTCCTTTATAAATTGGTACCACATTTGCCCTCTTCCATTCTTGTGGCACTTTCCCCTCTTCCAAAGAACACACAAGTAAACTGTAAATTTTATCCACTAATTGTTCTCTTCATTCCTTCAGTACCCAATTAGTGTGTGTGTGTGTGTGTGTGTGTGTGTGTGTGTGTGTGTGTGTGTGTGTGTATGCATGTATGCATGCATGCACGTGCTTGTGTGTGTGCTTGCATGCAAGTATGGGTGTTTGAAATGGTGTGTACTGAATAATTTCATCTCCTTTTAATAACTATTTTAACATTAATTATCGTTTACAATTCCAGGTAAAGATTCTGGAGAAGTACTGCTGTCTGTAAGCACAATTAAAGAGGAGGTAAGGATAGAGTAACTGTATCTGTTGAGCCCCCCCCCCCCCAGCCACTTACAGGCATACAGTACAGGGTGTCATGTGATATATGCAAGAAACTTGTTTAGTTTCGTTTATGTTTCGTTTGTGAAAGCTCCAACATGCTTGCATGTGTTGGCCTTGGTCACCTAATGGCTGCTATCACTGCTGTTCGATCTCTGGCAGCTTTCCTATTTAGTCCCCTATCCCCGAGGTCACACTCACTGACCTCGTCTCAGGTCTTTTTTGGTCTACCTCTTGGTACCCTACCCCCAACATTATCACTTCTCACTTTCTGCATTTCTCACTTTTGTAGGCTAATTTTGAGTTTAAGAAGTGTTACCTGGGTCCAGTTCTTAGCCATAACAGAGCTACAGTTATTGATGATGTGAACTAAAATGGTAAGTCACCCATAAGGTTTATAATAATTGTAGCTCTGTAATGGCTGAAAGTTAATCTCATGATGGTATAGCATTTTTTACTTCCAGAGAAGAGCCACCTCAGTTTCTTATGTACAGTATTTTGCAGGACACCCTGTATAATAAAAAACATATTCAAGGCTGCAAATATATGTGCTGTACTGTATAGCCAGTTTTGGCGGATGTATGTTTCCTTCTGTATGTCCTATACAGCGGTGGCTGAATCGGTAGAGAGGCGGCCTGCAGTCCTGATGGACCCAGGTTCGAATCCCGGCTGGGGCAGGGAACAGTTTAAGGATTTGAATTTCATAAAAGCAGACTTTCCTGATCTACCAGATAACCCGCCGACATGTCATAAAAGTACCCCCGCTAATACCAATACACCAGTCCTGTATGAGACAGCCCTAGCATGTATTCAATATGGACGGTGGGTGTTAGCGCCGAAGTGGTGACATGTAGAGAGGTGTATGGTATGTAGGAGGACTACTGGGCCTTGAGAGCAAGCTGTGAAGCCTATGCCCAGAAGTCGGACACATTAAAAAAAAAAAAAAAAAAAAAAAAAAAAAAAAAAACCCTCCACTATCTGACGTAATCGAGCCAAAGGCATGTTCGGAAATTGGTCCCGTCCGGATAGTGGGCCCCAGCCTCCTGGACTTGTACTTATGGACCCTAACTCAGAAAAACACCTATACAACTCCCTCTGGACATGCATAGCACCTATTTAAGACCCAAATCATACCAATAAGGGACATAAAAGACTGGAATAAATGCAAAAGAACCATAAAATGAGGTTTTAGAGGTGAGTTTATACAATATTAAACATTCTGGGTACTTACAACAAGTCCCTGGCTCCTGGACTGGTAGTTATGGGCCCTAACCTAGCCGAACTCAGAAAAACACCTCCCTACTGCACATGCATAGCACCTAAGACCCTATTCACACCAATAAGGGACATAAAAGAGTGAAATGAGTGTTAGAGGTAAGTACAGTATGGAAAACACAGTACAATATGAAACATTGTGGGTACTTACAGCAAGTCCCTGGCCATCTCGATGAATAACCCGCCTCCTCTCAGACTCTGACAGTAAGAAGGAGTTCCTGAAGCACTTGCAGTACACTGTACATGAAGTCTTGCACTGAACTTAGTCATTTGCACTCAGAATTCCATTCTCTTAACACTGCGCACTCTAGTCTTACTTGCGCTCCATTGTATGTTAATGAAATAAGTGTTGCACTCTGCACATACAGTCTTTGCACTCATAAATCCATTTTCTAAACATAACACACTCTAGTTAATTTATGTTACATTGAAAGTCTATTAAATCTTTGTCTTTTCACTCAGAATTCTAATTTCGTAACACTATGCACTGTTTTTTTTTTTCACTGCACAACATTGTAAATTCCCGTGTGGTTTAGTGGAGAAGTTCTAGGCGTTTAATCACTGTCAGAGTCTGAGAGTAGCTGTTGCAGGTGACCTAGGGGTGTGTCGCTGGGTCTTGGTGATGGAGTACCCGCTGCAGACGACTCTGAAGAGAGGCACAAACTCGTGTCGAGTGGTGACTCCACCGTGCCTGATGTGCTGGGCTGTGGCTCAGAGGATGAGGGCCTGTCTTGGGGAGGCAATGGAGTGGAGCCAGGGCTGGGCACAGCAGGGGTCACAGGTCTGAAAAAGCTGTCAATGGTTGATTGACGCGAGGAACGACGATTTTGACTATTAATGATGCGGTGCCTGAAAGCGTGCACTTCCTCCACAAATCCCAGGGGCCCCATCTCCCTGTCGCAGTCCGGTTGCTCCAGGTAGTCCAGAACGAACTCTACGTGTTCCCGGAGTGCGCTTAGCTTGGGGATGGGTGGAGTAGTGTGACGCTGAGAGGAGTCCGCATCATCGTCGCCGTCCTCGTCGGAATCTTCAAGCTGGGTACTGACACCTGCAACTGAAGATGCAATCTCGATATCAGACTTGGTCTGATACCCAGGATCGCCCTCGTCGTCATCCAACCACTCACGCACTTCGTCCACATCAACATCGTCCCCATGTGCACGTGGACGTGCATGGAAGTCATCCACGTCAAAACCTAGGAAATCGTGCTCCACATCTGTTCCGAGAAGCAGACGAGACCAACCATTTTCTAGAGTCTTGACAGGGACTTCCTTCCATGCACTGGCCCAGTTGTAGATGGCAGACTTGATGTTGTAGTGGCGAAGGTTTTCCAAAGTCCGCTGGCCCCGCGTGTCACGTCCCTCCCTGCGCTCGTCCTTGTCCTCGAGAACAACCATCACCTCGTCCAGGAACTTCCCTCGGTACAGCCTCTTCGTTGCCATGATCACTCCTTGGTGCATTGGTTGGATGAGAGCAGTAGTATTAGGCGACAGAAACATGCACCTAATGCTGCCATTCTCAGCCACCAATCCTTGTCGCACGGGTGAGCAGGTGCATTGTCGAGGAGGAGGAGGACCTTTACCTGGTCGCGTGGGATTCCCAGTTTCTCCGTCTGGTAATGGATGACCTCCTTGACGAAATGGTGGTGGAACCAGTCTTTGAAGATGTGGGCAGTGAACCATGCGTTCAAGGAATGGTACCAGACGACAGGAAGGACATCCATCACCCCACGAATACACCGAGGCTGCTTTGCACGGCCAACAATAACGGGCTTAAGCCGGTGCATGCCGTTAGCATTGGCACAACACAAAGCAGATATCCGTTGCTTGGAGAGCTTGCGGCCAGGTACATGCTTCTCCGTCTCCTTCGCTAGAGTGTTTGTAGGCAAAGAGTGATAGAATAAGCCAGTTTCGTCAGCGTTGTAGACTTGACCGACAGTGAGGCCCTCCCTGTCGATCAAGCGCTTCACCTTGTGCCGAAACTCCTCTACTCCATCCTCGTTGGCGTCCAAAGCTTCGCCATGAGACCTACGGTTGGTAAGGCCATGTCATAACTTGAATGTGAAGAGCCAACCCTCGGATGCCTTGAAGTCTGGGATGTCGTGAAGCCTTGCGAACTTCTCAGCAGCAGCCTTCAGCTCTGTGCCACGCACCAGCACACCAGCAGCACATTGCTGTCAATACCAAATCAACATGGAGCGGTCGACTTCAGCATACTTGGGAGTAAACATCACCTTCCTCTCCACGTTGCGTTTGCTTTTCGACGAGAAGTCAGCCATGTACTGTATGAGTTTGTCTCGGGATCTCTTGATATCAAACAAAGTAGATCGGGCCAGGTTGAATTCACGAAGGATGCATGAGGAAGACCATCCCGCATCCACCGTGTCCAATATCTCCCTCTTCTTCTCCAGAGTCAAAACCACGCTCTTTCTCTTCTCAGGTGGCGGGGCCATCATCGCACACACTAATAAGAGGCACGAGAGCAGCAGGAGAGCCTGCAGCAGGTAAGGCACCACCACAAAAGCGAGCACGTGGGTGGCCATGACGACGAGTGTGCACACGCAACGAGAGACGGGCGGTAAGTGGGGAGGATACAGGGGTGCTTTAGCAGACGGTGACCGAACGACGCACCAAAACACAGCTGGCCCATGCCGCGCGTCGTTTAAATTACGGGCAGGAAAAAGTCGGATTTTTTCGAAGTTTTTGTGGTTTTTGGCCCATTTTGGGAATATTGGATCCCGGGACCAAAATGTCCGGTAAGTGGGGATGTCCGGAAAGTGGGCGTCTGGATAGTACGGGGATTACTGTATATACTAGATATATGCAGGTGACTTTATTCAGGTTAGAAGAGTTTCTATAAATCTGGATGAGTTAGGTACAGCCATACCACGTTGAGCACACCGCTTCCCGTCCGATCAGCGAAGTTAAGCAACGTTGGGTCTGGTTAGTACTTGGATGGGTGACCGCCTGGGAACACCAGATGCTGTTGGCATCCCTACGTGTCAAGTGGGGTTGGTGGAGGATTAATGCCCCTCCCTGTAAAACAATTAACTCTAAGCCATTGGCCACCCCGTCTGGGATACATGGCGTCTGGCAATGAATGAATGAATGAATGAGTAAGAAATAATATACATAGTAGGTGGATTGCAACCATGGACCCTGGGAGGTACTACCATAGTACTGATGTGTGGCAACAAGTTGGATAACTAACCACACAGTCATTACATGAATCAGGAAACTCAGTCACTGCTTAATGGAGTTGTAGTCCAGGGTTAGACTTTCAAGAGTTTTACAACTCATATGACATCTAAGATTTCTTTTTTCCAACACCATCCAGCAACTGTTGTGAAGTAATTACTCTAGCTGGTTTGGGGCTCTTGGTATAACTTCCAGTCCATTGAAAACTTGAGATGTACAATGGCCACCGTCATTATGAGGATTCCTTAACAGAAAGTATTGATCATTTATATCTTTGCCAACCTCAGTATGAGGATTCCTTAAGAGGGAGAAGTAAAGTATCATTTATATGTGTCAGGGTATGTAAGAAATAGTACTGTACATTTAATACATTTTCTCAGTTATATATATATATACTGTATATCCATCCATCCATCATCCAATCCTACATTGCCCCATGAGGAGCGTAGGAGCCCGGGGCTAGGCAGTTGGACCCGACATTTAAGATGAGAGTGACCAGCCTCACTCATCTCTGAGTGGCATTGCATGAGCAATCAACCCCAACCATTCCTTGGATATAAACCTTCACCGGCTCAATCCAATTGGAGCGCAATAATTACCCACTAAATCACCAGACGCCAAAATTTGGTTATATGGTTACCACCCAGCTTAGTAAATGGTTTCCTGGTGCACAGGAAACCATTTGGCATGTCACTCAGTGTAGAATCACCCACAGGCTGAAGGAAGTGGAAAGAATGAAGGAAAGAAAGACAGAAGAGGGAGTGTAAAGTCACCCGTAGGCAGAAGGACAAGGAAAGAAAGACAGATGAGAATGGAAGGAAAGAAGGATGGAGAGGAAAGGGCAGACCTAGAGCAGCTTGTACAGCACCCTACCCGTATCCCAGACCGCCTTGGAGAGAGCTCCAACATACTTGACCTCTTCCTTACAACTAATCCTTCTGCTTACACTGTTAATCTTTTCTCTCTGTTGGGTTCCTCCGATCACAACCTTATCACCTTAACCTGTCCTATTGCTCCAGTACGGCTTCCAGGGAAATGTCGCCTGTGGGATTTTGGAGCCGCGGATTGGGAGGCCCTCAGGCAGTACTTCTTTGATTTTCCCTGGAATGATTATTGCTTCCATAGCCGGGAGCCATCTGAGTGTGCCGTGCGCATTACGGAAGTTTTTCTCTTGGGCATGGAAGCATACATTCCTTTCTCATATCCTTTGGCGAACACAAGAAAGCCTTGGTTTAATCGCGCTTGTTCTAATGCTGTCCGCAACAAGGAGAGGGCCTACAAAAGGTACCGGAGCCAACCCATCCCTGAATCACATCATCTTTACGTTTCTGCCCAGAATCGTGCTAAGTCTGTTCTTTGCTCTGCTAAAAATAATTTCATCCATACTAAATGCTCTCAACTCTCCAACTCGAATTCTTCCCGCTCCTTCTGGTACCTTGCCAAAAACCTTTCTAACAACTTTACCTTATCATCCTTCCCTCCTCTTTTCTACTCTGATGGTTCTGTAGCTATTTCTTCTACTGATAAAGCAGATCTCTTCGCACAGACTTTGTCCTCCAATTCCACCTTAGACGATTCCAGTGCTGTTCCTCCATCGCTTCCCGCCTCTGACTTCCTCATGGCTGACATTAAAATTTCTTCAGCTGACGTATTTTCTGCCATCACTGGCCTCAATACTAACAAGGCATATGGGCCTGATGGAGTCCCTCCTGTTGTTCTCATGAACTGTGCTTCTGTGCTTACACCCTGCCTAGGCAACCTCTGCCGCCTTTGTGTGTCAACATGTACCTTTCCTTCTTGCTGGAAGTTTGCTCTCATTCAGCCAGTCTCAAAGAAGGGTGGCTACTCCCAACCCTCCAACTATCGTCCAATTGCTTTAATGTCCTGTATTTCAAAAGTTTTCGAGTCAATTCTCAATATAAAAATTTTAAGGCATCATTCATATCACAACCTTCTTTCTGATTGTAAGTACGGGTTCCGTCAGGGACGCTCCACTGGCGATCTTCTCACCTACCTTTCAGACTCCTGGTCAGCCTCCTTTTGGGACTTTGGCAAAAGCTTTGCCATTGCACTTGACATCTCAAAGGCTTTCGATCGAGTCTGGCATAAATCTTTAATTTGCAAACTGCCCTCTTACGGATTCTATTCTTCTATCTGTGCCTTCATCACTAGCTTCCTTTCAGGTCGTTCTATAGCTGCTGTTGTAGACGGCCATTGTTCTTCTCCTAGATCTATCAACAGTGGTGTTCCTCAGGGCTCTGTCCTATCACCAACTCGCTTCCTTTTATTCATCAGTGACCTTCTAAGTTGTACATCTAACCCTATCCACTCATCCGCTGATGGCTCCACCCTTCACCTTTCCATTCGGTTCCCGCAACGCCCATCTCAGCAGTTACTTCAACAGACAAGGGATGAGGCTATGGCACACCCAATGTCTGACTTGGCTCGTATCTCTGACTGGGGTAAAAATAATCTTGTTGTTTTTAATGCATCTAAGACTCAGTTCTTACACCTATCAACCTGTCAGAATCTTCCACAGGTATACCCACTAATGTTTAATAATATTCAGCTTAATCCTGCATCATCCTTGGACGTCCTTGGGGTTTCATTTACTCGGGACTTATCTTGGAAAGATCATATTACATCTCGTGTAAATTCTGCTTTCAAGAGATAGGGTGTGCTAAGCCGACTCCATTCTTTCTTTACCCCTGCACAATTGTTGACTCTATGCAGGGGTTTTTTCCGTCCCTGTGTGGAGTACAACTCTCACATGTGGGAAGCCTCCTCACATACAGGTCTTCTCAATAGGGTGGAGTCAAAGGCTTTTCGTCTCATTAACTCTCCTCCTCTTACTGACTCCCTTCAACCTCTGTCTCTTCGCCGCACTGTTGCATCTTTATCTCTTTTCTATCACTACTTTAATGGTCACTGCTCCTCTGAACTGTCTGCATGCATTCCTCCACCTCTACGACGGGCGCGTAGCACCCGTCTAGCAGCAAACTCTCATCCCTTTTCTGTCCAACTTTCTAATGCAAGAGTTAACCGTCACTCCCAGTCCTTCATTTATGCAACAGGTCAACTCTGGAACTGTCTCCCTTTGTCTGTATTTCCTGCTGCCTATGATATCCAGTCTTTCAAATGCAGTGTGTCCAGTCATCTCGAAATGAATGGATCTTGAATTTGGCGCTCTCTTGTATTTTGTTTTTCTCTTGGAGGGAACTCTGCGGTCTCATGGCCTTTGGTTCCTTCTTCCTCGCATAAAAAAAAAATATATATATATATATATATATATATATAGAATGGATGTGGAAGATGTGCAGATTGGCCTGGGAGGAAGGTAAAGTCCCAGATGTTTGGAAGTCAGGTATAATTATTCCCTTGAACAAAGGGAAAGGGGAAAAAGAAGTGTGTGGTATTCATAGGGGCATTTGTCTTCTTAGTCTATCTATCTATCTATCTATTGCCAGACGCCTCAGTCCCGTTTGGGGTGGCCACAAACAAATTGCCTCCAAGTCGCCCTGTCCCCTGCCATTTCACTGCCCTGCTCCCAACTCACACCCCCCTCTCTCATATACCTCTCCACCCCATCCCTCCATCTCATCCTCGGCCTCCCCCTCCCTCTTCCCCCCTCCACCTCACTCACATACGCTCTCTTCGTCAGTCTTTCACCCTCCATCCTCTCCACATGGCCAAACCACCTCGGTGTGTTCCTGATAACACTTCCTAGTGTAATAGGAAAAGTATACGGTAGGATACGTATTGACAGAGTTAGGGAAATAACAGAGGAATTAGTTGGAGAAGAACAGGGAGGCTTTAGTAAGGGAAGAGGTTGTGTAGATCAGATATTCATTCGTAGATCTTCAGTGGAAAAGTGTCCAGAGAAGGGAAAGAAATTGTATGTGGCCTTCATGGATTTGGAGAAAGCATATGACAGGGTGGATAGACAATGATTGTGGAAAGTATTAATAATATATGGAGTGGATGGAAACTTGTTGAATGCCTGGGGTGAGGCAAGTTGATCCTGACATTTAAGATGAGAGTGACCAGTCTTACTCATCCCTGAGTGTCATTACTTGAGCAATAAACCCCAACCACCCCTTAGATGAAACCTTTACTGGCTTAATCCATTTGGAGTACCATAATTACCTACTAAACCACCAGGCGCCTTAATTTAGTAGGTTACCACCCAGCGTAGTAAATGGTTCCCTGGTCTACAGGAAACCATTTGGTTTGTCACTTAGTGTAGAGTCACCCATAGGAAGAAGGAAGAAGAAAGTATAAAAGATTGATAGATAGAAGAGGGAGTGTAAAGTCTCCCGCAGGCAGAAGGATGAGGAAAGAATGAAGCAAAGAACGACAGAAAAGGAAGGAAAGAAAGAAGGAAGGAGTAAAGGAAATGACAGACACCTGAGAGGAGCATTACATCGAGTGAGTGGATGATGAGTGCCCCCACCTACCACTAATATAGTATATATATATATATATATATATATATATATATATATATATATGGAGCCTCTGTGGTACAGTGGTAGAGTGTGCGTTTCGTACACGGGTGGACGAGGGTTCGCGCCCTGCCAGGATAATAAACTTTGGGAGTGTTCACCCGGCCACGTACTGCTTTGGCGGACACCAGGGGTGCTGTGGTTGAACCAGTGTCGCTTACTGTAAAGTATGCTTGCACCCAGTTGGCTTGTGTGGGCCGATTACACTTGGTTCACAGACTACACACACATCCAAAGCCACTTCAACACTACAATTACACTAACAAGCACTTCTCACCCCACATACAATGTCTACTAGACAGCCAAGTCACCTGCTAGAGATACATTGGCTGTATCGTCCTGACTTCAGTCGGGATAGGCCGGTCTTGCAGTGGATACTCAAATGGCTGCTGCTGCTGATGATGATATATATATATATATATATATATATATATGTATATATAGATAGATAGATATATGAATATACAGTACATCTTTCTAGTACGCGCCTATATGGGCGGCAGAGGACGTCACGTACTAGGAATTCGCGTACTGTGAATACATAATCTTATGGGAAAAATTACATATGGGCGGCACCCCCCTTCATGGGCAGCCCTTGAGATGTCTTTCAGACCTAAGTATTGTACTATACAGGGAAACTATCTAAGACATATTACCTAAGATAAAGTAAACCTACAAGATCATGGCTTTACTAGTTAAATCATTGGTGGTAGGTGGTGGCGACCATCATCAACTCAGTTGATGTAGTGCTTTCTACTTCTTCCTTAGCCTATATCATTCTTTTTCTGTGCCTGCCCTCCTCTCTTCCTATATCTCCCATCTTTCCTGTCACTTCTTATTGCTCTTCTTTCCTTTACAGGTGGCTTTACATTGAGTGACAAGCCAAGTGGTTTCCTGTAAGCCAAGAAACCATTTACAGCTGGGTGGTAACCATATAACCAACCCATACATGCTTCCTATAACCAACCCATACATGCTTCCTATGTGTCAACAAGTTGGGTGGTGGAGGGTTAGTGCCCCTCCCCATAAAACCAATAACTCAAAGTCAAATGGCCACTCCTTATGGAATTATGGCATCTGGCAATAGATAGATAGATAGATAGACCTTTATCTGTTATCGCTTGTTGGGGAGGCAATGTCGTGTACTTGGGGTAACCTCGGATTTGGGCCACTCTTTGCTGCCTGTCTCGCTTACAAGGAGTTCAGTTCGCATATTAATAAAAAATACACTAAAAAAAAAAAAAAAATAGGTCCTTGTGTACGAGAGAGATCGTGTACTTGGAACTCGCGTACTGTGAGGATGTACTGTATATATATATATATATATATATATATATACAGAGAGAGAGAGAGAGAGAGAGCCTCTGTGGTACAGTGGTAGAGTGTGCGTTTCGTACACAGGTGGACCAGGGTTCGCACCCCGCCAGGGTAATAAACTTTGGGAGTGTTCACCCGGCCACGTACTGCATTGGCGGACACAAAGGGTGCTGTGGTTGAACCAGTGTCGCTTACTGTAAAGTATGCTTGCACCCAGTCGGCTTGCGCGGGCCGATTACACTTGGTTCACAGACTACACACACATCCAAAGCCACTCCAACACTACAATTACACTTACAAGCACTTCTCACCCTACATACAATCTCTACTAGACAGCCTAAGCCACTTGGTAGAGATACATTGGCTGTATCGTCCCCACTTTGGTTGGGATAGGCCGGTCCTGCAGTGGATACTCAAACAGCTGATGATGATGATGATATATATATATATATATATATATATATATATCTTCTTCTTCGTCAGCTTTATTTACCCCATCTTTATATGGGATCACTGTTCTTGATGAGCCTCATCCACCTGCCTCTATCGCCTGCCATGTTTGTATCCAGACCCTTCTCTCTCATATCCGCCACTATGCAATCTTTCCACCTTATCTTGGGTCTTCCTTTCCTCCTCCTTCCCTGTACTTCCATATCCAGTGCTCTCCTCTCGTCACTTTGTCCGTCGCTTCTCACGACATGCCCGTACCATCTAAGTCTTGCCTCTTGTGTCTTCTTCGAAACCTCCACCACTTTCACTGTTCCTCTGATCCTTGCATTGCTGATTCTGTCCTCCCTTGTCACACCACACATCCATTGCAACATCCTCATTTCCGCTACTTCCATCCTCCTCTCGTGTACTTTCTTCACAGGTAGTGCCTCCGTCCCATACGTCATTGCTGGTCTTACCATAGTTTTATACACCTTCCCCTTTAATTTCACTGACATTTTCCTGTTGCACAATACTCCTGATACATCTCTCCAGCTTCTCCATCCTGCTTGGATTCCTCCGATTATTTCCTTATCTTCACTACCGTCTGCTGATAGGGTGGATCCCAGATATTTAAATGCATCCACCCTCGTCAGCTCCATACCATCCAGCCTAATACAGTAATCACTCTAATATCCGGACGCCCAATAACCGAACATCCCCACTAACCGAACCTTATCGTCCTGGGATCAAACATTCCCAAAATGGTCCGAAAATCCAAAAAAATTGGAAAAAAAACCGATTTTTTGCCGTCCGTAATTTGAACTTGCCGCGCGCGCCGCGTGAGAGCATTGTTTTGGTTCGTCATTCCTCCGACGTCCGATAGAGCGCCGCTGCATCCTCCCCACTTCCCGCCTGTCTCTCACCGCGACTGGACCTGCGCTCTTCGTAATGGCTGCCCACGTGCTCGCTTTTGTGGTGGTGCCATACTTGCTGCAAGGCCTCCTGCTGCTCTCTGCCCTACTCTTAGTGTGTGTGATGATGGCCCCGCCTCCTGAGAAAAGGAAGAGAGTGGTGTTGACTCTGGAGAAGAAACGGGAGATATTGGAGAAGGTTGATGCGGATTGGTCTTCCTCTCGCATTCTCCGCGAGTTCAACCTGGCCCGGTCGACTTTGTTTGATATCAAGCGTTCCCGAGACAAGCTCATGCAGTACACGGCTGACTTCTCGTCGAGAAGCAAACGCAACGTGGAGAGGAAGGTTATGTTTACTCCCAAGTATGCAGAGATCGACCGCTCCACGTTGATTTGGTATCGACAGCAACGTGCAGCTGGTGTGATGGTACGTGGAACGGAGCTGAAGGCTGCTGCTGAGAAGTTTGCAAGGCTTCACGACGCCCTAGACTTCAAGGCATCCGAGGGTTGGCTCTTCGCGTTCAAGTTGCGACATGGCCTTACTAACCGTAAAGCACATGGCGAAGCATTGGACGCTAACGAGGATGGAGTGGACGAGTTTCGGCACAAGGTGAAAGGCTTGATCGACAGGGAGGGCCTCACTCGGTCAAGTCTATAACGCTGACGAAACTGGCCTATTCTATCGCTCGGTGCCAACGAACACTCTCGCCGATGAGACGGAGAAGCGTGTACCTGGCCGCAAGCTTTCTAAGGAACGGATATCTGCTTTGTGTTGTGCCAATGCTAACGGCATGCACCGGCTTAAGCCCGTTATTGTTGGCCGTGCAAAGCAGCCTCGGTGCCTTCGTGGGGTGATGGATGTCCTTCCTGTCGTATGGTACCATTCTTTGAAAGCATGGTTCACAGCTGTGATTTTCAAAGACTGGTTTCACCATCACTTGGCCAAGGAGGTCATACATTACCAGACGAAGACACTGGGAATTCCTCGCGACCAGGTAAAGGCTCTCCTTCTCCTCGACAATGCACCTGCCCACCCGTGCGACAAGGACTTGGTTGCTGAGAATGGCCGTATTAGGTGCATGTTTCTGCCACCTAATACGACTGCTCTCATTCAACCAATGGACCAAGGAGTGATCGTGGCAACAAAGCGCCTGTACCGTCGGAAGTTCCTGGACGAGGTGATGGTGGTTCTCGAGGACGAGGACGAGCGCAGGGAAGGACGTGACACTCGAGGCAAGCGGACTTTGGAAAACCTTCGCCGCTACAACATCAAGTCTGCGCTGTACAACTGGGCTAGTGCATGGAAGGAAGTCCCTGTGAAAACTCTTGAAAATGGTTGGTCTCGTCTGCTTCTCGGAACAGATGTGGAGTACGATTTCCTAGGGTTTGACGTGGATGACTTCCATGCACGGCTACGTACGCACGGCGACGATGTTGATGTGGACGATGTTCGTGAGTGGTTGGACGACGACGAGGGGCGATCCTGGGTATCAGACGTTGTCTGATATCGAGATCGCGTCTTCGGTTGCTGGTGTCAGTCCCGAACTTGAAGATTCCGACGACGAAGGCGATGATGATGCAGACTCCGCCCAGCAGGACACTACTCCAGCCATCCCCAAGCTGAGCGCACTCCGGGAACATCTAGAGTTCGTCCTAGACTACCTGGAACACCCGGACTGCGACAGGGAGATGGGGCCCTTGGGACTCGTGGAGGAAGTGCGTGCTTTCCGGCAGCGCATCATCAATCGCCAGAATCGTCGGTCCTTCGTCAGTCAACGATTGACAGTTTTTTCAGGCCCGTGACCCCTGCTGTGCCAAGCCCTGGCTCCACTCCGTTGCCTCCCAAGACAGGCCCTCATGCTCCGAGCCACAGCCCAGCACATCAGCTACAGTGGAGTCACCGCTCGACGTGAGTTTGCGGCTGTCTTCAGAGTCTTCTGTAGTCGGTACGCCATCACCACTACCCACCGATGCACCCCTTGGACGCCTGCCAGTGATACTCTCGGGCTCTGACAGTGAATAAACAGCAAGAACTTCTCCACTAGACCACACGGGAATTTTGAGTGTTGTGCAGTGAAAAAACGGTGTGTTGTGTTAAGGTTTTCAAGTTGGGAGAAAAGACTAAGTAGAAAAGAAATTTAACGTAACTAACCTTCTTTGTTTTGGCTTTGGAAACTTAAAAACTTGGGAAAAGTTAATGTGCAACACTTAAATTTAATGGAACATTATTTGGACTAAAGTGAACACTGTGAAAAGAACGGACTTCTGTGTGTTAGTGACTAAGTTCAGTGCAAGACTTCAGGAAGAGTGTAGTGCAAGTGCTTCAGGAAATCGTTCTTACTGTCAGAGTCCGAGAGGAGGCGGTTATTCATCGAGGTGGCCAGGGACTTGCTGTAAGTAGCCAAAATGTTTCATGTTGTACTATTTTCCATACTATATTTACCAGAATGTTTCATATTGTATTTTTTCCCATACTATACTTACCAGAAAGTGTCATACTGTACTTCTTTCCATACTAAACTTACCTCATGCATGTGCAGTAGGAATGGGTTTTTCAGAGTTCGGTTAGGTTCGGTTAGGTTAGGTTCGGTTAGAGTCCATAAGTACCAGAATGTTTATTAATGTATGAACATACTTCTAAACCCACATTTTATGTGTCTATTGCATTTATTTCAGTCATTTATGTGCCTTATTGGTGTGATTTGGGTGTTAAATAGGTGCTATGCATGTCCGGAGGGAGTTGTATAGGTGTTTCTCTGTGTTAGGGTCCGTAAGTACAAGTCCATAAGCTGGGGCCCAATATCCGGACAAAACCAATATCCGAACCTACCGATGGCTCTATTGATCCGGATATTGGAGTGATTACTGTACTTTCACGTCTATTGTACACCTACTCTGTGCACATCATATATTCTGTCTTTGTTCTACTTATTTTCATTCCTCTACTCTCCAGTGCTAATCTCCACTCATCCAGTCTGCGCTTTATCCCTTCTTTTGACTCACACACCAAAACCACATCATCGGCATATATATATATATATATATATATATATATATATATATATATATATATAGATTATATATATATATATATATATATATATATATTTATATATATATATGTTTATATATATTTATATATATATATATATATCTGTCTGTCTATTGCCAGACGCCTCATTCCCGCATGGGGTGGCCACAAACAAATCACCTCCACGTTGCCCTGTTCCCCGCCATTTCACTGCCATGCTCCCAACTCACACCCCCCTCTCTTGTATACCTGTCCACTCCATCCCACCATCTCATCCTCGGCCTCCCCCTCCCTCTCCCTCCGTCCACCTCACTCACATACACTCTTCTCGTCAGGCTCTCACCCTCCATCCTCTCCACATGGCCAAACCACCTCATTGTGTTCCTCCTAACGCTTCCTATCACATCCACATCCACACCTCAATGCTTGTTTATATCCTCATTTGTCAGCCTCTCTCTCCATGTGATGCCACAGGCTTCTACTTAAATAACTCATATCCACTGCTCTCACTCTTAACCTGTGTCCTTCCAACTACGTCCAAGCTTCACATCCATACGTTAGAGTTGGTATCACAATACTGTCATGTGGTAACTTTTTCACTTCCATGCTCACTTCCCTGTTTCTTATCACTACTTTCAAGGAACCAGCAACTTTCTTCCTTGTTGTACCCTTTCAAGCATTTCACCCTCCAAACTTGCATCCTGACTCATCACACTGCTCAAGTACTTAAATGTACAGTACTCACATTTTCCATTTCCTCACCATCCAACTTTACTGTACATTCACTGACTTCACCTCTCTCAAAGACCATCACTTTACTCTTCCCTACATTCACCTTTAGATTCCGTTTCTTACATACTCTCCCAAACTCATCCACCAAGCCTTGCACCTCCCCATCGTCTTCACACAACAACACAGTATCATCTGCAAACAACAGTACAGGGAGTTTCCAAACACTACCCTCTCTCACCAGGGCTACTCCAACATCCACTGCCCTACCTTGTACCTCTTTTATTACCCCATCCATGTACAAATTGAACAACCATGGAGACATGACACATCCCTGTTTCAACTCAACCTTCAAGGAGAAATATTCACTCATTTCATCATCGACACGCACTTCAGCCTTCGCACCATCATACATACTCTTCACAGCATTAAACAGCTTCCCATCTACTCCATATATTCTTAATACTTTCCACAATCCTTGTCTATCCACCCTGTCATATGCTTTCTCCAAATCCATGAAAGCTGCATACAACTTCTTTCCCTTCTCTAGAAACTTTTCCACTAAAGATCTAAGAATAATTATGTGATCTACACAACCTCTTCCCTTCCTAAAGCCTCCCTGTTCTTCTGCAACTAATTTCTCTGTTGTTTCCCAAGCTCTGTCAATAAGTATCCTACCGTACACTTTTCTTATTACACTAAGAAGACAAATGCCCATATGATTACCACACACTTCTTTTTCCCCTTTTTCTTTGTACAAAGGAATAATTATACCTGACTTCCAATCCTCCGGGACTCTACCTTCCTCCCAGGCCAATCTGCACATCTTCCACATCCATTCTACTATCTCTCCCCCATGCTTCATCATTTCATCACACACTCCATCAATTCCTGGGGCTTTCCCCAATTTGACTTTCTTCATTGCTTCCACAACTTCTATCCTACTGATTTCTTCCTGTCTTCTCACCTCCCTCCTTCTCCCAGCCATTCCCCAGCTACTTATACTCACATTACTTCTATCCTCTATGTTCAACAATTCGTTTTCGTTTTTAAAGGGCCCAACATGCTTGCATGTGTCGGCCTTGGTCACCTAATGGCGGCTCTCCACGCTGCACGATCCATTGCAGCCTCCCTGTTTAGTCCCTTAACCCTAAGGTCACACTTAATGACCTCGTCCCATGTCTTTCTCGGTCTACCCCTCATAACCCCACCCCCAATATTAACACTTCTCACCTTCCTCACCCAATTATCATCCCCCATCCTCTCCACATGTCCAAACCACCTCAATCTACCTCTCCTCATCACAACACCAATACACTCCAGTCCCATCCTACCTCTCAAGTCTTCCATTGTAAACCTAGCCCCTCCAGGCCTTGGACGCAGGGACGCACTGCACATCCACCTAATCATTGTCATTTCTGTATGTCTGAGCCGGCGAATGTCTTCCTCCTTCACTGCCCAGGTCTCACTGCCATACAGCAGTACACTCCTAACACATGCTGCATACAAAGACCCCTTAGCACGTAGGGAGAGCCCTCTCAATGTCAGGAGAGGCAAGAGTTCCCTGAACTTCTAACAACCACTTCTCACCCTAGCCACAGAGCTAGCTCCAGCCCCACCTCCAGCACACAACATGTCTCCCAAATAACAAAACTCTTCCACACAGTCAAGAGATTCACCAGCAAGTTCAATCCTTTCACTTCTGACGATCTCCACAATTCCTTATAGTGTTCCCTCCATCTGCTCACTTTTTCTCCCTTCTCCACTAGTAATCAACCATTTTTATCTTTCACTCCCCTACTAACTTAACTGCCACCCTGTCTTACTTTCTTCACCTCCTTCCATATATATATATATATATATATATATACATAAACAGTGGAGTCTCTTTTATCCGAAAATCATGGGACTTTTTAAGTTTCGGTTAATCGATTTTTTCGGATATAAGATACTGTAATAATATGTAGGATACAAGGGAACATTATTGTACTCACCCATCACCCATTTCTGGCGACATCTAGCCCAGCACCACCACCAGCACCCAAAAAGCCACTCACCCATCACTGTAGTAACTACGTATGTAACTGCACTTACGTAACTGTAATAGAAACTGTCAGCTTAAAAAAATCTTCACTCAAATAATGTTAAATAAACCTTCACCAAAACAATTATGTAATTCACCGTAAGCAATGTGAACAAAAAAAGTCTTAAACCTAATTGTTTTTTCATATTTTCTGTTTCCATATTCAGTCATTTCCACATCATCTCCCACATCATCCATGTCTTCCGAGGTGGTGGATGGGGGCTGGCGCAACCAACGCTCGCTTTAGTGACTAGCGGAGTAACAGTAAATTAACGCTAGTGGCGTGAAACAGGCCTGCCGTGTTTGAATTTTCGGATGGATTTCAGATTTTTGCGGTTAATCGAAATGAGAACGTTTTAGTAAAACTTACAGTTAATGGCATATTATGATTAAAAGAATTTCGGATAAAAGAGACTCCACTGTATATATATATATATATATATATATATATATATGTATATATTTATATATATATACCCTCGCGTCGAACACGGTAATATTGTCATGCATGGGTCCCATGTTGGACCAAAAATGTGTTGGACAAACAACAGAGCTTATGGGGAAAAATGAATTATGTCAGCAACCCTTGGAAAAGTCACCCTATATACCTACCATATACCTATACATATATTAGTACTGCTGTAATTATAATGAATGGTACTGTACTATGAATGATAACTAACCTTTTAGGATAGTGTTGGTGGGCTTGTTGGGAATGGAAGGTGGTATCCGAGGCTGTAGGTAGTCCTCTTGGGTCTCCGGAGGATGGCTGCTGGCGTTACTGTCGGGTAATGGCTGCTGCTCCTCCTCAACCTCCTTCATAAATCCTTCGAAATTCCTCTTCCCTTTCTTCTGCCTCTCGATGAATTCTAGCTTGGTGGCCTGAGGGAGGTGCCGCCACTTCTTGGGGTTCTCAGAAGGCTTCCTAGGCATCATAAGCTGATTAAAATGCAGTAGCAAGGGCAGAAAATGCAGCAAGAAAAAAGCACCATCCAATGTGAATTATGCGACTGAGTGGCGCTGTGGCGGGAGAAATTTAAACAAAACATCACGTGAGAGCAGAAGCGTTTTTCATTGGGCGACATCACGATCACGTCACTATAGGGGGCGAGGTAGGCTACTTGATCAGAAGTTTTGATTGGCTCTCAGCGTCACGGGAACGTCCAGTATGACCGTGTTGGACCAGAGGTGATCGTGCTAGAGGCGAACTCTACGGATTTTGCCCACGTCTCAGAGCTCTGTCCGTGTTATGCCTACGCACCCGTTTTACAGTACTGTACTTAAATCGTATTAAATCGCACTAATTATTTGCTCTCCGTGCTGGACGCGAATCGAGCTGGACAAACGCGTGTTGGATGCGAGGGTACTGTATATATATACACACTATCTATATGTCAATCTATCTATGTATGTATCTATCTATCTATGTATCTGTCTGTCTGTCTATATACTGTGTATATATATATATATATATATATATATATATTTTCACTCTCATTTTAAATGCCGGGACCAACTGCTTAGCCCCAGGCTCCTATGCTCCTCATGGGGCAATGTAGGATTGGATGATGGATATATATATATATATATATATATATATACATATATATATATTGTGCGGTGTTTGTGATAAATGGGTGCACAAGAGATGTAGTGGTATCAGAGGTAGACTGCGAGATAATGCAGATTTTATGTGTATGGCGTGCTGGGGAGAGCAGGTGGAGATTGTCAGGTGTGAAAGGATTGAACTTGCTGGTGAACCTCTTGAGTGTGTGGAAGAGTTTTGTTATTTAGGAGACATGTTGTGTGGTGGAGGTGGGGCTGGAGCTAGCTCTGTGGCTAGGGTGAGAAGTGGTTGGAAGTAGTTCAGGGAGCTCTTGCCTCTTCTGACATTGAGAGGGCTCTTCCTACGTGCTAAGGGGTCTTTGTATGCAGCATGTGTTAGGAGTGTAATGCTGTATGGTAGTAAGACCTGGGCAGTAAAGGAGGAGGATATTTGTCGGCTCAGACATACAGAAATGACAATGATTAGGTGGATGTGTAGTGCGTCACTGCGTGCAAGGTCCGGGGGGGCTGGGTTTACGATGGAAGAGTTGAGTGGTAGGATGGGACTGGAGTGTTCTCCCTCTGTGCTAAGGGGTCTTTGTATGCAGCATGTGTTAGGAGTGTAATGCTGTATGGTAGTAAGACCTGGGCAGTAAAGGAGGAGGATATTCGCCGGCTCAGACGTACAGAAATGACAATGATTAGGTGGATGTGTAATACGTCTCTGCGTGCAAGGTCCGGAGGGGCTGGGTTTACGATGGAAGAGTTGAGAGGTAGGATGGGACTGAGTGTATTGGTGTTGTGATGAGGAGAGGTATATTGAGATGGTTTGGACATGTGGAGAGGATGGGGGATGATAATTGGGTGAGGAAGATGAGAAGTGTTAATATTAGGGATGGGGTTATGAGGGGTAGACTGAGAAGGACACGGGACGAGGTTATTAAGTGTGACCTCAGGGTTAAGGGACTGAACAGGGAGGCTGCAATGGATCGTGCAGTGTGGAAAGCCACCATTAGGTGACCGAGGCCGATGCATGCAAGCATGTTGGAGCCTTTAGAAATGAAACAAAATGATATATATATACTGTACAGTAATCCCTCCACTCTCCGATGTAATAGAGCCAAAGGCATGTCCGGAAAGTGGTCCCGTCCGGAAAGTGGGCCTCTGACTTCTGGACTGGTACTTAAGGACCCTAACCCAGTCAAACTTTGAAAGCCACCTAAATAACTCCCTACCGGACATGCATAGCACTTATTTAAACCTATTTAAGACCCTGTTCACACCAATAATGGACATAAAGCATGAAATAAATGAAAAGGAACCAGAGAATGAGGAATTAGAAATGTGTATGGAAAATACTTAGGCCTAGCAGTGTACAGGGAACTTTACTTACATCACGTCTGTGGCCGCCGCCTCTAACTCTCCAAGGCTCTGGTAGTTGTGAAAATGCTCTTGAAGCACGTACTAATCCAGTGTTGTGCTACACTTAATTCTTTGCACTGTGAGTTATAATTGTTTAACACTGCACATTCTTCTTAACTGAACCACTCCAGTTTCAACTGCCGGTTTGAACCGCCACTTTGCACTCCACATTAACTCCACACTTAATCCTTTGCACTCTAAATTCTAATTTCTTAACACTGCATAACACTTGTGGCGAGGAATTGTGGTTTATTCACTGTTTATTCATAAAAAACGAGCACGTGCGGCATCGATTACGATAGACGTCTTCCCTGAACGAAGGTTAGGCAGTAACTGGGGACAGGGTTGCCAGATCTGAACTCGGCCACATTACCAAACTCCTCAGTTTTCATTACCAGATTTAACTTTTCATTACCAAATTCTTAAAGGAAGCATTTATTCTCCATTAATTATATATACCAGTGGAAATACATGTAATCACTCTCCTTATAATTAACAGCATGTTGATTATTTTCACACTATGTAGGGTAGCAGATTAATCAGAGAGAGCAGACAATCCACCATCTCCATCCTGTGTATCCTCATACATGTGAAAAATCCGTTTGGTAATGCAATATTCTGATTAATTACCAAACGAATTATTCATTATCATATTGGCCCACCTTTGGTAATGAAAAATACCACATGGCAACCCTGACAGGGGAGGGGGAAGGGGGGAAGGAAGGAAGGGGTGAAGAGGCCTTGGTGTAAACAGTTGTTCGGCCCTGTGCGGCAATTTCAAATTACGGGAGGGGAAAAAATCGGATTGGGGGGGTATTTTTTTCTTTTTTGGCCATTTTTGGGTTCTGAAGGTCCAGGCCCACAATGTCCGGAAAGTGGGCGTCCAGATAGTATAGGGATTACTGTATATATATATATATATATATATATATATATATATATATATATATATACCGGTATATATATGTATATATATATATGCAGTATATTTATATATACTGTATATATATCCATCCATCCATCATCCAACCCTACATTGCCCCATGAGAAGCGTAGGAGCCCGGGGCTAGGCAGTTGGTCCCGACATTTAAGATGAGAGTGACTAGCCTCACTCATCCCTGAGTGGTATTACATTAGCAATCAACCCCAACCATTCCTTGGATATAAACCTTCACCGGCTCAATCCGATTGGAGCGCAATAATTACCCACTAAATCCACCAGGCGCCAAAATCTGGTTATATGGTTACCACCCAGCATAGTAAATGCTTTCCTGGTGTACAGGAAACCATTTGGCTTGTCACTCAGTGTAGAATCACCCACAGGCTGAAGGAAGAGGAAAGAATGAAGGAAAGAAAGACAGAAGAGGGAGTGTAAAGTCACCCGTAGGCAGAAGGACAAGGAAAGAATAAAAGAAAGAAAGACAAGGGAATGGAAAGAAGGATGAAGAGGAAAGGGCAGACACCCGAGAGCAGCACTACATCAAGTGAGTGGATGGTGAATGCTCCCACCTACCACAAATCATATATATATATATATATATATATATATATATATATATATACTGTATATATATATATATATATATATATATATATATATATATATATATATATATATATATATATATATATATATATATATACTGTATATATATATATATATATATATATATATATATATATATATATATATATATATATATATATATATATATATATATATATATATATATATATATATATATATATATATATATATATACTGTATATATATATATATATATATATATATATATATATATATATATATATATATATATATATAATATTCAGCATATTTTTTGGAAACAGCCAAATCCCAGACTTGCATGACAGCATCCCAAACTTCAGCTTGCAGTCCACTAGCCTCAATTTCAGAAGAGTCTAGGGCCACAATAACAACAGTAGCTCTCATTTATGTTGATGTTGCTGCATTTTGTTGTTTTGACAGATAGAGCCAGAGGAAGAGGAGGAATCATTAGTTACAGACTCCACTGACTGCATTTCAAACTCTGGTGACCAAGTTGACAGAGCTGAGGTGAAAATCGCAGTAAGCCCAGTACAGGTATTTGATGTGGGGATGTTGTTGATTTGCTTGATTAGTTAAATCCTAGTCCATTGACTTAGCACAAGTTGATCCTCTATCCTAATGAAGGAAAGCCAAGTGAAGATGGTTAACTTTGGAAGGTAATTAACCCCTCCAATCTGAAGTCATCCTTTTTATAATCTTGTTGTCCACTGATGATATCATTTCCCTTAGGATACTGTTCCAACTGTAGGGGTTTAGTGCAACTTTGATAAACCCCTTCATTATGAGTGGCCTTTTCTGAGTCCAAAAGTCATCTACCCAGAGGCAACGCCTTAGCCCTTCGGGGATACCTGGCGTAAAACCAAATTATTATTATTTTTTTTTATTACAGTATAGTAAAATGGTTTGGTAGCAGCAAGATAAACTAGAAAGTGTTCTGCATTCAGAGTGCTGAATAAGGTATCACACTGTTGTATTGGCTTGAACTTTCACATTCCAAAACATTATTAAGTATATAAGTTTGTGGTATATAAACAAATGTTATGGGTTGCTTTTGCTGTTTGTTGTATCATAGTCACTAATACACAATACCACAAATGTAGAGCAGGCACAACTGCCAGTACATTAGGTGCAGCTTCCTCCTTTACCCCCCCAGCCAAACCTGTATCAGTGTGTGTATGATGTATCTGGGAACAGAGTATCCACCTTGTTGATTCATAATTGCTTGATGTGCGTTATGCTGTTTGGAATCTTTTAAGTATAAATAGAATCTTTTGAACTATTTTTCCATTTTAAACAGGGTCTTTGATTTATAATGTTCTTGTATATAATTGCATATATAGCTGGTGAAGCCAGTAATGTCTCATATTAGCTTTTCCCAAGTAGCAGCCTTGTCTTTATCTATTTTTGAAGAAAATTTTGAAAATAGGCCTCAAACTTTATTTTATTTATGTGAGCAGAATTAATATCATTTGCAAGTATGCTTGTTATTTCATTTATTTATGTATGCAAAAGACTTTAAGCCTTTGTTGATTCATTTGCTTATTCGTCAAAGTAGGCCTGGGTTGTTTCATTTGTTCATTTGTGGAGAGAAATATGAAAATAAACATGTGTTACGTGTTTATTTGTTTGTGCAGAGAAATTTGTTTGTGCAGAGAAATATGTTTTCCATTTTGTCATTAGTTTATTTGTGGAGAAACTTGTGAAATTGTGTCTCCATTATTTGACTCTCTCCCTCTTTCTCTCTCCACTCCATTTGTGGATGGGAAAAAAAGACAAGGCCTTTTTTTTTTTTTTTTTTTTTTTTTTAATGCGAAGAAGGAGGAACCAAAGGCCACGAGCCCGCAATTATTGTTCCTTCCAAGAGAAAAACAAAATACAAGAGAGAGCCAATATTCAAGATCTGATCATTTTAAGATGCCTGGACACACTGCATTTGAAAGACTGGAGATCATAGGAAGCAGGAAACACAGACAGAGGGAGACAGTTCCAGAGTTGACCTGTTGCATAAATGAAGGACTGGGAGTGATGGTTAACTCTTGCATTAGAGAGTTGGACAGAAAAGGGTTGAGAGTTTGCTGCTAGACAGGTGCTACGTTACCATTGTAGAGGTGGAGGAATGCATGTAGACAGTTCAGAAGAGCAGTGACCTTTGAAGTAGCGATAGAAAAGAGATAAAGATGCAACAGTGCGACGAAGAGACAGAGGTTGAAGGGAGTCAGTAAGAGGAGGAGAGTTAATGAGACAAAAAGCCTTTGACTCCACTCTATTGAGAAGAGCTGTATGTGGAGAGCCTCCTCACACATGAGAGTTGTACTCCACACAGGGGCGGATAAAGCCCCTGTATAGAGTCAACAATTGTGCAGGGGTGAAGAAGGAATGGAGTTGTCTTAGAACACCTAATCTCTTGGAAGCAGATTTTACAAGAGATATAATATGATCTTTCCAAGATAAGTCCCGAGTAAATGAAACCCCAAGGATGTTCAAGGATGATGCAGGATTAAGCTGAATATTATTAAACATTAGTGGGTATACCTGTGGAAGATTTTGTCGGGTTGATAGGTGTAAAAACTGAGTCTTTGATGCATTAAAAACAATCAGATTTAGTCTGGTTGCTTTGTATTTTAATTATTATTATTATTATTTTTTAACAGGTTCGGAAAAGGACAACAGGCAAGATGGATGATGCCGAGATAATGGAAAGCTTTAAAAAACTGTGTTCTCCAGATGATCCTGAGACTGTATATATTCGGGACAAAGAGCTAGGAGCTGGGTGAGTTAATTGAGCCCATTTTGTTGTTGTCATTGTTGTTGCCCCAGGTTCTTATGATCTTAAACCTTGCTGACTGCAGGTTAATGTTGCTTTTCTTGCAGCTTGCAACAGTTCGCCAAGTGCACTAAACACATTCACTCAAGTGCATATACCTCGATGACTAAGTGGTGTGGCGTGATGTGGCTAGTGCTAGACTGAAGTTCAAAGACGTTGCTACACAGTGCTCCCATTGTGATCACTTTATGCCAGCCAGTTGGTGTGCACTACAGTATTTGTAAAGTTCAGTTTCTTTTTGGACAGATCTCATGTATATACATCCAACACAAAAAGTTTTGCAACACTCACCCTTTTGAGACTGGACTGAAGTTTTGAATGATTGTCTTAGCGAACATGACCTTATGGGTGGACATGGTCTGCCTCAAAATTCACCCATAATGTCATCAGTAGTTATTGCTCTGTAAGGGTTGAGATTTAGACACATGTTTATGTAGTATTTTTTGCTTACAATTGCCTCATTCGTAACTTCCCAAAGTTATGCCCTTTCCTCTTGGGACATCTTGTATACATACGGTACAGGTATACCCCTATATATGGACCTAGATGTGATATCCTGGCTATGCAATGGGGGTACAAATACCACCATACCCTGCTGGATGATGGCTGCACCCTGGTTTAACAATGGGCCCTCTGATGTTGCGTTCACAGGCGATAGGCTGAAATTTTAAATCATACACGTTCCTGCGGCCAGCTGAGCCCACCCACCTCCCAGGATGCGCAGAAATGCCCGTACAAAATCCACGAAAAAGCTCATGAAATTCTGCATCTAGACATAGGCTTAACCCTTGCAAGGTGCGGGCAAAATTTTGCACTAGGATGGTGGGAAGTTACATGAAGGTAAGTTTTACTCCTGAACACATGAACACAATTTATTCTCACTGCGTTTTTTTTTATTATTTTACCTATCAGTTTTTTGTGCTTTATTAGCTTATCATATAGTATAAACACTAGCAAAGATGATGTTATAGCACCTTTACCAATATAGCCAATTTCCAGTGGCATATTTGGCTGTGGAATTTTTTGTTGTGTGTGTCCCAGGAGCAGCTGCCACTCGCATCACAGAAAGATAACTGATTTTCCAACAGTCTTCAGGTTTTTTGCGCATTTTTGTTGTTTATACATTGTTTTCATGGTGTTTAGCATTAATATGGATATTCCTATGTATGTTTTGATGTCTCAGTATGGCAGAATGACGGAAACACTGCCAAAATTTAGAGGGGTACTGTACATGTGGATTTTTTGTTTGTTTTTTAATTTTTTTGTATGTTTTTTTTGGTGTTTAGCTTTACTGTTGATATTCCTATATGTGTTTTGATGTCTAACTATGGCAGAAAAACATGAAAACAGTGCCAAAATTAGAAGGGGTGCTGTACATACAGTAAATTATAGGTACAGTAATTTTTTTTTTTTTCCCCATGATTTTCTTGGCGTCTAAAATTATTTTTATATTCCTGTGTGTTTTGATGTCTAAATATGGCAGAATGACCACAAAACAGTGCCAAAATTAGGAGGGGTACTGTACATACAGGTATACCCCCAGTTTAACGATCCAATTGGTTAGGTAAACCCATCATAAGGTGGGGTATTGTGTATTAGGGTAGATTTAACACGTAAAGTAATACGATGTGTTTCTCAGCCTTGGGTTTCCCCCAACCAAGTCCAAAATCCACCCAAATGAGCCCAAAAACAAGTATAAAGGCAATCTAAATGGTCTAACAGCTGTAAAGAAGCTAACCCAAGTAAAATCTGAAAATCATCAAATGTAAGTCTGGAAAAAATTAAGGTTAGTAAACTGTACCCCAGAATGACAATGTTCACCCCACCTATGGCTAAAACAAAGTCTAAAAACAGTTTCAACCTAAACATACAATTTTAGTCTAAAATATCATCAAAATCGGTATGGGTAATCATATAAATCAGGTTAACTGGTTACAAGGCTTTAGTTAACGCTTTAACTTTATTTAAGTGCTTTAACTTACATACCAGAAGAGTAAATATTTATCTTACAAATACAGTATCGTGGAAAATCGGTGCAGCAAATCTTTAACGAACATATAGATAAAAGGGAATATTCCAACGCCTATCAAGTAAAGTGGTTATAAGACTTTATTTCTTGGTTTAACATTATTTAATAGTACTTTAACTTGTACATAAACTTACCAGAACAGTAATGTAAATATTTAACTTACAAATACAGTACTGTGGAAAAGCAGGACACGATCACCTGATCAAAACAAACCGTGCGTGGTGCTGCGGTGATGTTCGAGGATTTGACCTTTCAGTGGCTGCCTCTCTTGCGTAAATTTATAGTTTTCGTAATTGTTTTTTAATCTTACGTTGTTTTATACATATTCCAGCACTAACCGCGTATAATTGCGAGCGCATTCGGCAAGAACATAGCTCATTCGGCAAGAACATGTTCGGGGCAAGTTTACTGTATATACAGTACAACTCATGCTATCCGGTATTCAGAAAAACGGGAAAATTCAAGGGCTGGTAAAAACGTCAGTAAGTTATAACTGTGCGCCATTTTGAATGGACTGCCAAACCGCCGTTTTATCGTGTATCGCGAGGCTGGGTGAAGTTGGACTAAGCGAGGTGAAGGCATATCTGGCTAACGTAAATCCCTAGTAAATTCTCTTAACCAGCCCTCCTCTTCCCTCTTTCCCCTACTTGAATTCAGTCATCCTTCACACCCTCCACAATTTCCACAAATCACCAGTCTGCTTTTTACCACCAGACAGCAAACAAGCTCTCTTGCTGTTGTGTTGCTCTGATGGACGGTAATTTCAACACTCCAAAATGCCTAAAGAGCAAACTAAACGTAAGCGTGTCGTGCTTACCGTGAAACAGAAGCTGGACATATGCAATAGACTTGAAAAAGGCAAACATTATAAAACACTGATGACCGAATATAACGTAGGAAATCCAACGATTTGTGATACCAATGCCCAAGCATCCAAGCTCAGTGAATGTTTGTTGAAAAGCGAGGCAAGTAAGTCAATTGAAAAAAGACATACTCTTCATCATTCGAGTGGTTTTGCTTAGTAAGATCTAGGGGAGCACCTATTTCTGGTCCTCTTATACAAGAAAAAGCAAGAGAGTTTCACAGTAAAATGAATTCAGAAGTCGAATGTGATTTCAGTGTTGGATGGTTAAATAGTTTCAAAGACAGGCGTGGAATTTGTAAACCAGACATGTCGGGAGAGAGCAAATCAGCAAACACCAGTGTTTTTCTTCCTAACGGACCGATTCTAACGTGCACCACATAAATTCATCTTAGAATGCATGTGTGCTGGCAGAGATTAAAAAAAAAAATGTTAATAGGAATGAAGGTTTACTTTGTTGGAAGAAAAAAAAGAATATATGCTTGCACTTCATATGTATATCATGTATTTTATTTTGTGCAAAACAGTTGATTGGCGGTGGGTGCAGGGTGGAATGGTGGAGGTCAGTTGGGGCCGGGACCATAAACAAAGCTTGTGTGGGGGCACAGGTGTGATAATTCTACAGTGCAGTCATAACATCAGTTCACCAATAAATGTTCAAGATTTTATTTCTTTATTTTTCCACTCTTATGAGTACAGTATATACAACGAATACTTTGGTAGTTAATAGAATGGTGCAAAACAGATAGTGGCGGAATGGTGGCGGCCAGTCGGGGCCGGGACTGTAAACAAAGCTGATGTGGGGACATAGGTGTCGCGATAATTTACCAGTAAATATTCAGGATTTTATTTCTTTAGTTTTCCACATTTATGAGTACAGTACATACAAGAAATTATTCAGTAGTTAACAGAATGGACTTGTGCATTTTGCAGTACTGCAAGGCATTGCATGCACGTGCACTATGACCATGGTGTGTGTTTACGAGGCAATATTTCAGGTGGAATCTCTTAGTGTGCCCCCTGATGTGAATGGTGAGTACCTGAATTGTATTTACTGCTGTGATAATTATCGCTTTTGTATAGATTTGAATATTAGAACTACGGGAAAAATCTGTAACCAGGAAGGTAAATTCCCCAAGCCGCCCGGTTAACTGGGATTGTACTGTATATATATATATATATATATATATATATATGTATATATATATATATATATACACAGTAATCACTCTAATATCCGGACGCCCAATAACCGAACATCCCCACTACCCGGACCTTATCGTCCTGGGATCAAACATTCCCAAAATGGTCCGAAAATCCAAAAAAATTGAAAAAAAAAATCGATTTTTTGCCGTCCGTAATTTGAACTTGCCGCGCGCGCCGTGTGAGAGCATTGTTTTGGTTCGTCATTCCTCCGACGTCCGATAGAGCGCCGCTGCATCCTCCCCACTTCCCACCTGTCTCTCACCGCGACAAGACCTACGCTGTTCGCCATGGCTGCCCACGTGCTCGCTTTTGTGGTGGTGCCGTACTTGCTGCAAGGCCTCCTGCTGCTCTCTGCCCTACTCTTAGTGTGTGTGATGATGGCCCCGCCTCCTGAGAAAAGGAAGAGAGTGGTGTTGACTCTGGAGAAGAAACGGGAGATATTGGAGAAGGTTGATGCGGGTTGGTCTTCCTCACGCATTCTCCGCGAGTTCAACCTGGCCCGGTCGACTTTGTTTGATATCAAGCGTTCCCGAGACAAGCTCATGCAGTACACGGCTGACTTCTCGTCGAGAAGCAAACACAACGTGGAGAGGAAGGTTATGTTTACCCCCAAGTATGCAGAGATCGACCGCTCCACGTTGATTTGGTATCGACAGCAACGTGCAGCTGGTGTGATGGTACGTGGAACGGAGCTGAAGGCTGCTGCTGAGAAGTTTGCAAGGCTTCATGACGCCCTTGACTTCAAGGCATCCGAGGGTTGGCTCTTCGCGTTCAAGTTACGACATGGCCTTACTAACCGTAAAGCACATGGCAAAGCATTGGACGCTAACGAGGATGGAGTGGACGAGTTTCGGCACAAGGTGAAAGGCTTGATCGACAGGGAGGGCCTCACTCTCGGTCAAGTCTGTAACGCTGACGAAACTGGCCTATTCTATCGCTCAGTGCCAACGAACACTCTAGCTGATGAGACGGAGAAGCGTGTACCTGGCCGCAAGCTTTCTAAGGAACGGATATCTGCTTTGTGTTGTGCCAATGCTAACGGCATGCACCGGCTTAAGCCCGTTATTGTTGGCTGTGCAAAGCAGCCTCGGTGCCTTCGTGGGGTGATGAATGTCCTTCCTGTCGTATGGTACCATTCTTTGAAAGCATGGTTCACAGCTGTGATTTTCAAAGACTGGTTTCACCATCACTTCGTCAAGGAGGTCATACATTACCAGACGAAGACACTGGGAATTCCTTGCGACCAGGTAAAGGCTCTCCTCCTCCTCGACAATGCACCTGCCCAACCGTGCGACAAGGACTTGGTTGCTGAAAATGGCTGTATTAGGTGCATGTTTCTGCCACCTAATACGACTGCTCTCATTCAACCAATGGACCAAGGAGTGATTGTGGCAACAAAGCACCTGTACCGTCGGAAGTTCCTGGACGAGGTGATGGTTGTCCTCGAGGACGAGGATGAGCGCAGGGAAGGACGTGACACTCGAGGCAAGCGGACTTTGGAAAACCTTCGCCGCTACAACATCAAGTCTGCGCTGTACAACTGGGCTAGTGCATGGAAGGAAGTCCCTGTGAAAACTCTTGAAAATGGTTGGTCTCGTCTGCTTCTCGGAACAGATGTGGAGTACGATTTCCTAGGGTTTGACGTGGATGACTTCCATGCACGGCTACGTACGCACGGCGACGATGTTGATGTGGACGATGTTCGTGAGTGGTTGGACGACGACGAGGGCGATCCTGGGTATCAGATGTTGTCTGATATCGAGATCGCGTCTTCGGTTGCTGGTGTCAGTCCCGAACTTGAGGATTCCGACGACGAAGGCGATGATGATGCAGACTCCGCTCAGCAGGACACTACTCCAGCCATCCCCAAGCTGAGCGCACTCCGGGAACATCTAGAGTTCGTCCTAGACTACCTGGAACACCCGGACTGCGACAGGGAGATGGGGCCCTTGGGACTCGTGGAGGAAGTGCGTGCTTTCTGGCAGCACATCATCAATCGCCAGAATCGTCGGTCCTTGCGTCAGTCAACGATTGACAGTTTTTTCAGGCCCGTGACCCCCGCTGTGCCAAGCCCTGGTTCCACTCCGTTGCCTCCCCAAGACAGGCCCTCATGCTCCGAGCCACAGCCCAGCACATCAGCTACAATGGAGTCACCGCTCGACGTGAGTTTGCGGCTGTCTTCAGAGTCTTCTGTAGTCGGTACGCCATCACCACGACCCACCGATGCACCCCTTGGACGCCTGCCAGTGATACTCTCGGGCTCTGACAGTGAATAAACAGCAAGAACTTCTCCACTAGACCACACGGGAATTTTGAGTGTTGTGCAGTGAAAAAACGGTGTGTTGTGTTAAGGTTTTCAAGTTGGGAGAAAAGACTCAGTAGAAAAGAAATTTAACGTAACTAACCTTCTTTGTTTTGGCTTTGGAAAATTAAAAAAACTGGGGAAAAGTTAATGTGCAACACTTAAAGTAAAATGGAACATTATTTGGACTAAAGTGAACACTGTGAAAAGAACGGACTTCTGTGTGTTAGTGACTAAGTTCAGTGCAAGACTTCAGGAAGAGTGTAGTGCAAGTGCTTCAGGAAATCGTTCTTACTGTCAGAGTCCGAGAGGAGGCGGTTATTCATCGAGGTGGCCAGGGACTTGCTGTAAGTAGCCAGAATGTTTCATGTTGTACTATTTTCCATACTATATTTACCAGAATGTTTCATATTGTACTTTTTTCCATACTATACTTACCAGAAAGTGTCATACTGTACTTCTTTCCATACTATACTTACCTCATGCATGTGCAGTAGGAATGTGTTTTTCAGAGTTCGGTTAGGTTCGGTTAGGTTAGGTTCGGTTAGAGTCCATAAGTACCAGAATGTTTATTAATGTATGAACATACTTCTAAACCCACATTTTATGTTTCTTTTGCATTTATTTCAGTCATTTATGTGCCTTATTGGTGTGATTTGGGTGTTAAATAGGTGCTATGCATGTCCGGAGGGAGTTGTATAGGTGTTTCTCTGAGTTAGGGTCCATAAGTACAAGTCCATAAGCTGGGGCCCAATATCCGGACGAAACCAATATCCGAACCTACCGATGGCTCTATTGATCCGGATATTGGAGGGGTTACTGTATATATATATATATATATATATATATACAGTATATATATACATACAGTGAGTCTTCGATATACGAAAGGGGTAGGGACCAAAAAAAACTTTCATAATTCGAAATTTTCTATATCGGAATGATTTTCCCCATTGAAATATACATAGAAATGGGGGGATGCATCCCAGGACCCCCTCAGACCCACCACCTAAACTTTACCCCTCCCATTTTGAAGTAAATAATACCTGTAGATGTAGAGAACGAGGTGGCCATTTTCTTGTGCACTCTCCCAAAAAAGTATCGGCCATCTAACGGCACATATCATTTTGAGACATGGATGAAGCATTGTGATATATAACATCCTGTGATTATAAGCGAAAATATTCTTGATAATTACGATATTAGAACTCAAAATCAAAAACAAAAATCACATACAGAGTGGTACATGTCTTGAGGCACCAGATTTATAGATTCATGTGTTTCTGCAGAATTCGCTCGTTTTGACAACCATCGTACCTTAAGGGGCCGATACTTTTTTGGGAGGGTGTATACCTCCATTTTCTTGGTCACAGTCCCAATGGTGGAAGCTGCAAGGCCTAAAGCACGCCCAATCTCCGAGACTTCGTGTCCCTCCTTGTGGCGTCTTATAATTTCCAATGAACTCTCCAGAGTTAGAGTATGGTGCTGCTTCTTCTTTGCAGCGGGCTCCCCTGATGCTGGAGATGATGCAGGGCGTTTGGGAGGCATGTCTAAACAGTAAAAAAAAGGGTAGATCCACGAAAATATCCTCACGTACAGCAAAGCTGTGAGGAGGGACGTGGACTCGGTTCCGGGACAATTCACCGTGAAGTCTATTCGGCATCAAAACATGGACGATTCCCCGTCAGGACAATTTGCACCCAAGACGATTCCAAGCCATTCTATAAATATACTTAATATTAATTGATTAATACTGTACTATAATAAGTAATCTCGTGGGGAACTATCAAGGTCTATGTTCATTCAACAGCATAGGCTTTGGATATTATTTATAATTTTGCACCTGTATTTAACTTGCTTCTGCCTCGCTGTAGTCGACTTTGATTTATAATCTGGCATCTCTCATAGCTGTCTTCAGTAATTTTTCTTGTAATTTTTGGATGCAGTCGGTTGAGACTGATTGATTAGCTGAGAATGTAGACGTAATATGAAGATTATTCGTATAATTTTAGAGTATGTCAATCATTCACTTGAGGTTTTTAGACATTTTACATAAATGCCAATGTCTCATATGTAGCCTTATGTTAAAAGGTTTTTAGACATTTTACATAAATGCCAATGTCTCATATGTAGCCTTATGTTAAAAGGTTTTTAGACATTTTACATAAATGCCAATGTCTCATATGTAGCCTTATGTTAAACAATGAAGTGAAACATCGTACATCACTTGATTCACGTTTCAACATACAACCTATTTATATATTTTTCTGATAATACCAACTATTTGATGCCATATTTTACATGTATTAAAAAAAGAATAAACCACCATCACCTTTATAACTCATATAATTCGAAAACTAATATACTTGCTAAAATAAACTGATATGTAAATAAATGATGGAGAATCGACCTGACAGTGAAATGTCCCGAAACCTTGGACTCAACTAAGAAGTGTGCGAAAAACTGTTTACCAGAGAGGGGTTAGTTTGTTTCCTTGCTGCAAGCAAGCGCCCATTTTGAACTTTTCGTATTTCCTTTTGTATCGCTTTTCATATCATTGAGACAGATACTTTTTTATTGTGGAATTTGTCCTACATTCATTGCTTTCGTAACATCGAAAATTCGTACGAAGGGTTTTCGTTTATCAAGGACTCACTGTATATATATATATATATATATATATATATATATATATATATATATACAGTATATATATATATATATATATATATATATATACAGTATATATATATATATATATATATATATATATACAGTATATATATATATATATATATACATATATATATATATACAGTATATATATATATATATATATATATATATATATATATATACACACAATCCCTGAGTACCGCGGGCAATAGGGACTGGACAAGGACCGTGGTACCCAAATCCGCGTCACTCAGACAATATGTTTACATGTATAATGGTACAATGTGTTCTGGCAACTTTACAAAACTCTCACTTTTACCCCTTCTTACCACCTAACCCCCCATAAATTACCCCCACTTGCACCCACCATCAAGTAAAACATTGAAAGAGATATAACTGTTGTAATTAAAAACATCAATGGTATTAAAAACAGCATTAACAAAAATAAAAGTTGGGATGGGTACCCTTTTGTTGATACGTAGCTCCCCGGTATTTTCCTCCCATCCCTCAACCCCAATGTTGTTGTCAAAGTTTCGCCTTCTCTCATATCATGTGGCTTTCAGGAGAGACCTTAGGCCATATGGTTAGACAAAAATTTATGGGTCTGGCAGTTTTAGAGTACAAAATAGAACGAAAATTTGTGCTAACAAGAAAAAATTACTTTAATCCGTGTGTTCTCGTGAGTTAGCGTTCAGTTTCACATTTTTCGTTTGATATCGCGTTTCCCAACGCATTTCTGATAAACTAAACATATGGCTAAACTGCTCAATCAGTTCGAAATGTGTTGGGAAGAGCAATACCGAACGAAGAGTAATGTGTTGGGAAGACCGATACCGAACGAAGAATGTGAAACGGAACGCTAACTCAGGAGAACACATGGATGAAAGAGTATCTTTTTTCTGGTTTGCAAACATTTTCGCTCCATATTGTTCCCTAAAACAGCCAGACCCATAAATTTTAGTCTAACTATACAGCCTAACGTCTCTCCCGAAGGTCACATGACACGAGAAGGCAAAACTTTGACAACAACTTTGGGGTTGGGGGGCGGACGTAAAATACCGTGGAGCTACGTATCAACAAAAGGGTACTCAGTGGAGGTGGTGTTGACTCAGTCCAACTTATGTTTTTGTTAATGCCATTTTTAATACCACTGATGTTTTTAATTACAACAGTTATATCTCTTTCAGTGTTTTACCTGATGGTGCATATAGGTGGAGGTAAATACGTGGGGTAAGATGGTAAAAAGGGGTAAAAGTGAGAGTTTGCTTTCTCTGACGCTCCACATAACGCCCTATAAGCTTCTCAGTCAGTTTCAGGACAACATATAAACCTTCACAGCTGCCAGGATTGTGTCACTTCCTACGCATGATCTTTATCTTCTCCCTGTCCTTCCAAATCGTTATGATGGTGCTTTCTTTTATGCTATGGTTTTTCTTTTTTTCTTTTGCCATTTTGGTATTTGTACGCTTAAAACAGTGGAAGAACCTTACCAATTCAGTTCATATTCCTCCAGTTTGTTTTCTGTATTTTTCTGACTATTTTCAGGGTGGTAAATTACCTTTTCCTGCTGAAAAATTTCCCAATTTTTATCATCACGTTCCTTAAGCCATAACATGATTGTCTTGATGTACTCAAAGGTGATTTTCGTCTCCCAACTTCCCAACTGGATGCTACGTTAGGTTAGGTTAAATTATAAGGTATAGTTAAGCTAGGTTAGGTCAAGTTTAAACACTTAGGTTAGGATAGGCCCTAATTTCGCCATAACCCTGATGTGTCAAACAAGTTGACAGCGGAATACAACTTAAAACGACGGGGGAAACAGATTTAGTATGAAACGTTTATTTACCTCCCAGAAGTAATCCAACAAACATAAGGCTATCAGGAAGAAGAACGAAGAATGTGAAACTGAATGCTCACTTACACGAGCAGAAGTATTGTGTGTGTGTGTGTGTGTGTGTGTGTGATTAGCAAACATTTTCGTTCAGTTTCGTCTCCTAAAACTCGAAACCTATATGACTGTGAGGTAAAGTCTGTGAGACGTGAGAAAGGACTTGATAGCCGTATGCTCAGTCGGTCCTAAATGTGTTGGGAAGCACGAAACCGAACGAAAAATGTGGAACTGAACACTAACAAGAACACATAGACGAAAGTATTTTTTTCTAATTAGCAAACATTTTCGTTCCATTTCGTCCCCTAAAATTGCGAAACCCATTATGAGTGTGGGGTGGAACTAGGTGAAGCATGAGAAAGGATTGATAACAGTATACTCGGTTAGTTGGAAGTGTTGGGAAGCATTAAATCGAACAAAGAATGTGGAACTGAACGCTACGATAACACATGGACGAAAGAGTAACTTTTCCTCTAATTAGCAAACATTTTTGTTCCATTTCATTCCTTAAAACTGCAAAATCCATGATAATTGTGGGTAAGAACTAGATGAGGCATGAGAAAGGACTGATAACCATATGCCCAGTTGGTCCAAAATGTGTTGGGAAGCATGAAATCAAACGAAGAATGCGGAACTGAACTGTAACTTACGAGAACGCAAGGATTTTTTTTTTTTTTTTTTTTCTGATTAGCATACATTGTCATTCCATTTTGTCCCCTGAAATTGCCAAAACCCATAAATTTCGTCAAACCGTTCGGCCTTGAGTTTGCCTAGAAAACATATTTCCATTCTGTATGCGAATTCATAAAAACCACCAGGAACCCTCAGCCAGGAACAACGCTTGCCCATTCGTTTCAAAACTAACCATAGGTTTTTCACGAAAATATGCCCACTGTGCTTCCCAGGCAAAATTTCAGCAACCTAACCTACCCTAACTTATCCCATCTCACTAGGACTGTTTGGCTGAGGTGGCTGGCTGTGGTACTGAGATAAATACCCATACAGAATGGAAATATGCGCCCAGGAAATGTACCCAGAGGTTAGAGGGTGATGTCATATCGTGCGGCTTTCAAATTTCGTCCCCAGGCCAGCTGACTTCCCGCGTGAGCTCGAGTTTTTCCGCGTGTTGACATGACTTGTCTCATTATGCTGACCGCGTTAGAACAAAAACGTGTTACTCAACCACGTGTTACTTAAGGATTGAGTGTATATATATATATATATATATATATATATATATATATATATATATATATATACACACACACACACTCACACACGTATGGCGCTTACCATCCACTCACTAGATGTAGTGCTGCTCTCGGGTGTCTGCCCTTTCCTCTCCCTCCTTTCCTTCCTTCCTCTTCTGTCTTTCTTTACTTCATTCTTTCCTTGTCCTTCTGTCTACGGGTGGCTTTACACTCCCTCTTTAGTCTTTCTTTCTTTCTTTCAGTCTTTCCTCTTCCTTCTGCCTATGGATGACTCTACACTGAGTGACAAGCCAAATGGTTTGCTGTACACCAAGAAACCATTTAGTATGCTGGGTGGTAACCATATAGCCAAATTATGGCACCTGGTGGTTTAGTGGGTAATTGCAGCACTCTGATAGGATTGAGCCGGTGAAGGTTTATATCCAAGGGATGGTTGGGGTTATTGCTCATGTAATGCCACTCAGAGATGAGTGAGGCTAGTCACTCATCTTAAATGTCAGGACCAACTTGCCTAGCCCCATACTCCTACACTTCTCATGGGGCAATGTAGGATTGGATGATGAATGGATGGATATATATATACATATACAGGTATAAACACACACACACTGGAATCTCTGTAATCGTGACTTTATGGTACTAAGCACACGCTATGATTTGAGAATTCTGCAATTTAGAAATAACTAATCTTATGGGGAAAATTACTTATGGATCTGAAGTCCCAAAAAAGTTGCCCCTCGTACCGCCAATCCCACTTCAAACTATTCACCAGTGAACACTGACAACCTGAAAAAGAAATTAGTAAAGCATATTTAATGGGAATGAACAGTGATATAAGATTTTTACCTGACTCTGACTGACAACATTGCTGAAGTGGATGGGGGAGGGGGGAGGGGTTTCGAGTCTTGAGACGGACTACGGCCTCTCAGCACAAGGCAGGTATGTTGCCGCCTCTTTGCCGCTTCCTCCTCATCAGTCTCCCTCACGAACCCTTCAAAGGGAAGTGCTGTTTTTGGGATATAGTAAGTGCTATGCTTAAAGATGATTGGTTTAATTATTGCCATGCTTGAGTTTAATTGGTTTACGCCCGGGTAGACATGCGGGCTTGAGGTAGTGGTGGCGCGTATTACCCGAGGCATCTGAAAAGCGTCACTTTGGAGGCTCCATCTGTGAATTTCATGTAATTACTACAATTTACTGATGTTGCATGCTGCTGCTGTGTACAGTATTATGGATCCATGATTAAAAATCACAGAATTTGTGAGATTCCACTGTATGTGTGTGTGTGTGTGTGTGTGTTACTATTATAAAGTATTTTGAAGTCATTGTGCAACGATAGAGCCGTCACTCACCCAGCATTCACTCCCTCCTACACATGCATAACCATCGGTATAAAAATTCACTGTAGCATTCAGCACTCATGTTTTCACAATAAACACATTTTAAGTACAGTATGTTGTATAATATTTTTCCATAGAATTTGATAGTTTTTGTGAAGCACATATGTGTGTGAGGTGATGATAATGATGATTATTGTTAGTAGTAATGGTATTATTAACATTATTATAATAATTATTTTATTTATTTCAGTGCATCGGGGAAGGTGTTCATAGCACGAGAGAAAAGTTCTGGAAAGAAGGTGGCAGTGAAAGATATTGACCTTGATAAACAACCAAAGAAAGAACTCATTCTCACAGAAATCAGAGTCATGAAGGAGATTCAGCATGAAAACTTAGTCAACTTTTTAGATGTTTACTTGCTAAACAATCATTTATGGGTAAGCAATATGCATTTCAGAACCTCCTCAAGTGATAAGATTTCATATACCTGTACAGTCAAGCCTCTCTATATGTTGAAGTTCTCCCTCTAACAGTTTTTTTCTTACTCTGTGAACCCTGTCTTTGTCCATCGTTTGATTAGAAGAAGAGGTCAGGATGATTATAGTTCTCCCTCTGTTATATTTTTTGTTGCTATGTGGATCCTACATCACCCTATCTTTGGGTGGGCAAAAGAGGCCGGGATGATGATAATGATGCTTATGTTGATGATGATGCTGACAGGTGGTAATGGAGTTGCTGGATGGTGGACCACTGACTGATGTTGTCACAGAAACTATCATGAAGGAGGCTCAGATTGCTGCTGTCTGCCACCACACTCTCCAGGGAATAAATTACCTTCATAAAAATGTAAGTTTACATAAGCTTTCTGTGGTCTGGTTGTTGTTGTGGTGGTTTACCCACTCAGAATGCCTGTAACCAAACATAGACCCTATGCTCGCTTCTTCATACAGGCTATAACACTACTTAGCACACCATCCAAGATACTTGAACACCACATTCTCAAAGTCACACCTCATGTCCACCTTGCTCCTATACAACACAGATTCGCAACACTGCAATTTACTAACACCTTATTGAATAATCTGCACAAGCACTGAATGGCATCAGCTGCACGACATCCACACATCGCTCATGTACCACAACAACAACAGATAAATGTAAAGCAAACTAATCACCAAGATGTACAACACAAACATAGAGAACAACACCAATGGCTGGTTTGCCAACAACTTATCAGGTAAACAGGCACATGTTACATTCCAGGGCAAATAATCATGAAAATGAAATTTCCCAGTGGAGTTCCACAGGGCTCCATTCTTTCACCTACACTCTTCATTCTGTACATGCATGATATTCCCACAACCGAATCACGCACAAGAATTGCTATATATGCAGATGACATCATCATAACAACCACACACCACATTGCAGACACAGCCTGCAAACTGCAACAGAACTACCTCAACACACTTCGAATTTGGATCAAGGTTAAGCTGACAATCGCTCCAGCCAGATCCAACACCACACTCATTACTCGCAGCAAATATGAAAACCAGTACTCTCTCCACATCACACTATCAGTGTACATGTATCATACATCTCCTGAACCTTCAAGGTGGAAAACACTGCCAAAATAAGAAGGGGTGCTGTACATACGAGGTGCTACCCAAAAGTTCCAGTAATTTGAACAGAGGGAGTCAGCTCTTTGCCGTTTTGCCCTTTGCCGTTTTGCCCTTTGCCGCTAGGAGTCAGCAGCACCCTTTGTGCATCAGTGTGGCCCCGGCCGTGTCTGTGAGCGGACGTGTTGTTGAGCTATGCATACTATTGTAACATGGTTTCTAGGTGGTTTGGCGGTTTTGCAATGGCGGACCTCACGGAACAAAGATCCTGCATCAAGTTCTGCTTCAAGATCAACAAGACGGCTGCAGAAACTCACCGGTTGCTTTAGCAAGCCTTTGGTGACAATGCCATGTCCCAGAGCAGAACATTTTTCTAGTGCAAGCGGTTCAAGGAAGCACGAATATCCGTTGAAGACGATGACCGTTCTGGACGACCGTCAATGGCAACAACACCAGAAAATGTCGGAAATGTTTGTCAGGCTATCCTTGCAGATCGTAAATGAACTATCCGCGATGTTTCTGATATCATTGGTCGGTCGTATGGGAGCGTGCAACGCATTTTGTTGGACATGTTGGGCATGAGACACATTGTTGCAAAATTTATGCCAGGACTGCTGAGTGACGAGCAGGAGGCACATTGTGTTGCAGTTTGCAGGGAGCTCAAGAACCAGGTCAGAGATGCTGCTGCCTTCATCTCCAAGGACATAACTGGTGATGAATCATGGGGGTATGGTTATGACCCGGAGACAAAGCAGCAGTCATCGCAATGGAAGTCTCCCAACTCACCGAGGCTGAAAAAAAGCTTGTCAAGTTCGCAGCAGTGTCAAGTCGATGTTGATTGTTTTCTTCGATATCCAAGGGATTGTTCACAAGGAATTCATCCCACCTAGTCAGTCTGTCAGCGGAAAGTTTTATTGAGAAGTTTTGCAGTGTCTGAGGGAGAACATCCGCCACAAACGTCCAGAACAATGGAAGAACAAGGACTGGGTCCACAATGCCTCTGCCCACACATGAATTGTTGTCCAGCAGTTCCTGGCTTCCACTAACATGGTAGTCATTCCCCACCCACCCTGTTCACCTGACCTTGCCACCTGCGACTCTGTCCTGTTTCCCAAGCTGAAATTACAACTGAAAGGGTGTTGATTTGACTCGATTGAGGAGGTCCAGACAGAATCGTAGGAGGTGCTCAAGACCATCATGCCTGAAGCCTTGCAGGGTTGCATGGACTCGTTGAAAAAACACTGGGACTAAGAATACTTTCTCAGGGGCTAACAGTACTAATGATACAAAATTCATGGGCGATTGGTCTCCGCTGTGTTTTTTTTTTTTTTTTTTTTTATGCGAGGAAGAAGGAACCAAAGGCCATGAGCCCGCAGTAACAGTTCCCTCCAAGAGAAAAACAAAATACAATAGAGAGCCAAATTCAAGATCCGATCATTTTGAGATGCCTGGACACACTACGTTTGAAAGACTGGAGATCATAGGCAGAAGGAAATACAGACAGAGGGAGACAGTTCCAGAGCTGACCTGTTGCATAAATGAAAGACTGGGAGTAACGGTTAACTCTTGCATTAGAGAGTTGGACAGAAAAGGGATGAGAGTTTGCTGCCAGACGGGTGCTACGCGCCCGTCGTAGAGGTGGAGGAATGCAAGCAGACAGTTCAGAGGAGCAGTGACCATTAAAGTAGCGATAGAAAAGAGATAAAGATGCAACAGTGCGGCGAAGAGACAGAGGTTGAAGGGAGTCAGTAAGAGAAGGAGAGTTAATGAGACGAAAAGCCTTTGACTCCACCCTATTGAGAAGAGCTGTATGTGGGGAGCCTCCCCACACATGAGAGTTGTACTCCACACAGGGGTGGATAAAACCCCTGTATAGAGTCAACAATTGTGCAGGGGTAAAGAAAGAGCGGAGTCGGCTTAGCACACCCAATCTCTTGGAAGCAGATTTTACAAGAGATGTAATATGATCTTTCCAAGATAAGTCCCGAGTAAATGAAACCCCAAGCATGTTCAAGGATGATGCAGGATTAATCTGAATATTATTAAACATTAGTGGGTATACCTGTGGAAGATTTTGTCAGGTTGATAGGTGTAAGAACTGAGTCTTAGATGCATTAAAGACAACCATATTATTTTTACCCCAGTCAGAGATATGAGCCAAGTCAGACATTAGGTGTGCCATAGCCTCATCCCTTGTTTCTTGAAGTAACTGTTGAGATGGGCGTTGCGGGAACCGAATGGAAAGGTGAAGGGTGGAGAATGCCCAAGGGGACTACTTCGAAGGGGACAGTGAGAACTAGGAGGTAACGTAACTTATTTTCATACAGTATTCAAATTACTGGAACTTTTGGGTAGCACCTCATATGGTAGTGTATAGGTAGGGTGTTTTTTGGTTTTCAGTGGTTTTTCTGTGTGGTTTCCTTGGTGTTTAGCATTACTTTGGATATTCCTGTGTATGTTTTGGTGTCCAAATGTGCATGAATGACTGTAAAACACTACCAAAAAAACATTGGTACTGAACAAATAGGTTAGGTATTGGTTAGAGGTTGGATATAGGTAGGGTCTGGGTATGGTAGAGGAATAGTGTTCATTTTCCGGATGTTGCCACTGCCCGGACATGCCTTTGGCTCTGTTATGTCTGGATAAATGAGGTATTACTATGTATATATATATATATATATATATATATATACCTGTATATAGTATTTCCTCATACTTCAATGGCTTTGCACTTCGATGCCTTGTTTTTTGCGCTAGAAAAAAGTTTCCGAGTTTCACACTTTGCGGGTTTCCCTGCACTTCGACGCTCCCAGCCGGCAGCCGACACTCAGCAGACCACACGTACCGATGCTCATTTGTTGATGGCCATCTTGCGACTACTGATACAGTGGCCCGTCACCTAGTAACTAGCCCATCCACCCTCAACACACCTTCACCTGCCACTCAAAGGTCAGTCATCACTTTATTTCTGGTAAGGATTTTTGGTGTTGCTGCTCGTTCTAAGAGTTTTAATGTCTTTTCAGGTACATGTTTATTGTGTTATGCTGTTTTATAGCACTAATAAACACTCTTCATTTAATTTTGGGTAGGGCCTGTTTGGTGTTATAGTACTTTCTGATAGGGTAGGTACATATCCCACTGGAGAGCTCCTCTATTTTTCCCATTGATTCTTAACTTCACACTTCGATGTTTCATGTTTCACGAGGTTTTGGCGGAACATCCAACCCGCGACATATGAGGAATCGCTGTGTGTATGTATATATATATATATATACATATATATGGAGCCTCTGTGGTACAGTGGTAGAGTGTGCGTTTCTTACACGGGTGGGCCAGGGTTCACGCCCCGCCTGGGTAATAAACTTTGGGAGTGTTCATCCGGCCACATACTGCATTGGCGGACACAAGGGGTGCCGTGGTTGAACCAGTGTCGCATACTGTAAAGTATGCTTGTACCCAGTCGGCTTGCGCGGGCCGATTACACTTGGTTCACAGACTACACACACGTCCAAAGCCACTCCAACACTACAATTACACTTACAGTAGTGCACCAACTTTCGCTACAGCAGGATTCGCGGAATCCACTTTCGCGGCATGCACCAAATATTCCCTAACTTCCACTTTCGCTTAAAAAAAATCGATTTTTGCTCACAAATTTTGGGTTTGGGACAATATTTTGAACTTTGAATTTCCTGCACCGCCCGCCCGCCCGCAACCCACCGCCATCTTGAATGACGTCATGTCAACACTCTGTCCACCCATTCCCGCCATTGTGTACGAGCGTGCTAGCTCCATTGTGTTGGATTCTCACGGTTCAATGGCCTCTACTATACCTGGTAGTGTGGGGAAAGGGCCTGGTGGTGTGGGGGGAGAGCCTGGTGGTGTGGGGGGAGGGCCGGGAGGCAGTGGTGGTGATATAAAGTGGCCGGGACATTCAAAGTCGGGAGGAAAGGCCAAGGCTAAAAGAGAGTATCGTGTTGGAGTGAAGAAACGGCACCTCAACCTGGTCTCTGTGGTATGTTTCTCCTCATATAATGTGTACTGTACAGTTTTTATTGTTTGTATCTCACAATGCAATGTACAATAGTGATTGGATGTACTGTATTGCAAGTGAAAATGAAAATCTGATGTTACTTTAGGATAACCAGGAACCAATTAGCCTTTTTGCCATAAAGACAATGCCCCAACTTTCGCTAATTCCACTTTCGCGCATTATTTTTGGACCCAATTAGGCGTGAAAATTGGTGCCCCACTGTACAAGCAGTTCTCACCCTACATACAATCTCTACCAGACAGCCTAAGCCACTTGGTAGAGATACATTGGCTGTATTGTCTCGACTTCGGTCGGGATAGGCCGGTCCTGCAGTGGATACTCAAACGGCTGATGATGATGATGATATATATATATATATATAAAAACTGTATATTTACATACATACATACACAGTAATCCCTCCAAGATCTGACTCAATAGAGCCCAAGCAACGTCCGGGACTTGGGAAAAATGCCCTTTGACATGTACTTATAGACCCCAACCCAACCTAACTTTGAAAGCCACATAAATAACTCCCTACCAGACACTCACAGCACCAATTTAAGACCCAATTCACACAAATAAGGGACAGAAACCATAAAATAAAATGAAAAGGAACCAGAGAATGAGAAATTAGAAGTGAGTAAGGAAAACATTTAGCAGTTTACAGGGTACTTACAACATGTTCATGGCTGTCGTGAAAATTAACTGCCTCTTTTATGCCTCTGACAGTGGTGAAGGCGCAGTTGAAGCACGTACAGTAATTCATTGTTGCACTGCACATAATCTTTTGCACTGTGAATTATAATTGTTTAACACTGCACATTCTGTTTTTGCTTGCACCACGCCAGTTGCAGGCACACCAGTGTTGCACTGTGCACTTAATCCTTTCCACTCTGAATTCTACTTTCTTAACACTGTACAACACTGTAAATTCCCATTTGGTCTAGTGGCAAGGTATTGCAGTTTAATCACTGTCAGGGCCTGTAGCAGGTAGGGCACCACCACAAAAATGAGCGCGTGGGCAGCCATGGTGACGAGCATGTAGTCATGATAGTAGGTAGGCGGGAAGTTGGGAGGATGCAAGGGTGCTCTAGGGGACATCGCTGGAACTACATACCAAAACACAGCTGTTTGCCACTGTGCAACAAATTTAGGGTAGGAATGAACACATTGGCTTTTTTATTTTTTTTTTTTTTTTTTTTTTTGGTATCCCAGATGTCTGGATATGTTAGGGAATAATCCAAGACTTGGTCTAATGGATCCAAACCCAAAATGTCCGGGACTTGGGGTGTCCGGGTCGCGAAATTTTTTTTCCTGCCCAGTTCCGTCACTTTGCACATATGGCAACGTTGCCCTGTGTTTAGTTTGGCAATGCCGCGCAGTAGTGAGCCATAGGTCATATAGCTTTTGCTGCCTTAGCTTAAATAAATATAAAAAGGGGCCATACCACTGTCTTTACTTCGTCACTCGTCTGCTGAGAGAGAGAGAGAGAGAGAGAGAGAGAGAGAGAGAGCTTGAAACAGTATAAAATAATAACATGCAGGGTCATCAATAAAAAGTGAGTATGCAAGGAAGATACTCTCTACACTTTGCTAAAATTAGTTATATGTTGATTTAATGAAAATGCGGTACGTCTTAGGGGTGGTACATGACTGTTCGTTGAGAACACTTATCAGTAACATATGTTGTAGGCCTATACTACTTTACCTGTCATTTCTTGTCATTGCTCCCAGACGTACGATTCAATCAGCTGTGTTTACAGGAGAGAGAGAGAGAGAGAGAGGTTAATGACCCATAATATTTTATCACCTAAAACGCTTTTCATGATCATTCTTAAGGGTTAACTTTGGTAATTTCTGCTGCAAGCTGGGAAATATTGGTATCAATGATGCCTGAATATCAATGTTTCATTAGACATTTTCTTAGGTATATATGTCAGGTTAGATTTCAGATTATTTTCTTGTTTTTCTTAGGTATATTAGTAAAATCATTTGTCAGGTTAGATTTCAGATTATTTTCTTGTTTTTCTTAGGTATATTAGTAAAATCATATGCCAGGTTACATTTCAGATTATTTTCATGTTCTCATGTCCTTTATTTCATGTTAAGTATGCTTGAAGGGTTTTTGTATTTGATGAAATGCAAAGCTTTATTTGTTACGGTATAATCTTTATTAATTATTAAACACCACCAGGCACCATATGCTATTTCCCATGTGCTGATGACAGGCATTGGGTCAGACATGAGACATTATAGACCATTGTGTGCAAAATAAGTAAATCAAGAGAAACAAGGAATTAAAAAAATAAACTCACTTAATATATTCTATTTGGTAATAGCATTGGGCTGGGAACACATTTGCTGATCTTCAGTGAGGGACTGAATGTAAAATAATGATTGGAAAATAAGCATGATAGACATCTGGGTCTGGTTAGTGAAGACCCGGGATCGAAACCAAACACATGCACGTGGATTCTTTTTTGCTGTTGGATCCCCATAGGTTATGTAATCATTTATGTCTGTTTTCTTCTTCCCTGATATGCATTTATATAGCATAATCATGTCTCCTCTTTTCCTTCTCTCTTGTAGTGTAGGCAGATTCAGCTTTTCTAATCTTTCTTCGTAGCTTAGATCCCTTAGGCTTGGTACCTATCTTGTAGCGGCCCTTTGAACTTTTTCAATCATATCTATTTGTTTTTTGAGATGAGGACTCCAGACTACTGATGCCTACGCCAGGGTTGGTCTGATGAATGATGTCATTATCTTTCTTAGCATGTCTTCATTTATGTATGTGAATGTTATTCTCATATTTGCAGGCAGTGTCAGCGAAGTTAAGCAACGTTGGGTCTGGTTAGTACTTGGATGGGTGACCGCCTGGGAACACCAGATGCTGTTGGCTCGTTCTCCCTATGTGTCAAGTGGGGTTGGTGGAGGATTAGTGCCCCTCCCTGTAAAACAATTAACTCTAAGCCCTTGGCCACCCTGTTTGGGATAAATGGCGTCTGGCAATGAATGAAATGAATGAATATTAAGGGTCTACTTTGTTGTTCGTGAATAATCTCAGACAGTCTGTGCAACTGACCCAGTGATGCGCCATTGCTGATTATAAACACAGCTGATTGAATTGTACGTCTAGGAGCAATGACAAGAAATGACAGGGAAAGTAGTATAGGCCTACAACATATGTTATTGATAAGTGTTCTCAACGAGCAGTCATGTACCACCCCTAAGACGTACCGCATTTTCATTAAATCAACATATAACTAATTTTAGCAAAGTGTAGAGAGTATCTTCTCTCTCTCTCTCTCTCTCAGCAGACGAGTGACGAAGTAAAGACAGTGGTATGGCCCCTTTTTATATTTATTTAAGCTAAGGCAGCGAAAACTATATGACCTCTATGTCTCTATTATTCTTTCAATCCATGTAAAATATAGATAGTCAGGTATTATATTTATAGTCAAGCATAAAAAAGTAAATAATTGTGATGAATACTAAACCTGGCATCCGATATGGCTCACTGCTGCGCGGCGTTGCCAAACTAAACACAGGGCAATGTTGCCTTATGTGCAAAGTGACGGAACTGGGCAGGAAAAAAAATTTCGCGTCCAGGTCTTGGGCATCCAGGTCTTAAAGGGATAACTGTATGTGTATACTGTATATATATACAGTGGGCGCGCACAGTACTCACAGTGCGCGAATCGCATAGTACACGAGTGACCAAAAAGCCTAACCATAAAACTTTGAGTGTGCAAGTTTAGCCCACAAAATGTGAAGCAGAGGCATGGAGTGGCCCAAAACCGCTATTTTCCCAGACTACACGACCCCCCTTCCTGCATGACGCGCCCATTGTGACATTGAGACTCTTGGGGAAGGTGCTTAAGAGGAGTCTAAAATAAGATCTCGCCAATAACAACTTCGACAATAATTTTTTTCGGCAATAACGGTAAGTTAGAATAGATACCCAAGTTCAATAATAACATTTGGATTCGCTTGAATAACGGTTATTTCGTGAATGCCAAGATGTTGTACTGCAAATACAGCCATAACAAGATGGGGACTGAAGCAGACAAACAAGAAGAGATGAAGGAAATTGCTGAAAATGTGAGCAGTAGGGAGGAGGAGATGGAGGATCTTCCCCTCACCACCTCCTCTGACTCACCCGCTGCTGTTCCCTCCGCCTCCACTGCCCCACCTTATTCACCACCCACCTCCCACTTCACCTCCACTCCCCCACCTTACTACTCACCAGCCACCTCCCCCTCCACCTCCACAGCCCCACCTGACTCACCTGCTCCACCTGGCATACCTGCAGCCCCCACCATAATGACTGTTGCTGCATTCTGGAAGAAATATAACTTTCAACAGACCTTAAGTTTCTTCATCAAAGCCTGGAATAATACAACATTGGCAACTATTAAACACGCATGGTGTGGCGGGGACACTCTTAGTGTGTTGCCGTGCCTCGGAACCTCTGGTATTTAAATCCATCAGGCCTGTTGTCAACTGTTTTTAAGGTGACTGACCATATTTTTGTTAGCTATATCTGTAGTATATGCCTTATATATTTTCCTGTTATTGTATTTCTAAGGTTAAAAAAATATTGAGGTTTGAAGGGGTCCCACTCATATGTTATTTTTCCCATAAGATTATGTATTCATAGTACACTAAATCACAGTGTGCGGGGTTGTGGACCGTCCATCCACTCGTGCACTGTGCGAGCCCACTGTGTGTGTGTGTGTGTATACAGTATATATATATATATATATATATATATATATATATACAGTATATACAGTATATATATATATACAGTATATATATATTTATAGTGCCAAACCCTGGTCATGAGCTTCATCCAACTTGCTGGATCCCATGTCAGTTCCCTAGCTTCCTCAGCCTCCATACTACTCTTTCTCATGCACTCATTTACCATACCATCCACCTTATCGGCCCACCATGCCACCTCCCACCGTCCCTCATTCATATATACCCTTTTCTCTAGTCATTTTACTTACAGGTAATAATTTATATTTTTCTGTGTTTTCCCTAAAGGGTGTGATTCATAGGGACATCAAATCAGACAATATTCTGCTGGGCAAAGATGGATCCGTGAAAGTGACTGATTTTGGATTCTGTGCCAACATTGCTGGAGATGAGAAACGTCATACCATGGTTGGAACTCCATATTGGATGGCTCCAGAAGTGAGTACTGTTCTAGAAACTGTGTTTGTTTTTGTGGCCCCAGCTTGATCTGCATGTGAACCCAGTGGACTGCTGGCTGAAGATGCCCTTCTCTTACAGTCCACCATCCTTCTTTGGGAGGATAAGGAGGTTTTCGTTTTTCGTTTTTAAAGGCTCCAACATGCTTGCATGTGTCGGCCTTGGTCACCTAATGGCGGCTCTCCACGCTGCACGAGCCATTGCAGCCTCCCTGTTCAGTCCCTTAACCCTGAGGTCACACTTAATGACCTCGTCCCATGTCTTTCTCGGTCTACCCCTCAACCCCACCCCCAATAATAACACTTCTCACCTTCCTCACCCAATTATCATCCCCCAGCCTCTCCACATGTCCAAACCATCTCAATCTACATCTCCTCATCACAACACCAATACACTCCAGTCCCATCCTACCTCTCAACTCTTCCATCATAAACCCAGCCCCTCCAGGCCTTGGACGCAGGGATGCACTGCACATCCACCTAATCATTGTCATTTCTGTACATCTGAGCCGGCGAATATCTTCCTCCTTCACTGCCCAGGTCTCACTACCATACAGCATTACACTCCTAACACATGCTGCACACAAAGACCCCTTAGCACGTAGGGAGAGTTCTCTCAATGTCAGGAGAGGCAAGAGCACCCTAAACTTCTTCCAACCACTTCTCACCCTAGCCACAGAGCTAGCTCCAGCCCCACCTCCAGCACACAACAAGTCTCCCAAATAACAATACTCTATCACACACTCAAGAGATTCACCAACAAGTTCAATCCTTTCACGTCTGACAATCTCCACCTGCTCACCCCGACACGCCATACACATAAAATCAGCATCATCTCGCAGTCTACCTCTGATACCACGACATCTCTTATGCATCCACTTATCACAAACACCGCACAAGGTGGAATTACTTCCCACGCCCTTGTGGCAAACTGCACATGGCCACTCTCCCTCGTCTTTGACAGTACCGCCACCAACCCTAGATATCATCACTTTTGTTTTATCTGCATTTATCCTTAAGCCCTTGTGCCCCATACCATCTCTCCACTTCCTAAACCTTTCCTCTGCCTCTCTTTTGTTCTCTGCAATCAACACAAAATCATCAGCATACAACAACTCCCACGGGAGTTCGTTTCTAAAGTCACGTGAAAGGGCTTCAAGTACCATGATAAACAACATGGGACTCAAGACTGACCCCTGATGCACACCAACATTCTCAGTAAACTCATCACTCAAATCTCCATTCACTCTTACCTGGGTGTGAGCACCCACATACATAGCCGTAACCACCCTAACCAGCCACTCCTCCAAGCCTAGCTTTCTCATTGCCCACTTCACCACCTCTCTAGGGACTGTCAAAGGCCTTTTCCAAATCAACAAAAACAAAATAAAGATCTCTTCTCCTACCAATATATTTTTCCTGAAGCATTCAAACAATGAATATAGCATCAGTGGTCCCCCTACCTGGCATAAACCCAAACTGCATCTCATCAATATTCACTCTTTCTATAATCATACCTTCTAAAACTCTCTCCATTACCTTCGTTATCTGATCTAAAAGCTTTATACCTCTATAATTTCCTCTTTCCAGGGCATCACCCTTCCCTTTATACACATTTACAATTACACTCTTCAGCCAATCATCTAGGACAACACACTCATAAATAATCCTATTTATCAGGTTAGTGACTAACCTCACCCCTATATCGCTTGAGGCCTTCAACATTTCGGCAGTCAACCCAGACACACCTGCTGCCTTCCCCACCTTCATCCTGCCTATTGCCTCACTCACAGTAGCAGCATCAATCAAAGGCCAAGGGCCAGACACTGGATCTGCTGGCTCCAAACCTTCCCTGTCCCAGTCAAACTCCTCATTCAACAACCGGTTATAATGCTCTCTCCATGCATCTTTAATATCCTCTCCCCCCCCCCCACACACACACACACACACACACCACTGGGGTCAATACATGCTATTCTCAATATACTTACACATTTTCATTACCTTCATAGGTAATAGTAGCTTTGAAAATCTGCATTTATGTTTGTATTCGTAGTCAGATTCAGTAAAATTATTTTTTACATTGATAAGTGATTTTAACATACATAATGTTGAATGGTTATAGCACTCTGCCAGGACTGATGATGCTGGTCTAGAGTGCGAGCTGTTTGCAGAATCGTTTAATCTCACCCAGCTGGTAAAGCAACCAGCCAGAATACCTGATAATCCTGACCATAATGCCCATCTCTTGGATTTATTCTTGACAAATAATCCAGATCAGTACATGGTAGAGGTACTGTCACCACTTGGATCCTCTGACCACAATCTCATCAAAGCCTCAGTAGTTAACCCCCCACACCTCCCCGTTCTGAACCTGTCAGGATGACCCGATGGCAGTTTGGGCAGACTGGGATGGATTTAGAAATTATCTTGCTGACATTCCATGGCAGTCTTTCTTCTTAAGTGATCCCAGTTCTACCCAGTCCCACATTTGCAACTTAATACTAGCTGGTGTGAATTTATTCATACCAAGTCAACAGTTCACTAAAAGATCAAACTCTCCAAAATGGTTTGATGGCAACTGTGCCAGAGCAACAGCCCAAAAGTCATTAGCATATAACTCTTACTTAAAATAAAAAACATCTGAATCACTCTCTCAATTTAAAATTGCTAGAAATCATGCAAAAGCTGTAATTAATTTAGCTAAATCTAACTTTCTTCAAAGCAAGCATCAAAACTACTTAACAACCCTAATGACAATAGAATATTTTGGTCAACTCTTAATTCTTTCAATAATAACTTTAACAAGTCATCATCCATTCCCCCACTACACTCTTCAGATGGCAACATTACAAAGGACCCCTGTGCGAAAGCAGATATCTTTGCCAGTACATTTGCCAAAAATTCTACCATAGACGATGCCAGCCAGAACATCCCACACTAGAACTTGACTCTTCCGAAATTGTTCCACTTAAAATACTGTATGGACAAGATACGTAAAATCCATCCTACACAATTTACTTACAAACAAAGCTCCAGGCCCAGGTGGAATTCTGCCAATTGTTTTGAATAAGTGTTCTCCAGAACTTGTCTCTGTTGTAGCTAAATTATTCAGACTATGCATACGTACTTCTTCATTCCCAAATTCATGGAAAGAAGTCAATATCCACCCAATTCTGAAGAAAGGAAGTTCCTCTGACCCCTCTGATTACAGACCAATAGCAGTCACATCTTCTCTTGGTAAGGTATTTGAAATTTTAATTAATAAGCACATTGTTAAAGATCTTGAATCTAATAACTTAATTAGTGATAGACAATATGGTTTTTGCCACGAAAGATCCACCATTGACATACTCAATCTCCTAACCTATACCATCCATCAATCAATTGATGTACATGGAGAAACTCATGCAGTAGCCCTTGATATTTCTAAAGCTTTCGATAGAGTATAGCACCGTTCCCTGCTGTCCAAACTCCCTTGCAATGGACTAACATCTTTTGTTCCTTTGATTCCTCATATCTCAGTGACAGGAAAATAAGAGTAAAAGTAGATGATATATACACCATTTTCCACTCAGTTAACGCCGGTGTGCCGCAGGGATCAGTTCTGGCGCCAACCGTGTTCCTGTTTCATATTAATGATCTCTTATCTGTCACCCACAATCCCATCCACTCATATGTAGATGACTCAACACTACATAGTTCATTCACACTTAGACACCCATTTACCAAGTCTAATATCTCTACCTCGCAACTCAGTACAGCCATCTCCATAAATCAAGACCTATCTACGATCAGTGAATGAGGACAAAACAACGTTGTTTCATTTAATGCTTGTAAAACTAAATATATACAATTTACTAATAGACAGATATTGCCAGATTCGTATATTACCTTCAGTACTACTAATATTCCCATCTCCAAAAGTATTGAAATTCTCGGCATCTCACTTAACAATGCCCTCAGCTGGACCTCTCATGTTAGATCATGTGCTAAAACCGCCTCAAAAGAAACTTGGACCAATATACAGAGTCCGTAACTTCTTCACTGACGAGCAGTTAGCTGTGATGTATAAGAGTCATGTGCGCTCTCAGCTTGAATATTGCTCACCCTCATGGAATGGATGTGGAGAGGTTGCATTAAAACAATTAGACAAAATTCAGAACAAGGCTGTTAGAATTATTAACAATCCTGCCATTACAAATAAACTACCTCCCCTACAAGTAAGAAGGAATGTTGCCTCCCATGCATTATATTACGGATATTTTTATGGTAAATGCTCAGACGAAGTTGCGTCCATGGTGCCACCTCTCCATGCCTTCCTTCATGCTGCACGGGCATCTGGTAGCGCTCATGACTGGAATGTCACTCAGCCATATTGCAGAAATTCTGCCTATCAGAATTCTTTCATTCCCCGTACTGTCTCTTTGGAACTCACTTTCCCAGAGTTGTTTCCCTCCAAACTTCAACCTACAGCAGTTGAAATCTAACTGTTACAGATATTTTATTAACAGAGGACACCAGTAATCTGGTGTATGGATAATTTTTTTTTATTCATTTGTTTTTCCTTCCTCTGTTCTGTTATTAAAAAAAAAAAAAAAGTTTGGTGTTTGATATTCCTGAACCTTTTCATAAGTATCATGACAGACCAGCAAAGAGAAGCAGAAAAAGTAATTTATTACATCTTTGTAGAATGAACCGAATATTTGTTGATGGCGGAAAAAAGGAAAGTACGATAAAAGCAAAGGCCCTGAGAAAATAACGCTTTAACTGTGCTGCTATAACCCTGTGCAGTGTGAACGAAATTAAACATAATGAAATGACGATATAAATAAATAATTCACACCATTAGCCCTGCTTCACTCACTGACTGTTGTCCACATGTGTGCAGTTGCAACTTTAATGTAGTTTTATCAATGTCGTTCAGGTTTATCCTTGATACGGTAATTCAAAGGGCACATAATAATCATTAAAGATATCATTGCATTCATTTGAATCAGCATAATCCAGTATCTTGCAAATAAATGAGGGTTTTAGTAGGAATACAAAGTCAATTTGGCACATGTTCAAACACGACAGGGACTGACCAATCACCGCCTGAGAGCATCGCACAGGTCTGTCCTTAGCTGGCAAAATCAGTGCGTCAGGCCCCCCTGAAACCGATTATAGGTTCACACTCAGGATGAACCTGGGGTTACAGCAACTACTACTACTATTATTATTACTATTACTAGGTGTTTATCATAAGCACCAAACTTTATCTTTTCTTAATCATAAAGGTGTGAAAAGAAGATAGGCTTATGGTAGTATCAGGAATATAGATATGAAAAGAACACCATGAATTATAATGGGTTTAATCACTGATTTTCTCCTTTAGGTTGTTAATCGTAAACAGTATGGAAAAAAGGTAGACATATGGTCCTTAGGCATCATGGCAATAGAGATGATAGAAGGAGAACCACCTTACCTCAATGAGACACCACTCCGTGCACTGTACCTCATTGCAAGCAATGGCAAGCCGAACATTTCATCATGGGACAACCTTTCTCCAGAGTTTCAGGTATGTATTTATCTGTGTAACAGTCTCACCCTGGAACTGTCTCTCTCTGTCTGTATTTCTTATTGCCTATGATCTCCATTCTTTCAAATGCAGTGTGTCCAGGCATCTCAAAATGAGCAGATCTTGAATTTTGCTCTCAGTTATTATTTTTTTATTGCCTTGTTATTACTGTATTTCTTTTTTTTGGAAACAATATGCAGGCTCCTGGCCTTTGGTTCCTACTTCCATGCATTAAAAAAGAAAAAAAACTTTATCCAGCCATGGATTACAAACTCATCGTGTGTTTGATTAACCCCTAAACCGTGAGCTTGTTTTGCTTTGACTTGCGTGTCCCGCGGGCATATTCGCGCTCCTACAGACTCTCTAAAAATATTTGCCAAAAATCAGTTATTAGTCCTAGAATATTAAAATTACATATGCATATGGCACATACCTTCAGCTTTCTCCTGGGATGTTTGTTGAGCCTTTGTTGAGTACCGTAGTACTTGTGGAGACCTCTGAAGTTGGGTAACGAAGTCTCCACTTTACACTTCCCGACAACTCGTAATATGATTACCACAGCCTGATATTATCACTAGAAACACTATTCTATGATTCTCAAATAGTTTGGAATCCATACTCCAAAAAAAAAAACACTGTGAAAGGAATGAAAATTACGAGCGCGTATGACTTTCCCACTTCCGATCGTTCACCGCTGGTGTTCTGTCATTTATTATTCATAAAAACACTCACAGTTTATATTTCTGTTACTATATAACACTTATATATATCTACAGTCTTTATCCATAAGTTTCCTTCAGTAATAGCAGTTATTGTCACTGTAGGCATTCAATTTCTCTTTCAGTAAAATACGTAGCATTCACTTTCTCATCCTGTATACTAGCATTGAGAGTGAATCTGTCACTTTCACCTTCACTTTCATAACTCATAGTATTCATACATGCTAGAGTGAAACTTTGACTTTCATTACTTCTAGTATATATACTCGTATTCTTATATTACTACTCATTTACATTTCTATTTAGATTCTCTATTTTATTTACATTATTTACATTTCTGTTTTATTTACACTGTGTTAGGCACTGTCTCTTGCAGTAACTTATAAAACTATTTTCCACTGTTCACTTATATTTACATTCATTGCTTTCACTTGCTGTTTACACATTATTTACACATTTTTTACATTTCCACTTGCACTGTTTTACTCGCCAGAAAGATCGTAGTCACTCTGTCATTTTCATTGACAAATTAGCCAGTTCACGTTCCACACCACTTACTTATCCCTTTACCTCTTTCCACACGAGGTTTAGTAGGGGGTAGAGGTCACAGGGCCCTTTGGATGGGGCTAAAAAAGGGCAGAATTTGACAGGCGCGAATCCGACGTGCTTTCACCTTGAAAGACGACAGTAAATTGAATACAGTGTGTGGTGGCCTGCCTAGGGGAAGTGCAGTGCTGCCAAACTCAGCCTAGTGACAGCTGCTAATATATATGCTATGAAATGATTGGCAGGAAATCTAGACAATACATAATATATTAGGTAGTTCCAGGTGAATGTAAATATCACTTTGGTTTCTCCCTTCCCTCCTTATATATATTTTTATTACGAGAATAGATTATACGGCATATTTCAAGGGGAAATAAACAGCGAAAATTAGCGAACGAGTGCACATGAGGTGTTGTCAGGTGATAATTAGCCAATTCTAGGTGTATGGCACTATCACTTACCTTATTTCTTTTTTGTATATATTATTTGGTATAAGAATAGGGCATAGGGCTTATTTCAATGAATGAAATCAGTGGAAAATTCCAGGGAAGATTTACTTAGCGTAGCACGGCCGAGCTGGCGAGAGGAGAGGGTAATGAAAGGGAGGTAGGGAGGGGAGTCAAGAACGGGGAGAAATGGCTAAATTGTCAACAATGGATGGGAGTACAGATGAGATTAGGAGTGCTGACTAGTGTTGGACATTGGCAGTACTGATAGATGATACAAGCCACCACTTGAAAGCGCGGGTGAATTCAAAATAACACAGAATCACAAAAGTGATGCCCCGCAGCATGATCCCTTGCTCCCAAGCGTCACGAAAGTCATGCCCCGTGGTTAAGGGGTTAAAAAACTTACTGTATCTGAACTTTTCTCTGCTTTCATTTTGTGCAGGTAGTAGTAGCAGCAGGAACAGCAGCAGTAGTAGTTGTAATAGCAGTAGTAGTAGTAGTAGTAGTTTTTTTTTTTTTTTTTTTTTTTTTTTTTTTTTTTTTTTTACCCGTACAATCCCGCTGTTGGCATGGTGCCGACGGTACAAAACGTCTCTAGTAATCCCAGCGACGTGATGGTGCTGACAGCATAATTCGAGCGCTGTAGTGCGTCTCTGACTGCTTCAATCTAGCTAATTTTTTGCTAAGGAGTAACTTAATGTATTGGCAACATTGTGCACAAGCACTTGTAGCACTGAGTTTGGTTCTGCATGACTGGGTAACATCAGTGTGCCTCTGTCCGTCACAGCATTAGAATGTTGCGGAAGTCACGCCATTTTTCTGCCTCATTGGGCTGGAGGAGGTGGTTGACACTGTCACATGGACCCTCTGTCCCATCATTTAGTGATTCTATAGAAGAGGAAAACCTGGACGACTCTTCTGGGGAGGAATATGAGCCAGTGGAGAAGGATATTGAGAACGGGGATTCCCCCATTCTCCTCTCCCGTTCTTTCTCATCCCGCCCAGCTGGGTTGGAAAACGTAGCTCACGGCTTGGGAAATTGGGCGAGAAACATGATGGACAGCCATCCTGCACTTATTTCGCTTATAAGGAGTATCTTTTTTTGCTTTTCCTTGATTTATATGTCCTTGTGGATTGTTTTAAGCAATAAAAATTTTTTCCGTTTTTGGTCTGGGATTGGTTGGGTATAAAATTGCAAAAATGCCTGGGATGGTACGGGTTAAAGTAGTAGTAGTAGTCACAGCAGCAATGGTAGTAATAGCAGCAGCAGTAGTAGTAGTAGTAGTAGTAGTCAGTGTTGGGCAGGTGTGCAAACACTTGTGCAAAGCGCAATTGCGCGCCGTTGCGGTCCGGTGAATATCGTTTGCGCATTGCGCACTGCACAAGACCATGCGCAATATTGAGCTTGCGTACATGAAAAGGCAGGTGTGCAAGCGGAAATTTAGTTGCACTTGCACAATTAAATTTGCACTTGTGCACCTGCCTTGTGCACCTATCCTGTTGATTGAGCACTGCGCAGTCCAAGGGACACGTGGTCTTGGGAGCTTCCCTTATGTCTGGACAAGGGATGCGGGAGGCTTGGGTGGGTCGCGAGGGTTCTGCTGGGGGGAGGCGGGAGGGACTGAGGGTAGTAGCATTTCTTAAAATGTTTCAACAGAGATAATGTATTTTAATAATTTTTAATTTATTAGTATTAGTAAATAATAATAAATTAAAAATACATTATTTATTAAGAGCAGCATATGTAATTCCTTACAAAAATCATTAAAACATATTATTTAAATGAAATATCCACAGCCTAATAATTTTTTCGGCTGTGGATATTTGATTTGAATACAGTAATATGTTTTAATGATTTTTGTAACGAATTACACATGCTATTGTATATCTATACTGAATTATTATATTAAACGTTTTGCAGAAATGCAGATAAAGGTAAAACTGACAACATCACAGCCTTTGTTTTCCTGTCCCTTCGCTTCACAGCCTGCTCACTCCTCTGTTTGAACTTCCACGAGTGAAAAATTACGACATGACAGTACAGCGATACCAACTCTAATGTATGGAAGTGAAGCTTGGACCTTGTTGGAGAGACACAAGTCAAGAGTGAGAGCTCTGGAAATAAATGAGCTATTTGAGAGAAGCATGTGGGGTTGCAGTACATAGAGAGACAGACTGACAAATGAAGAAGTGAAGGAGCGCTGTGGTGTGGATGGGGATGTGATAGGAAGCGTTTGGAGAAACACACTGAGGTGGTTTGGCCATGTGGAGAGGATGGAGAGTGAGAGACTAATGAGGAGAGTGTATGTGAGTGAGGTGGAGGGGGGGAGAGGGAGGGGGAGGCCAAGGATGAGATGGAGGGATGGAGTGGAGAAGTATATGAAAGAGGGGTGTGTGAGCCGTGAGCAGGGCAATGTGGAGGCGATTTATTGCTTGTTTGTGGCCAGTGGCCACTCCTTACGGGATTAAGGCATCTAGCAATAGATAGATAGATAGAATAATAATAGATAAAGGTAAGTATGCTATCTATCTATCTATTGCCAGACGCCTCAATCCCATTTGGGGTGGCCACAAACAAATCGCCTCCACATCTCCCTGTTCCCCGCCATTTCACTGTCCTGCTCCCAACGCACACCCCCCTCTCTCATATACCTCTCCACCCCATCCCTCCATCTCATCCTCGGCCTCCCCCTCCCTCTTCCCCCCTCCACCTCACTCACATACACTCTCTTTGTCAGTCTCTCACCCTCCATCCTCTCCACATGGCCAAACCACCTCAGTGTGTTCCTCATAATGTTTCCTATCACATCCACATCCACACCACAACGCTCCTTTATATCCTCATTCGTCAGCCTGTCTCTCCATGTGACTCCACAGGCTCCTCTTAAATAACTCATTTCCACTGCTCTCACTCTTGACTTGTGTCCTTCCAACAACGTCCAAGCTTCACTTCCATACGTTAGAGTTGGTATCACAATACTGTCATGTAGTAACTTTTTCACTTCCATGCTCACTTCCCTGTTTCTTATCACTGCTTTCAAGGAACCAGCAACCTTTCTTCCCCGCTGTACCCTTTCAAGCACTTCACCCTCCAAACCTCCATCGTTACTCATCACACTACCCAAGTACATAAACGTACTCACATTTTCCAATTCCTCACCATCCAACCTCACTGTACATTCACTGACTTCACCTATCTCAAAGACCATCACTTTACTCTTCCCTACATTCACCTTTAGATTCCGTTTCTTACACACTCTTTCAAACTCATCCACCAAGCCTTGCAGCTCCCCTTCGTCTTCACTCAACAACACAGTATCATCTGCTAATTTATTTAAATATCTCGATATTTTACAGTAAATCCCACAAATATATGCAAATAGTTTGCGTTAGCGCGTAGTGACATTGCGCAAGCTAAGTATTAGATTGCGCACTTGTGCAAATTACAAATAATGGAAAATAATAATAATAAATAAAAGTAGGGTAGTGGATGTTGGAGTGGCCCTGGTGAGAGAGAATAGTGTTTGGAAACTCCCTGTACTGTTGTTTGCAGATGATACTGTGTTGTTGAGTGAAGACGAAGGAGAGCTGCAAGGCTTGGTGGATGAGTTTGGGAGAGTGTGTAAGAAACGGAATCTAAAGGTGAATGTACGGAAGAGTAAAGTGATGGTCTTTGAGAGAGGTGAAGTCAGTGAATGTACAGCGAGGTTGGATGGTGAGGAATTGGAAAATGTGAGTACGTTTAAGTACTTGGGTAGTGTGATGAGTAAGGATGATGGTTTGGAGGGTGAAGTGCTTGAAAGGGTACAGCAGGGAAGAAAGGTTGCTGGTTCTTTGAAAGCAGTGATAAGAAACAGGGAAGTGAGCACGGAAGTGAAAAAGTTCCTACATGACAGTATTGTGATACCAACTCTTATGTATGGAAGTGAAGCTTGGATGTTGTTGGAAGGACACAAGTCAAGAGTGAAAGCAGTGAAATGAGTTATTTAAGAGGAGCCTGTGGAGTCACATGGAGAGATAGGCTGACGAATGAGGATATAAAGGAGCGTTGTGGTGTGGATGTGGATGTGATAGGAAGCGTTATGAGGAACACACTGTGGTGGTTTGGCCATGTGGAGAGGATGGAGGATGAAAGACTGACGAAGAGAGTGTATGTGAGTGAGGTGGAGGGGGGAAGAGGGAGGGGGAGGCCGAGGATGAGATGGAGGGATGGGGTGGAGAGGTATATGAGAGAGGGGGGTGTGAGTTGGGAGCAGGGCAGTGAAATGGCGGGGGACAGGGCGACTTGGAGGCAATTTGTTTGTGGCCACCCCAAACAGGATTGAGGCGTCTGGCAATAGATAGATAGATAGAAGTAAGTAAGTATGCCAATTTATTTAAATTTCTCAATATTTTTCAGTAATTCCCACAAATATATGCACATGGTTTGCACTTGCTCTTCGCGACATTGCACAAGCTAAATATTTGTCAGGTTGCACACTTGCGCAAGAGAGTGAACTGTGGATTGTGCATTGCGCTTGCGCAAGGCCCTTCGTCGTTTGCGCTGCCCAACACTGGTGGTGGTAGTAGTAGTAGTAGTAGTAGCAGTAGTAGTAGTAGTAGTAGGAGTAAGGTGAAGTTGCTTTGAATTGTACTGCTAGTGGAAAAATACTTGTATAAAATCTGATAATAACTGGAAATGAAAAATGTCACCCTTCATTGAAACTTTTGTCAGTTGCTCCTCCTTAGAAATGCAGTTGAGGTAAATGCAGTGCAGTGCAACCTCAAAAACAGACTACTGTATTTGAACTTTTGAAAAAGTCGAACTTTAGAGAAAGCATTTATCTGGCTTATTCTTGTCTTAATTCTCATAGTTTAGACATGCTTTTTGACACAAGCATTGTAGTATGGACTAACAAGCTTGTTTCAGGCATCTTGTTTTCCATTGTTTTTATAACACTACTATTCATCATTCATCTCCATTAACTCAGGGTAATGGCAATTATCAGTATAATACTCGTTACTAACCATGATGTACTTTTCCTGCATATTTGTCTTTCCTCGTCTTCTTTATACTCACTTGTTCTAAAACACATAGCAGTTGTATTTGTATATAATGTAGATCAATAAGTTGTAAGGGAAAATAAATTTTGCATCCATTTATTTATGCACCAGAAAACTGCACAAATATACACATCTTTCACCACCGCCTTGAGTTGCATAGGGTGATCAGCTGTGAAGTTTGTTTACAACCTGATCAATGCAAATAGAGTATGGTGCATTGCTCACACACCAGAAGGGAAAAAAAAAAATTCCTTCTTCTTCTTCTTCTTCTGATGTATTTTATGATAGTGCACACTTATATAATATTGCATTATTGTAATCTTTCAAAAATATTGGAATGTCAATTTTTTTCTTTTAATGCGTCCAACTCTGAGCATAGACTTCACAGCCCGTTACCAGTATGTATGTGTACATGTGTATGTGTGTGTGAAACGTGTGGAAAAAGATGTTGAGAGTTTATATTTACAGTGGAGTTACATGGTAATTTACTCAGGTATATATTGCACAGTGGTTTAACAGTGATATAAATAATCTAAGATTAGTATTAGAAGACTGCTGCATACCAGCAATCATCAGTCTGTTTATTGCCAGACGCCTCAGTCCTGTAAGAGGTGGCCACAAACAAGTTGCCTTCATGTCGCCCTGTCCAGTGCCATGTCACTGCCTTGCTCCCAGTTCACACACCCCTCTTTCATATACCTCTCCACTCCATCCCTCCATCTCATCCTCAGCCTTCCCCTCCCTCTCCCCCCCTACACCTTACTCGCATACACTCTCCTGGTTAATCTCTTGATCTCCATCTTCTCCATGTGGCCAAACCACCTCAGTGTTTCTCCTAACCCTTCCTGTCACATCCACATCCACATCCCAGTGCTCCTTCACTTCCTCCTTTGTCAGTCTGTCTTTCCATATGACTCCAGATGCTCATGCCCAATAACTCATTTCCACTTCTTCGTTCCCACTGTTGATTTTCTGAGCTGAGATAGATGAATCTATGCCCATCGATGATTCTCTTTGATATGATGTGTCGGAGAAGATAGTGACAAATATGCCCTAAATGTGAGGTAGATGCAGTTATATAGGAGGCCAGCTTCCATCACAGATTGTATGTTAATGTTCTCCATTCATCCATCCATCATCCAATCTTATGTTGCCCCATGAGAAGCACAGGAGCCAGGGGCTAAGCAGATTGGTCCTGACATTTAACGTGTGAGTGACCAGCCTCACTCATCCCTGAGTGGCATTATGTGAGCAGTAACCCCAACCAGCCCTTGGATATAAACCTTCACCAGCTGAATTCGATTGGGGTACCTTAATTACTCACTAAACCACCAGGCGCCATAATTTGGTTATATGGTTACCACCCAGCATAGCAAATGGTTTCCTGGTGTACAGGAAACCATTTAGCTTTCCACTCAGTGTAGAGTCACTCACAGGCAGAAGGAAGAGGAAATAATGAAGGAAAGAAAGACAGAAGAGGGAGTGTAGAGTCATCCATAGGGAGAAGAATGAGGAAAGAATTAAGTTTTCTTGTACATTATTATATGAAATCTCTGTCAGTGTGAAGATGATTCAATGTGAATATGGTATAGATAACATGAAAGAGATTAACAATTTGTAATATGGAAAATAATTGGTAAGGGAGAGAGTCAAGAAGTAGGGCCATGATGTTTTGTCTTTTGAGTGTCTCCACAGTCTCTATACATCAGAAAATGGACTTTGAGGTTTACGGCTAAGGGATGCTTGGGGTTTATTGCTCTCTTAATTCCTTAGGAGCAAGCAAATGGTCACATGCTTTAATTGTCGGGACTTAGCACAGTAGCCTACTCTTGGAGGTGGCTGAATCGGTAGAGATGTAGCCTGCAGTCCTATTGGACCCAGGTTTGAATCCCTGCTGGGACAGGGACCAGATTATGGATTTGAGTTTCATAAAGTAGACTTGACTGATCTCCCTGAAGGCCTGCCGACATGTTAAAATACCCCCGCTAATACCAGTCCTGTATGAGATATCTCTAGCATGTGTTCAACATGGACTGTGGGTGTTAACATCAAAGTGGTGGCATGTGGAGGTGCATGGTATGTAGGAGGACTATTGGGCCTTGGGAACAGGCTGTGAAGCTTATGTCCAGAGTTGGACACAAAAGAAAAAAAAAAAAATGGAGCACTGAAGGAGTGGGTGATGACTGGATGGCATCACAAAAGCCTACTGTAAAAGCTTATGTCTATACATGCCTCAGAGTGGTTGAAAATTTTGTGGAAATTATTGTTTTTCTTGAACAGCTTCATTCTGGAGACATTTTGTACAGTTGTTGCTACAGAACAGTACCATCATGTGATTTTATTCCACTTCAGAGAATTTTGGGCAAGGGAAATTGAGTAATGTATAGTACCGGTATTCATTAATCCTCTTTCTAATAGATATCACTCTTAAGTAGAATAATTTTTCTGGTGGCAGCAAGAATAAAATGAGAAAATACATCAGACAGAAAGAGTCAGTTATACTGTATCATAAACATATTCATGTTTTGTAGGCCCTACAGTTCCTCACCCCCATTCTTGAGTGGGAAAAGAGGCCAGGATGATGATAATGATGATAAACTTAGTGATAATGATGGTGATAAACTTTTGCTGTATTTTAGGACTTCCTCAACAAATGCCTGGAGGTAGATATGGAGAAACGTTCTTCAGCAGAAGAGCTGCTGTCACACAGCTTTCTAAATAAAGCTTGCAGCACCACCACCCTGAAGCCACTTATTGAAGCTGCACAAAAGATTCTTGATAAGCGCATCAGCCATGCACATTAGCTCTGTAGTCAGTGCTATGTTCACTTTAACTTGGCCAAAAATTGTCATCTCTCGATAGTGAATGTTTAATAGCTTTGTAGTGACTGTACAGTTTATACATTTTTCACTTTAACTTGGCTGAAATTGCCATTGCCATCTTGAATGTCGAGTTGTAAAAAGAGATTAACACTAGAGTGTGGTGCTAGTCATGAAGAGTTGTGGAAATGATACAGAGCTGTAGAATTGTTTTCTAATATATATGTGAAATAAGCTTCAGAATGACAAAAATCTGGGCTAATTGAAGGCAAATGAGTGACAGCATGGACATCAGGAGTGGGATTCTCAGACATAGTTACAGTTTCCCTCTCTGTAATAACTTAGATATGTTTTTGAGGAAGGAACAAGAGATATTGGAAGCCTCTGTATTCTCTGTTCTTGATCATCCTGCAGAAATAATTTTAGTTACATGATAGTTTTCCTCTAGTAACCATAGATTTGCTGGAAAAACAAAGAAAGGATATCACAGAAATATTTGCCTGTCTCTTGTTCTTCTTGCAAAACCAAGTTTTAATTAACATGATTGTTTTCCTCTGGTAACCATTGATTTGTTTTGTAGGAAGAATAAAGAAAGGACAGTGCAAAATCTTTGTCTGTCTCTGGTTCTTCCTGAAATCAATCTTCAGTTGCAAGAGGGAATCACTCCCCCATCAAGCTTCCTGAGGCTTTCATAGGACAGTATTGGTTATTTATCTGCTGATTAACCCCTTTCATTACAGCGATGTACTTTTTATCATATTCTTACCATCCCCAGAGATTTTATTTAATGTTATGAGTCTTTTTTGAACTGGAGGTTTTAGATATAGCCTTAAGAAGCCCGTTGGGCTAACTACTGTACTAGAGATTCTTCGGGTGAATAACATTGTCTGGTAGTAGCCTGATTAGAAATAAATAATCAGATTGAGAGTTACATTTTTATTGCATTTTTGTTGCCATATGCAAATTCTGTTTAACCTTAGACAAAACTTTAATAGTTAAGGGACAAATGAAAATCATACCCAACACCTCCTGTTCGAAAAATCTCCTCTAAGCTGAATAAAATAATTCAGAGATGGCAAGAATAGTCTCAGAAATGCATCATTGGATTGAACAGGTTAAGCTACAGAGAAGGTCAGCTGTACATATCCTTTGAACCTCCTAGTTGAGGGTAGTTTTTTAAAGTAGTAAAATCTTTTGGATGCCTTATGGTCAAGTGGGTTAAGGCACATCAACTGGATGGAGCCAATAAGGGTTTACATCAGAGTGATGGTTGGGTTTACTGCTCATATAATGCCACTCAGGGGTTAGTGAGGCTGGTCACCCTTGCTTTATATGTTGGAAATGAGTATCCATGCCCTGGCCCCTACAAAAGTTGGGGCAGGAAAAGATTGTGTAATAAATGAATGAAAATCATATGGCAGTAGCCAGAGTGTAATGCTGATGTTGTAAGTCAGAGCCATGAAGTTAGTGTTAAGTACTGTAAACTATATTGTACATAAGCAGAGCAGGCCAAAAGCCTGTACTTCAAATAGTTTTATTTAACATAGGAAAGACCTCTTGTACTGAAGTAGTATGTTAAGGTTGTCCAGAGTCTAACCACTTCAGTTCAGAGAGTCTGTCCAAAGCTGAATAAGATCATCAGGAGGTGGGAAGATTAAAATGGATGTCACTGGGATCTAGTGGTTAACAAACTGTTCAGACTTTGGACCAAAATACAATACTTTATTGTTTACCAATGGGGCAGTCTTGAGGACTGATATTTAGAAATAACATAGCTCAAACTAGACTTTAAGTGTGACCTGAAATGTGCCTTGCCAGTACTGTTTTTGGGGCCAGCATATAGAATTCCAGAATTTATGTATTGCTAAAATTTGCCTTTTAGGTCATTGTACAAATATATTATACCACTTTGTGGAATAGTTAATGGAGAAAATAATGAGTAAGTTGTATCTGTTTGTGTGTTGGTATATCATAGATGTGCCTTTTATATCACATATATGTTCTGACTAGTATGTTCTGTGTTTTTCATATACCGTGTATGTGTCTGTAGTCATTAGTGTCATTATGGTGCTATGTTCTTCTGATACAGATCTCCATGAATGCAATAGTAAGGGCTTAGAGCAGATTAATCCTTTCACACTGGGGACACTTGTGGCCATGACTGGCCACAGCTTGAAAAAAATAGAAGTTATATATGTCAGCACTTTCAGAACAACTCTTCATATAAAATGGCCAGATGCATCAGAGAAAAAAAAGAAAATGCTATTCTTTACCATACTTGAGTACAGCAGTCAGGTGATACAGTACAACCTCTCAGGTTATAAATGTTTAGGTGCAAAAGCTTTGTCATACTTTATCATATTCACTGTGATGAGCAGAGTATGTTTTCACCCTTGTTTGTTTGCTTGTTTGTCTGTTAGTAGGATTACTCAAAAACTAAAGGAGAGATTTGGACCAAATAAATGTCCCAGGGAACAGTTGATTAACTTTTGGGACCAGTCTCAATTGTATTACAGATTCTGGATCTGGAAAACATTTTTTCTGAAACCCTAATCAGTGATGAGAAAGCCTAACCCATTATGAAGAGTGGTTTGGAGATTATGTTGCCCCTGTCAGAGAGATGTGCTCCACTGAGTGCCCCTGCAGTTTATACAGGCTTCTACATGGTTGCATACATTGGCCATGGTCACCCAGTGGTGGCTGTCCTTGCTGCTAAATATCTGGCAGTCCCCCGATTCAGTCCTGTATCCCTGAGGTCACATCTACAGTATGACCTATCTCAGATCATTACTCAACTGCCTTTCACAACCCTACCCTTTTTGTTTGCATTTCTAACCTTCGGCGCCCAATTGTCATCCTCCATCCTCTCATTGTGGCCAAACCATCTCAATCTATCCCTCCTCATCACAACACCAATAAATCTATCCCTCCTCTCAACTCCACTAGTGCAATCCTAGCCCCCCCAGTCCTCACATTCAAGGACACATTACACATTCTCCTAATTGTTGTCATTTCTGCATTAATGAGATTACAAGTATCCTTGTCCTTTACTGCCCAGGTCTCACTACCATACAGGACTACCCTCCTAACATGCTGCAAAGAAAGATTCCTTAGCAAGGAAGAAGAACCCTCTCAATGTTAGGAGAGGCAATAACTCTCTGATTTTCCTCCAAATACTCCTTACCGTAACCAGTGACATAGCTCCATCCCCACCTCCAGAGTATAACATGTCCCCCAAACAACAGAACTCCTCCACACACTCAAGAGACTCTCCACCAAGATCACGTTTTTCATGCCTGACAGTCACTACATGCTCTCCCCGACACACCACACACACAAAACCAGCATTATTTCACAGCCTACCTCTAACACTGTACCACTCCACCTCTTATGCACCCACTTATCACAAACACTGCACAAGATGGAGTTACTTCCCACACCCTTGCGACAAATTGCACATGGCCACACTCCCTCTGCTTTGACAATACTGCCACCAGCCCTAAATATCATCACTTATGTTTTATCTGCATTTACTCTCAGAATCTTGTGCCTCAGTCCATCTCTCCATATTCTAAATCTTGCCTTCACCTCCTTTTCATTCTCTGGAGTCAACACCAAGCCATCAGTATTTAAAAGTCCATTTCTGAAGTCACTTGAGCAAGCTTCATGCGCCATGACAAACAATAAGGGGGTCAAGACTGACCCATGATGCATACCAGCATTCATGGAAAACTATCACTCAAATCTTCATTCACTCTCACTTGGTTGCAAGCACCCACATACCTAGCCATAACCATTCTAACCAGCCACTCTGTCCCAAGCTATCTCATTACCTGCTGCACCATCTTCCTAGGAACTCTCTCAAATACCTTCAAAAAATCAACAAAAATTAAAAGTATGGTACATCTTCCTTTCCTGTCCTACATATTTTTCCCAAAGCTGTCAGGCAGTGAATATGGCATCAGTGGTCTATGCCTGGCAGACACCCAAACTGCATCTTATCAGCATCCTTTATAGCTTGAAAAAATGTAACGGAAAGTAGGGGTTTTTAGAAAATTGATTTTTGGATTTGAGAGTTTGTACTGTATCAAGAAATTAATCGTTCATTTTTGTTAATTTGTGTGCTTATTACTATAGTGTGATCACTGTTGCTGTGTTGAAATGTACATTTTGTTAACAGTATAAGTACTGTGCCTAAGCATTTCATTACTGAATTGTAAAAGAGTTCTTGTTGATATTTTTTCTACCTGTTATTCTTTATAGTGCTTGTTTTAGTGTTGTAGTTTTATTTTATTACAGTATTATTTTATTTATTTTTTATTATTTTTTTTTTACAAGGTTTTGTGCACTTATCATGTAGGCACTGGAAGGAGACTTTCCCATGGTTACTCTGACATAACCTGACAACTCTGCTGCTAATTTGTACTGTACAAACATCCCTCGCCTCCCTCGGTATCCCCTGAAAGGAAAATGATGGACTGCAATAGAAGAACAAATTCAGTCCACTGGGTTCATATTCAGATGAACATCAGGTTACAACAACAACCAGAACCTCATCTTATCAAGAATCAGAATGAGATAATTATGTATAAATTTTTCTGATTCCTCATAGGTCTTGGTAACCCGATTTTTTGTGGTATATTTTTGCAAGTGAAACATTTTCCATGATAGTTTACATTATGGAGAATATCTTTAATCTGTTCACACCAGTGCTGTATTTCATGTTTCCCTATTGCTATGACCCTCAGCTTTGGGGAGACATTTCTGATTGACAGGATTAAGTATGTGTTCCTTACCCTTCAGCATGCAAGGCCTTTCCCAGGCTGAATAAATCATTGGTGCTAGCAAGAACACAATGGAAGAATACATCATCAGAGTGAAGGGGTCAGTATAGTACAGGGTACAGTGCTGTGTTATGGACCATACACTCGTAGCTACTATAGTTATAAACTGACACAGGTGTCATTTTGTAGCTTAGGAATGTGGTTCGTGTGTGTATTATTTGTTGTAATGAATTTTTTGTGCCACTGTATGTATTACGTCACTCCCAAATGTTTTCCTACTTACTGCACCATCCCCATCACTGATCTACATTAATGTAATGCATAACCAGCTTTTGTCATCACCATCATCACCACCAATGCCAAGTTCACATCTGGGAACCCTCAGAATGGGGATGATCGTGACAAAACCATTTCCAGTCTGCTTTAGCCTTACACAGTTGTCACATTTTGTCAAACATTCCTCTTCCTCTTCATTCTTTGTCTCCTGTAAATCTTTTCAAAATTGTCTCTCCCACAGTATCCATATCACTCTGTTTCTCTCACATTGGTATGTTTCTCATTCCTCACTTTGTGCTTTTTTGTTTTTTTTAGTGGTTTCCCTTCATCTGAATAAACTTTTGTAGCGTGTCAGAATAAAGGATTATTTTATACATAAAATTAGCAAAACTCTGCCTACCAAGCTTCGTGCCTCGAGAGTAAATGTAAAAAAGGGTAAAGTGATGGTTATTGAGAGAGAAGGTGACTCCCAGTGCGATGTTGCAGTGAATGAAGAGAGACTGGAATTGGTGAGAGAGTTCAAATACCTTGGTACAGTGATAAGAAAGAGAGGAAAATGTGCAAAAGAAGTTGAAAGTAGAGTGACACAAGGAAGAAAAGTATCTGGTACAATGAAGGCCATGATAAGAACAGAGGCTTGAGTGTTGCAGCTGCATGAGGCTTGCAGGTAGGAGTGTTAGTGCCAACTTTAACATGTGGATGTGAGACTATGGTGTGGGATGAAAATGAAAAGTCAAGAGTAAGAGCAGTGGAGATGGAACTGCTGAGGAATGTATGTGGAGTACAGAGGGTGGATAGGATACGAAATAATGTGATTTGTGAAAGATGTGGAGTGAGGAAATTGGTGGACACCAGAATCGAAGAGAGTGTACTGAGATGGTATGGTCATGTGGAGAGAATGGATAACAATAGAGTGGTGAAAAAGGTATATCTGAGAGAATTTGACGGAGGTTGGAAACGAGGTAGGTCAAGGAGAAGGTGGAGAGATATGGTGGATGAGTGTGTGAGGAAGAGAGGTTTGGAAGTCAGTGAGGCTAGGGAACTGACAAGAGATTGAGCTGGCTGGATGAATGTTGTGAGAAGTGTTGTGATTTGGCACCCCTTTTTAATGTGGCAGCATCCGGATTGATTTAATGGGATACGTTTATGTGAAGCTACAGAACGTGGTGAATGTTTTTGGCATATCTGATAAAGCCAGGATTCTGTGGGCTTGAATGATGAATCAATGGAAGCTTAGCCCATTAGATTGGGCAAATCTGGGCTGTCTGGACATTGCTACTCCTCACCTTCTCCTAGGATGGGAAAGGAGGTCTGGATAATGATGACGATGATAAAATTAGCACTGCAAATTTTTCAGTAAATATGCTGTTACTTGTCATAAAACACTGTTCATACACCCTTGTATCCAGTGATGTATTTTTCATTTTAAATGGTTCACCATCACCCAATTTTATTTAACCTAATAAGGATCTTTAGTAATGAAAGGGGGGGTGGAATTGAAAGCTACATCAAACCTCTCCAGTTTGAAAAATATCTCCTAATCTGTGTAAAATTATTTCGTTGTAGCAAGAATAAAATACAAAATTTGTCATCAGATCAAAGGGCTGGTTTGCATGTTATACATGGCATGATATAAAATGAACTGACGCCAGTGCAAGATTATGCTGTGCTGTGGTTTTAACGACAGTTTTGTACCATCATTCATATCTTTTAAAGGGATTTGGTTTAGCTGTTGTCACTTCTGCAAATGAAGTTTGCACTATTCATGAATAATATCACAATTCATGTACTGTAATGTGGAAGATGTGCAGATTGGCCTGGGAGGAAGGTAGAGTCCCGGAGGATTGGAAGTCAGGTATAATTATTCCCTTGTACAAAGGAAAAGGGGAAAAAGAAGTGTGTGGTAATCATAGGGGCATTTGTCTTCTTAGTATAATAGGAAAAGTGTATGGTAGGATACTTATTGACAGAGTTAGAGAAAGAACAGAAATTAGTTGGAGAAGAACAGGGAGGCTTTAGGAAGGGAAGAGGTTGTGTAGATCAGATATTCATTCTCAGATCTTTAGTGGAAAAGTTTCTAGAGAAGGGAAAGAAGTTGTATGCGGCTTTCATGGATTTGGAGAAAGCATATGACAGGGTGGATAGACTAGGATTGTGGAAAGTGTTAAGAATATATGGAGTAGATGGGAAGTTGTTGAATGCTGTGAAGAGTATGTACGATGGTGCGAAGGCTGCAGTGCGTGTGGATGGTGAACTAAGTGAATTTTTCTCTTTGAAAGTTGGGTTGAAACAGGGATGTGTCATGTCTCCATGGTTGTTCAATCTGTACATGGATGGGGTAATAAAAGAGGTACAAGGTAGGGTAGTGGATGTTGGAGTGGCCCTGGTGAGAGAGGATAGTGTTTGGAAACTCCCTGTACTGTTGTTTGCAGATGATACTGTGTTGTTGAGTGAAGACGAAGGGGAGCTGCAAGGCTTGGTGGATGAGTTTGAGAGAGTGTGTAAGAAATGGAATCTAAAGGTGAATGTAGGGAAGAGTAAAGTGATGGTCTTTGAGAGAGGTGAAGTCAGTGAATGTACAGCGAGGTTGGATGGTGAGGAATTGGAAAATGTGAATACGTTTAAGTACTTGGGTAGTGTGATGAGTAAGGATGGAGGTTTGGAGGGTGAAGTGCTTGAAAGGGTACAGCAGGGAAGAAAGGTTGCTGGTTCTTTGAAAGCAGTGATAAGAAACAGGGAAGTGAGCATGGAAGTGAAAAAGTTATTACATGACAGTATTGTGATACCAACTCTAACGTACGGAAGTGAAGCTTGGACGTTGTTGGAAGGACACAAGTCAAGAGTGAGAGCAGTGGAAATGAGTTATTTAAGAGGAGCCTGTGGAGTCACATGGAGAGACAGGCTGACGAATGAGGATATAAAGGAGCGTTGTGGTGTTGATGTGGATGTGATAGGAAGCGTTGTGAGGAGCACACTGAGGTGGTTTGGCCATGTGGAGAGGATGGAGGGTGAAAGACTGACGAAGAGAGTTTATGTGAGTCAGGTGGAGGGGGAAAGAGGGAGGGGGAGGCCGAGGATGAGATGGAGAGTTGGGGTGGAGAGGTATATGAGAGAGGGGGTGTGAGTTGGGAGGAGGGGAGTGAAATGGCGGGGGACAGGGCGACTTGGAGGCGATTTGTTTGTGGCCACCCCAAACGGGATTGAGGCGTCTGGCAATAGATAGATAGATGTACTGTAATTGTCAAGTTGTATGCAAGTCCCAAGTGCTTGTGCATTACGTTGGAGGACCAGATTATTATTACTAGCATCAGATAGAGCCAGGATTCCGGGGACTTGATTGGTGAGTAAATGGAAAAGTTGCCCACTGGATTGGGCAAATTTGGGCTGTCTGGACGTTGCTACTCCTCACCCTGCCCTAGGGTGGGAAAGGAGGTCTGGATGATGATGATGGTGATGGTGATGATGATGATGATGATGATGGTGATTATTATTATTATTATAATTATTATTATTATTATTATTATTATTGTTATTATTATTATTACAACAATCCCTTAAATCTGATGATTTCCTTTTATTTTTCTTTTTAATATTATTATTATTATTCCTATCTCAAAGCAGTTTTACTTAGCTCATGAGAGATCTTTCGAACAGGAGAGGTCATCAATAGCTTTTGTTAACCCCTTGACTACAAGAGGTCTGTCCAAAGCTGAATGGCAAGAGAAAATTGAAAAGTACATCATGGGAGTAGTGGTAGGTGAGGGCACTCACAATCCACTTACTTGATGTAGTGGTGCTTTGGGTGTCTGCCCTTTCCTCTCTTTCATCCTTCCTCTTCATTCTTCCCTTCACTCTTTCCTCTTGCTTCTGCTTACAGGTGACTTTACACTCCTTCTTCTGTCTTTCCTTCCTTCATTCTTACCTCTTCCTTTTGCCTGTGGGTAACTCTACACTGAGTGACAAGTCAAATGGTTTCCTGTACACCAGGAAACCATTTACTATGCTGGGTGGTAACCATATAACCAAATTATGGCACCTGGTGGTTTAGTTGGTGATTAAGGTGCTCCAATCAGATTGAGCCTGTGTAAGTTTATATCCAAGGGGTGGTTGGGGTTTATTACTTACATAATGCCACTCAGTGATGAGTAAGGCTGGTCACTCTCATCTTAAATGTCAGGACCAACTTGCCTAGCCCCGGGTTCCTGCGCTTCTCATGGGGCGACATAGGATTAGATGAATGAATGAATATATCCATCCATCCAATCTTACGTTGCCCCATGAGGAGCGTAGAAGCCCGGTGCTAGGCAGTTGGTCCTGACATTTAGGATGAGTGAAAAATAAATATATATATATATATATATTGTGGTACATGGTGGCGACCATCATCCACTCACTTGATATAGTGCTGCCTGCTTCTTCCTTGGCCTTTATCATTCTTTTTCTGTGCTTGCCCTCCTCTCTTCTTATTTCTCCCATCTTTCCTGTCCCTTCTTATTGCTTTTGTTTCCTTTACAGGTGGCTTTACATTGAGTGACAATGTAAGGGGAGCGAATGATGAGGTGAAAGAGAGAGAGATTGTCCAGGTGCTTGAGGGTGCGAAAGTGGATGTATGTGGAATAACTGAAACAAAATGGAGAGGAGAAAGTGTGAGAGAATGGGAGTATGGATGGGGTATATGTGCAGGAGTAGGTGAGAATGAGAGGGCAAAGGAAGGAGTATGTATAGTTGTGAGTAAAAGATGGAAGAGGAGCATAAGACAGTATGGATCAGTTGGGTCAAGGATTGTGTGGGTAAAGTTGAAAGTTGGAATACAAATGTGGGTGATTGTGTGTGTGTATGCACCAACAAAAGATCGTCCTAGAAGAGTGAGAGAAGAGTTCTGGACAAATGTAGAAATGTGCATGGAAAAGTTTGGAAGGAATGAGAGAGTGTTTTTGATTGGTGATATGAATGGTAAAGTTGGGAATGTGAAGGTGGATGGAATAGTTGGTGAGTGGGGTGTGCCTGCTGAGACAGATGAGAATGGGAGTGCGTTAGTGGACATTTGTGCTGGGAGGGGGTTGGTGATAGCCAGTACCCTCTTCAGGCATAAAATGATCCACAGGTATACATGGCGAGTGATGAGAAGGGTGGGTGGTGAACTGAATGAAAGGAAGGCAATGATTGATTATGTGTGTGTGGATGAAAGGATGCGAAGATGTGTAAAGGATGCAAGAGTGTATAGAGGTTGGGAGAGTGGACTTTCTGACCACTACTTGGTGGTGGCCAGAATTAGAATTCAAGTAAGATGGAGGAATAGAAGAAGGGAAAGACGAGAGGAAGGAGTAGTTGCAAGGAGAGTGGAAAGGTTACAAGAGGATGAGAAAAAGGCAGACTATAAAGCCCTGTCCACACGAGCATGCAATGCCCGCGGGCACAAGCGAGCAGTTTGCCTGTTGACGGGCTCACCGCTTGTGCCCGCGGGCAAATGCGTGGCAATTTACGCATTTGCCCGCGGGCACAAGCGGTGAGCCCGTCAACAGGCAAACTGCTCGCTTGTGCCGGTGTAGCGTTATGATCTGTCCCCCTGTCCGCCCCCTACGGCGCATGCGCGGGAGTTGCCAGAGGCCGCCACAAATATGCCATTTGTCCTCTGATCTCTGTAGGGGGTAACATGATCGCAGCCTCTCGCCCTTTGTTTACAAACGGCAAATGGTCATTCCGGCGTCTCATATCATTCGTCTCAAAGCTTTCTCGGGTAGTTTTCGCACTTAAATTAAATTAGGTTAGGCGGAAAGCAGTAAAAATTCGAATTTCTAAGGTATGAATGAGTTAGGTTGGATAAACATAGTTATAATTAATCATCTGGGGACGAGTTATCTAATCTGTTAGGCGTGAGGATTGCCTTAGCTTTGTATCTTTACAGGAATGAGTCAAGCTCGTATTGTCCCGTGTATTAAACCGTTTTTATCATACATATCCTTGAAATTATAAATAGTTTTGGCACACACTACCTCATTCGGTTGTGCATTCCACTGATCAATTGTCCTACTAGGGAAACTGAATTTCCTTACATCTTTATCACCTCTCTTTTTATGCTGTATTTTGCAATGTCCTCTTGCTGATGCTTCACACATATGATATATATTCATTTATGTCTATTTTCTGTTCCCCTGATATGCATTTATATAGCATAATCATGTCTCCTCCTCTCCTGCAGCGTTGGTAAATTCAATTTTTCCATTCTTTCTCAGTAACTTAAATCCCTTAAGCTTGATACCCATCTTGTAGTGGCCCGTTGTATTTTTTCAATCTTATCTGTGTTTTTTGAGATGAGGATTCCAGACTACTGTGATGCATACTCCAGAGTTGGTCTGATGAATATCTTCCTCAGCATATCTTCATTTATATATGTGAATGCTATTCTCATATTAGCAAGCAATGTATACATGTTTCGTACCTTCTCACTGATGTGATCATCAGGAGATAGTCTGTTACTGATAATTACTCCTAGGTCCTTCTCCTTTTCTGATATGTGTAGGGTTGATCTTCCTAACTTGTAATACCAATCTGGTCTTTTCGCACTTTTACCAAATTTTATTACATGACACTTATCCACATTAAATTCCATTTGCCATTTATTGCTCCATTCATGAAGCTTGTTCAATTCCTCTTGCAGCTCTTTGCAAGAATCTATGTTAGTAATTTTCTTTTGAATTTTTGCATCGTCTGCAAACATACTTAGATTGCTTCCTCTCTGCGTTATATATTCACTTTAATACCCACCCAACTCCTTTTAAATGCCATAGAGTCAATAAGTGGCTTGGTGCTGGCTTTTCCTTTTCCTTTTTTTTCCAATTATCCAATCCAATCCCTTTAGTTTGAGAAATCTTACATCTCCCTTTAGTTTTGAGAAATCTTACATCTCCCTTTAGTTTTGAGAAATCTCACATAAGAGTGTTAGGCTAGTCCAGTATAGTTCAAGTTCAGTCAATGTGAAATAAAAATTAGCCTCTGAATTTCATTGATGGAAAAGTACTTTGAACTCCAAACACTATGAAAACAGTATGCATTCCAGTAGGGTATGCTTTGTGAAGTTTCCTGTTCACACTGTTACAGCACTGCTACTGATTCAATGGATAATGATAAAGTAAAAACCCTTATCAGTTACGTTACAGAGATCACTTCAGATACTAGTTGTTATGGGAAATAAAAAAAAAAAAATCCTAAGTTAGGTTATTCAGCACATTGGCTACATTACTACACATCACTGATTGGCATATTTTAATACCAATCGTTTATTTAAATCTACACACACGTGCAGTAACATAAACCCTGTCGTGTCCAGTAGCACAGGATATATTTATATACTGTGCTATCAATGGAAATGCATTGAATACAATAATTAAAAAAAAAAAGCAAAAGTTAGCACCAAACCAATGAAAATATGGCACTGAGGTGGAAGGAGGTTGGGTGGTTATTAAAGTGAAAATATAAGGCTGAGAGATAAGACACATGAAGTACAAGAGGAGGTGAATAATAAGCGCCAGTACCAAGCCAAAACAATGACTACATGGCACTATAATGGAAGAGGGTTTGGTGGGTATTAAAATGAACATGTAAGGCAGAGAGGTAAGCAGATAAAGTACAGGAGCAGAGTGGGAAGAGGGGAAGGATGGAGATTAAAGTGCCCCTTTTGCCACAAGCAGGGATACTGAGGAAGTATTCTGTCCCCCCTCCCCAGAGGGGTACTATCAATGGAAACTAAGCCAGCTCCCAGTCACGGTTATCTCACGAATCCTTTCCCCTCGGGGAAGGGGGGATAGAATACTTCCTCAGTATCCCTGCTTGTCGTAAAAGCCCACTAAAAATCCTTCCCCTTTTCCCCCTCTGCTTCTTGTACTTTATCTGTTCCACCTCTCTGCCATATATTTTCAATACCACCCAAGTTAGTGCCATATAACTTAGTCATTGAATGGAATGGATTATTTAAAAAAAAAAAAAAAAAAAATGAAAGCTAGCACCAAGCCACTCAATGACTATATGGCACTACAATAGGAGTTGGGTGGGTATTAAAGTGAAAATATAAGGCAGAGAGGTGGGACAGATGAAGTACAAGAAGCAGAGGGGGAAAAGAGGAAGGATGAAGATTAAAGTGCCCCTTTTAGACGGTTTTTACGACAAGCAGGAATACTGAGGAGGTATTCTATCCCCCCCCCTCCCCAGGGGGAAACTTAGTCATTGAGTGGCTTGGTGCTCGCTTTCCTTTTTTTTTTTTTTTCTTTTTTTTTTAATCCATTCCATTTCCTTCCATTCCATTCATGAGTCCTTTACTCATCCTTCTTAACCACCTGTGAGGTCTACAAATACCTGTACACTAGTCAAATTTAACACAGTGAGAACTACTCAGCTACAGACCAGTATCACTGACCAGTGTTGTAAGATACTAGAAAAGCTGATACGGGAAGTTTGGGTAAAACATCTAGAACATGGTATGATAAAAGAGAGGCAGTTCAGTTTTAGGAAGGGAAAATCATGTGTTACTAATCTTCTAAGCAATTATGACAAAGTTTGAGAAACATTACAGAAAAGAGAAGGATAGGTGGACAGTATCTGTTTAGATTTTAAGAAAGCATTTGACAGAGTACCGCACCAAAGACTTTTATGGAAACTGTACCATCAAGGAGGTATCCAAGGCAATCTCCACTGTTGGATGCAGGATTTTCTCAGAAAAAGGGAAATGAGAACAATATTAAGGGGAAATTACTCATCATGGAGGGAAGTGACCAGCGGAGTGCCACAGGGCTCAGTTATGTTTTTAGTATATTATGTTTTTAGTATATATAAATGGCATAGATAGTAATATTGGAAACGGAAGCTATCTAAATATGTTTGCAGATGACGCAAAAATTCAAAAGAAAATTACTAACATAGATTCTTGCAAAGAGCTGCAAGAGGAATTGAACAAGCTTCATGAATGGAGCAATAAATGGCAAATGGAATTTAATGTGGATAAGTGTCATGTAATAAAATTTGGTAAAAGTGCGAAAAGACCAGATTGGTATTATAAGTTAGGAAGATCAACCCTACACATATCAGAAAAGGAGAAGGACCTAGGAGTAATTATCAGTAACAGACTATCTCCTGATGATCACATCAGTGAGAAGGTACGAAACATGTATACATTGCTTGCTAATATGAGAATAGCATTCACATATATAAATGAAGATATGCTGAGGAAGATATTCATCAGACCAACTCTGGAGTATGCATCACAGTAGTCTGGAATCCTCATCTCAAAAAACACAGATAAGATTGAAAAAATACAACGGGCCACTACAAGATGGGTATCAAGCTTAAGGGATTTAAGTTACTGAGAAAGAATGGAAAGATTGAATTTACCAACGCTGCAGGAGAGGAGGAGACATGATTATGCTATATAAATGCATATCAGGGGAACAGAAAATAGACATAAATGAATATATATCATATGTGTGAAGCATCAGCAAGAGGACATTGCAAAATACAGCATAAAAAGAGAGGTGATAAAGATGTAAGGAAATTCAGTTTCCCTAGTAGGACAATTGATCAGTGGAATGCACAACCGAATGAGGTAGTGTGTGCCAAAACTATTTATAATTTCAAGGATATGTATGATAAAAACGGTTTAATACACGGGACAATACGAGCTTGACTCATTCCTGTAAAGATACAAAGCTAAGGCAATCCTCACGCCTAACAGATTAGATAACTCGTCCCCAGATGATTAATTATAACTATGTTTATCCAACCTAACTCATTCATACCTTAGAAATTCGAATTTTTACTGCTTTCCGCCTAACCTAATTTAATTTAAGTGCGAAAACTACCCGAGAAAGCTTTGAGACGAATGATATGAGATGCCGGAATGACCATTTGCCGTTTGTAAACAAAGGGCGAGAGGCTGCGATCATGTTACCCCCTACAGAGATCAGAGGACAAATGGCATATTTGTGGCGGCCTCTGGCAACTCCCGCGCATGCGCCGTAGGGGGCGGAAAGGGGAACAGATCATAACGCTACACCGGCGGGCATTGCCCGCTCGTGTGGACAGGGCTTAAGAGAGAAGTGGAGGAACGATTGGGCAAACATGAATTGGAGCAGATGGGAGACGTGGAAGGTGTGTGTAGCATATTTACTGAAGAAATGTGTGCAGCATGTGATGTGGTGTGTGGAAGGAAGAGAAGACGGAGGGGGGTGCAAGGAACAGCGCGGTGGACTGAAGAGGTGAAACAGGCTGTGGCACAAAAGAAGAAAGCATACAAAGAATGGATGAGAAATAGGGGCATGGAAGAAGTTGAGAGGCGGAAGAGAGAGTTATATGTAGAAAGAAAGAAAGAGAGGTGAAAAGATTAGTTAGAGAGAGTAAGAAGAGGGTGGATGAGGAATTTGGAAGGAATTTGAGTGTAAAGTGGAGGGACTGTAAGAAAATGTTCTGGAGAGAGGTGAAAAGAGTAAGACAGGGTGGAAGTGAAGTTAGCAGGGGAGTGAAAGATAAAAATGGTAGATTACTAGTGGAGAAGGGAGAAAAAGTGAGCAGATGGAGAGAACACTTTAAGGAATTGTTGAACATAGAGGATGGAAGTAATGCGAGTATAAGTGGCTGGGGAATGGCTGGGAGAAGGAGGGAGGTGAGGAGACAGGAAGAAATCAGTAGGATAGAAGTAGTGGAAGCAATGAAGAAAGTTAAATCGGGGAAAGCCCCAGGAATTGATGGAGTGTGTGGTGAAATGCTGAAGCATTAGGGAGAGATAGTAGTAGAAGGGATGTGGAAGATGTGCAGATTGGCCTGGGAGGAAGGTAGAGTCCCGGAGGATTGGAAGTCGGGTATAATTATTCCCTTGTACAAAGGAAAAGGGGAAAAAGAAGTGTGTGGTAATCATAGGGGCATTTGTCTTCTTAGTATGATAGGAAAAGTGTATGGTAGGATACTTATTGACAGAGTTAGAGAAAGAACAGAGAAATTAGTTGGAGAAGAACAGGGAGGCTTTAGGAAGGGAAGAGGTTGTGTAGATCAGATATTCATTCTTAGATCTTTAGTAGAAAAGTTTCTAGAGAAGGGAAAGAAGTTGTATGCGGCTTTCATGGATTTGGAGAAAGCATATGACAGGGTGGATAGACAAGGATTGTGGAAAGTGTTAAGAATATATGGAGTAGATGGGAAGTTGTTGAATGCTGTGAAGAGTATGTACGATGGTGCAAAGGCTGCAGTGCGTGTGGATGGTGAACTAAGTGAATTTTTCTCTTTGAAAGTTGGTTTGAAACAGGGATGTGTCATGTCTCCATGGTTGTTCAATCTGTACATGGA